>NW_026961593.1:923400-1231200 GCF_963924245.1 Chroicocephalus ridibundus
GAGCTTTCCAACGAGGCACGGCTTTCCCTCCTGGCTCTTCGGGCGTGGGAGCTGTGGCCAGAGCCGTGGCCCTACCGGAAAATGCTTCGCGGGCTGGCGCGGCCGCGCCACGTGGGTGCCGGTGGCGCCGAGGCTGACGACCGCCGCAAAGCCCGCAGCCGCACGGGCTGTGGGGCCACGCGAGTGGCTGCCAAAGAGCTTTCCAACGAGGCACGGCTTTCCCTCCTGGCTCTTTGGGCGTGGGAGCTGTGGCCAGAGCCGCGGCCCTACCGGAAAATGCTTCGCAGGCTGGCGCGGCGGCGCCAACTGGGCGCCGGTGGCGCTGAGGCTGACAGCCGCCGCAAAGCCCGCAGCCCCACGGGCTGGGGGGCCACGCGAGCAGCTGCCAAATAGCTTTCCAACGAGGCACGGCTTTCCCTCCTGGCTCTCCGGGCGTGAGAGCTGTGGCCAGAGACTCGGTCCTTCCGGAAAATGCTTCGCAGCCTGCGCGTCAGCCCCACGTGGGCGCCGGTGGCGCCGAGGCTGACGGCCGCCGCAAAGCCCGCAGCCGCACGGGCTGTGGGGCCACACGAGCGGCTGCCAAAGAGCTTTCCAACGAGGCACGGCTTTCCCTCCTGGCTCTTCGGGCGTGGGAGCTGTGGCCAGAGCCTCGATCCTTCCAGAAAATGCTTCGCAGGCTGCGCGGCAGCCCCACGTGTGCGCCGGTGGCGCCGAGGCTGACGGCCGCCGCAAAGCCCGCAGCCCCACGGGCTGTGGGGCCACGCGAGCGGCTGCCAAAGAGCTTTCCAAGGAGGCACGGCTTACCCTCCTGGCTCTTTGGGCGTGGGAGCTGTGGCCAGAGCCGCGGCCCTACCAGAAAATGCTTCGCAGGCTGGCGTGACGGCGCCACGTGGGCGCCGGTTGAGCCGAGGCTGACGGCCGCCGCAAAGCCCGCAGCCGCACGGGCTGTAAGGTCCCGCAAGCGGCTGCCAAAGAGCTTTCCAACGAGGCACGGCTTTCCCTCCTGGCTCTTTGGGCGTGGGAGTTGTCGCCAGAGCCGCGGCCCTACCGGAAAATGCTTCGCAGGCTGGCGCGGCGGCGCCAAGTGGGCGTCGGTGGCGCCGAGGCTGACGGCCGCCGCAAAGCCCGCAGCCCCACGGGCTGTGGGGCCACGCGAGCGGCTGCCAAGTAGCTTTCCAACGAGGCACGGCTTTCCCTCCTGGCTCTTCGGGCGTGGGAGCTGTGGCCAGAGACTCGGTACTTCCGGAAAATGCTTCGCAGCCTGCGCGTCAGCCCCACGTGGGCGCCGGTGGCGCCGAGGCTGACGGCCGCCGGAAAGCCCGCAGCCGCACGGGCTGTGGGGCCACGCGAGCGGCTGCCAAAGAGCTTTCCAACGAGGCACGGCTTTCCCTCCTGGCTCTTTGGGCGTGGGAGCTGTGGCCAGAGCCTCGATCCTTTCGGAAAATGCTTCGCAGGCTGCGCGGCAGCCCCACGTGTGCGCCGGTGGCGCCGAGGCTGACGGCCGCCGCAAAGCCCGCAGCCCCACGGGCTGTGGGGCCACGCGAGCGGCTGCCAAAGAGCTTTCCAACGAGGCACGGCTTTCCCTCCTGGCTCGTCGGCTGTGGGAGCTGTGGCCAGAGCCGCGGCCCTACCAGAAAATGCTTCGCAGGCTGGCGTGGCGACGCCACGTGGGCGCCGGTGGAGTAGAGGCTGACGGCCGCCGCAAAGCCCGCAGCCCCACGGGCTGTGGGGCCACGTGAGCGGCTGCCAAAGAGCTTTCCAACGAGGCACAGCTTTCCCTCCTGGCTCTTTGGGCGTGGGAGTTGTCACCAGATCCGCGGCCCTACCGGAAAATGCTTCGCAGGCTGGCGCGGCGGCGCCAGGTTGGCGCCGGTGGCGCCGAGGCTGACGGCCGCCGGAAAGCCCGCAGCCCCACGGGCTGTGGGGCCACGCGAGCGGCTGCCAAAGAGCTTTCCAAGGAGGCACGGCTTACCCTCCTGGCTCTTTGGGCGTGGGAGCTGTGGCCAGAGTCGCGGCCCTACCGGAAAATGCTTCGCAGGCTGGCGCGGCGGCGCCACGTGTGCGCCGGTGGCGCCGAGGCTGACGGCCGCCGCAAAGCCCGCAGCCCCACGGGCTGTGGGGCCACGCGAGCGGCTGCCAAAGAGCTTTCCAACGAGGCACGGCTTTCCCTCCTGGCTCTTCGGGCGTGGGAGTTGTCGCCAGAGCCGCGGCCCTACCGGAAAATGCTTCGCAGGCTGGCGCGGCGGCGCCAAGTGGGCGCCGGTGGCGCCGAGGCTGACGGCCGCCGCAAAGCCCGCAGCCCCACGGGATGTGGGGCCACGCGAGTGGCTGCCAAAGAGCTCTCCAATGAGGCACGGCTTTCCGTCCTGGCTCTTCGGGCGTGGGAGCTGTGGCCAGAGCCGCGGCCCTACCGGAAAATGCATCGAAGGCTGGCACCGCGGCGCCACGTGGGCGCCGGTGGCACCGAGGCTGACGACCGCCGCAAAGCCCGCAGCCCCACGGGCTGGGGGGCCACGCGAGCAGCTGCCAAAGAGCTTTCCAACGAGGCACGGCTTTCCCTACTGGCTCTTCGGACGTGGGAGCTGTGGCCAGAGACTCGTCCCTTCCGGAAAATGCTTCGCAGGCTGCGTGGAGGCCCCACGTGCGCGCCGGTGGCGCCGAGGCTGACGGCCGCCGGAAAGCCCGCAGCCCCACGGGCTGTGGGGCCACGCGAGCGGCTGCCAAAGAGCTTTCCAACGAGGCACGGCTTTCCCTCCTGGCTCTTCGGGTGTGGGAGCTGTGGCCAGAGCCGCGGCCCTACCAGAAAATGCTTCGCAGGCTGGCGCGGCGGCGCCACGTGGGCGCCGGTGGAGCCGAGGCTGACGGCCGCCGCAAAGCCCGCAGCCCCAAGGGCTGTGGGGCCACGCGAGCGGCTGCCAAAGAGCTTTCCAACGAGGCACGGCTTTCCCTCCTGGCTCTTCGGGCGTGGGAGTTGTCGCCAGAGTCGCGGCCCTACCGGAAAATGCTTCGCAGGCTGGCGCGGCGGCGCCACGTGGGCGCCGGTGGCGCCGAGGCTGATGGCCGCCGCAAAGCCCGCAGCCCCACGGGCTGTGGGGCCACGCGGGCGGCTGCCAAAGAGCTTTCCAACGAGGCACGGCTTTCCCTCCTGGCTCTTTGGGCGTGGGAGCTGTGGTCAGAGTTGTGGCCCTACCGGAAAATGCATAGAAGGCTGGCGCGGCGGCGCCAAGTCGGCGCCGGTGGCGCCGAGGCTGACGGCCGCCGCAAAGCCCGCAGCCCCACGGGCTGTGGGGCCATGCGAGCGGCTGCCAAAGAGCTTTCCAACGAGCCACGGCTTTCCCTCCTTAGTCTTCGGGCGTGGGAGCTGTGGCCAGAGCCGCGGCCCTACCGGAAAATGCTTCGCAGGCTGGCGCGGCGGCGCCACGTGGGCGCCAGTGGCGCCGAGGCTGACGGCCGCCGCAAAGCCCGCAGCCCCACGGGCTGTGGGGCCACGCGAACGACTGCCAAAGAGCTTTCCAACGAGGCATGGCTTTCCCTCCTGGCTCTTCAGGCGTGGGAGCTGTGGCCAGAGCCTCGGCCCTACTGGAAAATGCTTCGCAGGCTGCGCGGCGGCCCCACGTTGGCGCCGGTGGCGCCGAGGCTGATGGCCGCCGGAATGCCCGCAGCCCCACGGGCTGTGGGCCCACGCGAGCGGCTGCCAAAGAGCTTTCCAACGAGGCACGGCTTTCCCTCCTGGTTCTTCGGGCGTGGGAGCTGTGGCCAGAGCCGCGGACCTACCAGAAAATGCTTCGCAGGCTGGCGCGGCGGCGCGACATGGGTACCGGTGGCGCCGAGGCTGACGGCCGCCGCAAAGCCCGCAGCCCCACGGGCTGTGCGGCCACGCGAGCGGCTGCCAAAGAGCTTTCCAACGAGGCACTGCTTTCCCTCCTGGCTCTTCGGGCGTGGGAGCTGTGGCCAGAGCCGCGGCCCTACCGGAAAATGCTTCGAAGGCTGGCGCGGCGGCGCCAAGTGGGCGACGGTGGCACCGAGGCTGACGGCTGCCGCAAAGCCCGCAGCCCCACGGGCTGGGGGGCCACGCGAGTGGCTGCCAAAGAGCTTTCCAACGAGGCACGGCTTTCCCTCCTGGCTCTTCGGGCGTGGGAGCTGTGGCCAGAGACTCGTCCCTTCCAGAAAATGCTTCGCAGGTTGCGTGGAGGCCCCACGTGGGTGCCGGTGGCGCCGAGGCTGACGGCCGCCGCAAAGCCCGCAGCCCCACGGGCTGTGGCGCCACGCGAGCGGCTGCCAAAGAGCTTTCCAACGAGGCACGGCTTTCCCTCCTGGCTCTTCGGGTGTGGGAGCTGTGGCCAGAGCCGCGGCCCTACCAGAAAATGCTTCGCAGGCTGGCGCGGCGGCGCCAGGTGGGCGCCGGTGGAGCCTAGGCTGACGGCCGCCGCAAAGCCCGCAGACCCAAGGGCTGTGGGGCCACGCGAGCGGCTGCCAAAGATCTTTCCAATGAGGCACGGCTTTCCCTCCTGGCTCTTTGTGCGTGGGAGCTGTGGTCAGAGCCGCGGCCCTACCGGAAAATGCTTCGCAGGTTGGCGCGGCGGCGCCACATGGGCGCCGGTGGCGCCGAGGCTGACGGCCGCCGCAAAGCCCGCAGCCCCACGGGCTGTGGGGCCACGCGAGCGGCTGCCAAAGAGTTTTCCAACGAGGCACGGCTTTCCCTCCTGGCTCTTCGGGCGTGGGAGCTGTGGCCAGAGCCGCGGCCCTACCGGAAAATGCTTCGCAGGCTGGCGCGGCGGCGCGACATGGGTACCGGTGGCGCCGAGGCTGACGGCCGCTGCAAAGCCGGCACCCCCACGGGCTGTGGGGCCACGCGAGCGGCTGCCAAAGAGCTTTCCAACGAGGCACGGCTTTCCCTCCTGGCTCTTTGGGCGTGGGAGTTGTGTCCAGAGCCGCGGCCCTACCGGAAAATGCATCGCAGGCTGGCACGGCGGCGCCACGTGGGCTCCGGTGGTGCCGAGGCTGACGGCCGTCGCAAAGCCCGCAGCCCCACGGGCTGTGGGGCCACGCGAGTGGCTGCCAAAAGCTTTCCAACGAGGCACGGCTTTCCCTCCTGGCTCTTCGGGCGTGGGAGTTGTCGCCAGAACCGCGGCCCTACCGGAAAATGCTTCGCAGGCTGGCGCGGCTGTGCCACGTATGTGCCGGTGGCGACGAGGCTGACGGCCGCCGCAAAGCCCGCAGCCCCACGGGCTGTGGGGCCACGCGAGCGACTGCCAAAGAGCTTTCCAACGAGGCATGGCTTTCCCTCCTGGCTCTTCGGGCGTGGGAGCTGTGGCCAGAGCCTCGGCCCTACTGGAAAATGCTTCGCAGGCTGCGCGGCGGCCCCACGTGGGCGCCGCTGGCGCCGAGGCTGACGGCCGCCGGAATGCCCGCAGCCCCACGGGCTGTGGGGCCCACGCGAGCGGCTGCCAAAGAGCTTTCCAACGAGGCACGGCTTTCCCTCCTGGCTCTTTGTGCGTGGGAGCTGTGGCCAGAGCCGCGGACCTACCAGAAAATGCTTCGCAGGCTGGCGCGGCGGCGCGACATGGGTACCGGTGGCGCCGAGGCTGACGGCCTCCGCAAAGCCCGCAGCCCCACGGGCTGTGCGGCCACGCAAGCGGCTGCCAAAGAGCTTTCCAGCGAGGCACGTCTTTCCCTCTTGGCTCTTCGGGCGTGGGAGCTGTGGCCAGAGCCGCGGCCCTACCGGAAAATGCATCGAAGGCTGGCGCGGCGGCGCCAAGTGGGCGCCGGTGGAGCCGAGGCTGACGGCCGCCGCAAAGCCCGCAGCCCCACGGGCTGTGGGGCCACGCGAGCGGCTGCCAAAGAGCTTTCCAACGAGGCACGGCTTTCCCTCCTGGCTCTTCAGGCGTGGGAGCTGTGGCCAGAGCCGCGGCCCTACCGGAAAATGCTTCGCAGGTTGGCGCGGCGGCGCCACGTGGGCGCCGGTGGCGCCGAGGCTGACGGCCGCCGCAAAGCCCGCAGCCCCACGGGCTGTGGGGCCACGCGAGCGGCTGCCAAAGAGCTTTCCAACGAGGCACGGCTTTCCCTCCTGGCTCTTCGAGAGTGGGAGCAGTGGCCAGAGCCGCGGCCCTACCGGAAAATTCTTCGGCAGGCTGGCGCGGTGGCGCCACGTATGTGCCGGTGGCGACGAGGCTGACTGCCGCCGCAAAGCTCGCAGCCCCACGGGCTGTGGGGCCACGCGAGCGGCTGCCAAAGAGCTTTCCAACGAGGCACGGCTTTCCCTCCTGGCTCTTCGGGCGTGGGAGTTGTCGCCAGAGTCGCGGCCCTACCGGAAAATGCTTCGCAGGCTGGCGCGGCGGCGCCACGTGGGCGCCGGTGGCGCCGAGGCTGACGGCCGCCGCAAAGCCCGCAGCCCCACTGGCTGTGGGGCCACGCGAGCGGCTGCCAAAGAGCTTTCCAACGAGGCACGGCTTTCCCTCCTTAGTCTTCGGGCGTGGGAGCTGTGGCCAGAGCCGCGGCCCTACCGGAAAATGCTTCGCAGGCTGGCGCGGCGGCGCCAAGTGGGCGCCGGTGGCACCGAGGCTGACGGCCGCCGCAAAGCCCGAGGCCCACGGGCTGTGAGGCCACGCGAGCGGCTGCCAAAGAGCTTTCTAAGGAGGCACGGCTTTCCCTCCTGGCTCTTCGGGCGTGGGAGCTGTGGCCAGAGCAGCGGCCCTACCGGAAAATGCTTCACAGGCTGGCGCGGCGGCGCCAAGTGGGCGCCGGTGGCGCCGAGGCTGACGGCCGCCGCAAAGCCCGCAGCCCCACGGGCTGTGGGGCCACGCGAGCGGCTGCCAAAGAGCTTTCTAACGAGGCACAGCTTTCCCTCCTGGCTCTTCGGGCGTGGGAGCTGTGGCCAGAGCCGCGGCCCTACCGGAAAATGCTTCGCAGGCTGGCACGGCGGCGCCATGTGGGCGCCGATGGGGCTGAGGCTGACGGCCGCCGCAAAGCCCGCAGCCCCACGGGCTGTGGGGCCACGCGAGCGGCTGCCAAAGAGCTTTCCAACGAGGCACGGCTTTCCCTCCTGGCTCTTTGGGCGTGGGAGCAGTGGCCAGAGCCGCGGCCCTACCGGAAAATGCTTCGCAGGCTGGCGCGGCGGCACCACGTGGGCACCGGTGGCGCCGAGGCTGACGGCCGCCGCAAAGGCCACAGCTCAACGGGCTGTGGGGCCACGCGAGCGGCTGCCAAAGAGCTTTCCAATGAGGCACGGCTTTCCCTCCTGGCATTTTGTGCGTGGGAGCTGTGGTCAGAGCCGCGGCCCTACCGGAAAATGCTTCGCAGGTTGGCGCGGCGGCGCAACATGGGCGCCGGTGGCGCCGAGGCTGACGGCCGCCGCAAAGCCCGCAGCCCCACGGGCTGTGGGGCCACGCGAGCGGCTGCCAAAGAGCTTTCCAACGAGGCACGGCTTTCCCTCCTGGCTCTTCGGGCGTGGGAGCTGTGGCCAGAGCCGCGGCCCTACCGGAAAATGCTTCGCAGGCTGGCGCGGCGGCGCGACATGGGTACCGGTGGCGCCGAGGCTGACGGCCGCCGCAAAGCCCGCAGCCCCACGGGCTGTGCGGCCACGCAAGCGGCTGCCAAAGAGCTTTCCAGCGAGGCACGTCTTTCCCTCCTGGCTCTTCGGGCGTGGGAGCTGTGGCCAGAGCCGCGGCCCTACCGGAAAATGCATCGAAGGCTGGCGCGGCGGCGCCAAGTGGGCGCCGGTGGAGCCGAGGCTGACGGCCGCCGCAAAGCCCGCAGCCCCACGGGCTGTGGGGCCACGCGAGCGGCTGCCAAAGTGCTTTCCAACGAGGCACGGCTTTCCCTCCTGGCTCTTCGGGCGTGGGAGCTGTGGCCAGAGACGCGGCCCTACCGGAAAATGCTTCGCAGGCTGGCGCGGCGGCGCCAGGTGGGCGCCGGTGGAGCCGAGGCTGACGGCCGCCGCAAAGCCCGCAGCCCCAAGGGCTGTGGGGCCACGCGAGCGGCTGCCAAAGATCTTTCCAATGAGGCACGGCTTTCCCTCCTGGCTCTTTGTGCGTGGGAGCTGTGGCCAGAGCCGCGGCCCTACCGGAAAATGCTTCGCAGGCTGGCGCGGCGGCGCCACGTGGGCGCCGGTGGCGCCGAGGCTGACGGCCGCCGCAAAGCCCGCAGCCCCACGGGCTGTGGGGCCACGCGAGCGGCTGCCAAAGAGCTTTCTAACGAGGCATGGCTTTCCCTCCTGGCTCTTCGGGCGTGGGAGCTGTGGCCAGAGCCGCGGCCCTACCGGAAAATGCTTCGCAGGCTGGCACTGCGGCGCCACGTGGGCGCCGATGGGGCTGAGGCTGACGGCCGCCGCAAAGCCCGCAGCCCCACGGGCTGTGGGGCCACGCGAGCGGCTGCCAAAGAGCTTTCCAACGAGGCACGGCTTTCCCTCCTGGCTCTTTGGGCGTGGGAGCAGTGGCCAGAGCCGCGGCCCTACCGGAAAATGCTTCGCAGGCTGGCGCGGCGGCACCATGTGGGCACCGGTGGCGCCGAGGCTGACGGCCGCCGCAAAGCCCACAGCTCAACGGGCTGTGGGGCCACGCGAGCGGCTGCCAAAGAGCTTTCCAACGAGGCACGGCTTTCCCTCCTGGCTCTTCGGGCGTGGGAGCTGTGGCCAGAGCCGCGGCCCTACCGGAAAATGCTTCGCAGGATGGCGCGGCTGCGCGATATGGGTACCGGTGGCGCCGAGGCTGACGGCCGCCGCAAAGCCCGCAGCCCCTCCGGCTGTTCGGCCACGCGAGCGGCTGCCAAAGAGCTTTCCAACGAGGCACGGCTTTCCCTCCTGGCTCTTCGGGCGTGGGAGCTGTGGCCAGAGCCGCGGCCCTACCGGAAAATGCTTCGCAGGCTGGCGCGGCTGCGCCACGTGGGTGCCGGTGGCGCCGAGGCTGACGGCCGCCGCAAAGCCCGCAGCCCCACGGGCTGTAAGGCCACGCGAGCGGCTGCCAAAGAGCTTTCCAACGAGGCACGGCTTTCCCTCCTGGCTCTTCGGGCGTGGGAGGTGTGGCCAGAGACGCGGCCCTACCGGAAAATGCTTCGCGGGCTGGCGCGGCTGTGCCACGTATGTGCCGGTGGCGCCGAGGCTGACGGCCGCCGCAAAGCCCGCAGCCCCACGGGCTGTGGGGCCACGCGAGCGGCTGCCAAAGAGCTTTCCAACGAGGCACGGCTTTCCCTCCTGGCTCTTCGGGCGTGGGAGCTGTGGCCAGAGCCGCGGCCCTACCGGAAAATGCTTCGCAGGCTGGCGCGGCAGCGCAATGTGGGCGCCGGTGGCGCCGAGGCTGACGGCCGCCGCAAAGCCCGCAGCCCCACGGGCTGTGGGGCCACGCGAGCGACTGCCAAAGATCTTTACAACGAGGCACGGCTTTCCCTCCTGGCTCTTCGGGCGTGGGAGCTGTGGCCAGAGCCGCGGCCCTACGAGAAAACGCTTCGCAGGCTGGCGCGGCAGCGCCAGGTTGGCGCCGGTGGCGCCGAGGCTGACGGCCGCTGCAAAGCCCGCAGCCCCACGGGCTGTGGGGCAACGCGAGCGGCTGCCAAAGAGCTTTCCAATGAGGCACGGCTTTCCCTCCTGGCTCTTTGGGCGTGGGAGCTGTGGTCAGAGCCGCGGCCCTACCGGAATATGCTTAGCAGGCTGGCGCGGCGGCGCCACGTGGGCGCCGGTGGCGCCGAGGCTGACGGCCGCCGCAAAGCCCGCAGCCCCACGGGCTGTGGGGCCACGTGAGCGGCTGCTAAAGAGCTTTCTAACGAGGCACGGCTTTCCCTCCTGGCTCTTTGGGCGTGGGAGCTGTGGCCAGAGCCTCGGCCCTACCGGAAAATGCTTCGCAGGCTGCGCGGCGGCGCCAAGTGGGCGCCGGTGGCGCCGAGGCTGACGGCCGCCGCAAAGCCCGCAGCCCCACGGGCTGTGGGGCCACGCGAGCGGCTGCCAAAGAGCTTTCCAACGAGGCACGGCTTTCCCTCCTGGCTCTTCGGGCGTGGGAGCTGTGGCCAGAGCCGCGGCCCTACCAGAAAATGCTTTGGGGCCTGGCGCGGCTGCGCGACATGGGTACCGGTGGCGCCGAGGCTGACGGCCGCCGCAAAGCCCGCAGCCCCTCCGGCTGTGGGGCCACGCGAGCGGCTGCCAAAGAGCTTTCCAACGAGGAACGGCTTTCCCTCCTGGCTCTTCGGGCGTGGGAGCTGTGGCCAGAGCCGCGGCTCTACCGGAAAATGCTTCGCAGGCTGGCACGGCGGCGCCACGTATGTGCCGGTGGCGCCGAGGCTGACGGCCGCCGCAAAGCCCGCAGCCCCACGGGCTGTGGGGCCACGCGAGCGGCTGCCAAAGAGCTTTCCAACGAGGCACGGCTTTCCCTCCTGGCTCTTCGGGCGTGGGAGCTGTGGCCAGAGCCACGGCCCTACCGGAAAATGCTTCGCAGGCTGGCGCGGCGGCGCCAGGTGGGCGCCGGTGGCGCCGAGGCTGACGGCCGCCGCAAAGCCCGCAGCCCCACGGGCTGTGGGGCCACGCGAGGGGCTGCCAAAGAGCTTTCCAACGAGGCACGGCTTTCCCTCCTGGCTCTTTGGGCGTGGGAGCAGTGGCCAGAGCCGCGGCCCTACAGGAAAATGCTTCGCAGGCTGGCGCGGCGGCGCCACGTGGGCGCCGGTTGTGCCGAGGCTGACGGCCGCCGCAAAGCCCGCAGCCCCACGGGCTGTGGGGCCACGCGAGCGGCTGCCAAAGAGCTTTCTAAAGAGGCACGGCTTTCCCTCCTGGCTCTTCGGGCGTGGGAGCTGTGGTCAGAGCTGCGGCCCTACTGGAAAATGCATCGAAGGCTGGCGCGGCGGCGCCAAGTGGGCGCCGGTGGCGCCGAGGCTGACGGCCGCCGGAAAGCCCGCGGCCCCACGGGCTGTGGGGCCACGCGAGCGGCTGCTAAAGAGCTTTCCAACGAGGCATGGCTTTCTCTCCTGGCTCTTCGGGCGTGGGAGCTGTGGCCAGAGCCTCGGCCCTTCCGGAAAATGCTTCGCAGGCTGCGCGGCAGCCCCACGTGGGCGCAGGTGGCGCCGAGGCTGACGACCGCCGGAAAGCCCGCAGCCCCACGGGCTGTGGGGCCACGCGAGCGGCTGCCAAAGAGCTTTCCAACGAGGCACGGCTTTCCCTCCTGGCTCTTTGGGCGTGGGAGCTGTGGCCAGAGCCGCAGCCCTACCGGAAAATGCTTCGCAGGCTGGCACGGCGGCCCCACGTGGGCGCCGGTGGCGCCGAGGCTGACGGCCGCCGCAAAGCCCGCAGCCCCACGGGCTGTGGGGCCACGCGAGCGCATGCCAAAGAGCTTTCCAACGAGGCACGGCTTTCCCTCCTGCCTCTTCGGGCGTGGGAGCTGTGGCCAGAGACGCGGCCCTACCTGAAAATGCTTCGCAGGCTGGCGCGGCGGCTCCAGGTGGGCGCCGGTGGCGCCGAGGCTGACGGCCGCCGCAAAGCCCGCAGCCCCACGGGCTGTGGGGCCACGCGAGCGGCTGCCAAAGAGCTTTCTAACGAGGCACGGCTTTCCCTCCTGGCTCTTCGGGCGTGGGAGCTGTGGCCAGAGCCGCGGCCCTACCGGAAAATGCTTCGCAGGCTGGCGCGGCGGCGCCAGGTTGGCGCCGGTGGCGCCGAGGCTGACGGCCGCCGCAAAGCCCGCAGCCCCACGGGCTGTGGGGCCACGCGAGCGGCTGCCAAAGAGCTTTCCAACGAGGCACGGCTTTCCCTCCTGGCTCTTTGGGCGCGGGAGCTGTGGCCAGATCCTCGGCCCTACCGGAAAATGCTTCGCAGGCTGCGCGGCGGCCCCACGTGGGCGCCGGTGGCGCCGAGGCTGACGGCCGCCGCAAAGCCCGCAGCCCCACGGGCTGTGGGGCCACGCGAGCGGCTGCCAAAGTGCTTTCCAACGAGGCACGGCTTTCCCTCCTGGCTCTTCGGGCGTGGGAGCTGTGGCCAGAGCCGCGGCCCTACCGGAAAATGCTTCGCAGGCTGGCACGGCTGCGCGACATGGGTACCGGTGGCGCCGAGGCTGACGGCCGCCGCAAATCCCGCAGCCCCTCCGGCTGTTCGGCCACGCGAGCGGCTGCCAAAGAGCTTTCCAACGAGGCACGGCTTTCCCTCCTGGCTCTTCGGGCGTGGGAGCTGTGGCCAGAGCCGCGGCCCTACCGGAAAATGCTTCGCGGGCTGGCGCGGCTGTGCCACGTATGTGCCGGTGGCGCCGAGGCTGACGGCCGCCGCAAAGCCCGCAGCCCCACGGGCTGTGGGGCCACGCGAGCGGCTGCCAAAGAGCTTTCCAACGAGGCACGGCTTTCCCTCCTGGCTCTTCGGGCGTGGGAGCTGTGGCCAGAGCCGCGGCCCTACCGGAAAATGCTTCGCAGGCTGGCGCGGCAGCGCAATGTGGGCGCCGGTGGCGCCGAGGCTGACGGCCGCCGCAAAGCCCGCAGCCCCACGGGCTGTGGGGCCACGCGAGCGACTGCCAAAGATCTTTACAACGAGGCACGGCTTTCCCTCCTGGCTCTTCGGGCGTGGGAGCTGTGGCCAGAGCCGCGGCCCTACGAGAAAACGCTTCGCAGGCTGGCGCGGCAGCGCCAGGTTGGCGCCGGTGGCGCCGAGGCTGACGGCCGCCGCAAAGCCCGCAGCCCCAAGGGCTCTGGGGCAACGCGAGCGGCTGCCAAAGAGCTTTCCAATGAGGCACGGCTTTCCCTCCTGGCTCTTTGGGCGTGGGAGCTGTGGTCAGAGCCGCGGCCCTACCGGAATATGCTTAGCAGGCTGGCGCGGCAGCGCCACGTGGGCGCCGGTGGCGCCGAGGCTGACGGCCGCCGCAAAGCCCGCAGCCCCACGGGCTGTGGGGCCACGTGAGCGGCTGCTAAAGAGCTTTCTAACGAGGCACGGCTTTCCCTCCTGGCTCTTTGGGCGTGGGAGCTGTGGCCAGAGCCTCGGCCCTACCGGAAAATGCTTCGCAGGCTGCGCGGCGGCGCCAAGTGGGCGCCGGTGGCGCCGAGGCTGACGGCCGCCGCAAAGCCCGCAGCCCCACGGGCTGTGGGGCCACGCGAGCGGCTGCTAAAGAGCTTTCCAACGAGGCACGGCTTTCCCTCCTGGCTCTTCGGGCGTGGGAGCTGTGGCCAGAGCCGCGACCCTACCAGAAAATGCTTTGGGGCCTGGCGCGGCTGCGCGACATGGGTACCGGTGGCGCCGAGGCTGACGGCCGCCGCAAAGCCCGCAGCCCCTCCGGCTGTTCGGCCACGCGAGCGGCTGCCAAAGAGCTTTCCAACGAGGCACGGCTTTCCCTCCTGGCTCTTCGGGCGTGGGAGCTGTGGCCAGAGCCACGGCCCTACCGGAAAATGCTTCGCAGGCTGGCGCGGCGGCGCCAGGTGGGCGCCGGTGGCGCCGAGGCTGACGGCCGCCGCAAAGCCCGCAGCCCCACGGGCTGTGGGGCCACGCGAGGGGCTGCCAAAGAGCTTTCCAACGAGGCACGGCTTTCCCTCCTGGCTCTTTGGGCGTGGGAGCAGTGGCCAGAGCTGCGGCCCTACCGGAAAATGCTTCGCAGGCTGGCACGGCGGCCCCACGTGGGCGCCGGTGGCGCCGAGGCTGACGGCCGCCGCAAAGCCCGCAGCCCCACGGGCTGTGGGGCCACGCGAGCGCATGCCAAAGAGCTTTCCAACGAGGCACGGCTTTCCCTCCTGGCTCTTCGGGCGTGGGAGCTGTGGCCAGAGCCACGGCCCTACCGGAAAATGCTTCGCAGGCTGGCGCGGCGGCGCCAGGTGGGCGCCGGTGGCGCCGAGGCTGACGGCCGCCGCAAAGCCCGCAGCCCCACGGGCTGTGGGGCCACGCGAGGGGCTGCCAAAGAGCTTTCCAACGAGGCACGGCTTTCCCTCCTGGCTCTTTGGGCGTGGGAGCAGTGGCCAGAGCCGCGGCCCTACCGGAAAATGCTTCGCAGGCTGGCACGGCGGCCCCACGTGGGCGCCGGTGGCGCCGAGGCTGACGGCCGCCGCAAAGCCCGCAGCCCCACGGGCTGTGGGGCCACGCGAGCGCATGCCAAAGAGCTTTCCAACGAGGCACGGCTTTCCCTCCTGCCTCTTCGGGCGTGGGAGCTGTGGCCAGAGACGCGGCCCTACCTGAAAATGCTTCGCAGGCTGGCGCGGCGGCGCCAGGTGGGCGCCGGTGGCGCCGAGGCTGACGGCCGCCGCAAAGCCCGCAGCCCCACGGGCTGTGGGGCCACGCGAGCGGCTGCCAAAGAGCTTTCTAACGAGGCACGGCTTTCCCTCCTGGCTCTTCGGGCGTGGGAGCTGTGGCCAGAGCCGCGGCCCTACCGGAAAATGCTTCGCAGGCTGGCGCGGCGGCGCCAGGTTGGCGCCGGTGGCGCCGAGGCTGACGGCCGCCGCAAAGCCCGCAGCCCCACGGGCTGTGGGGCCACGCGAGCGGCTGCCAAAGAGCTTTCCAACGAGGCACGGCTTTCCCTCCTGGCTCTTTGGGCGTGGGAGCTGTGGCCAGATCCTCGGCCCTACCGGAAAATGCTTCGCAGGCTGCGCGGCGGCCCCACGTGGGCGCCGGTGGCGCCGAGGCTGACGGCCGCCGCAAAGCCCGCAGCCCCACGGGCTGTGGGGCCACGCGAGCGGCTGCCAAAGTGCTTTCCAACGAGGCACGGCTTTCCCTCCTGGCTCTTCGGGCGTGGGAGCTGTGGCCAGAGCCGCGGCCCTACCGGAAAATGCTTCGCAGGCTGGCACGGCTGCGCGACATGGGTACCGGTGGCGCCGAGGCTGACGGCCGCCGCAAATCCCGCAGCCCCTCCGGCTGTTCGGCCACGCGAGCGGCTGCCAAAGAGCTTTCCAACGAGGCACGGCTTTCCCTCCTGGCTCTTCGGGCGTGGGAGCTGTGGCCAGAGCCGCGGCCCTACCGGAAAATGCTTCGCGGGCTGGCGCGGCTGTGCCACGTATGTGCCGGTGGCGCCGAGGCTGACGGCTGCCGCAAAGCCCGCAGCCCCACGGGCTGTGGGGCCACGCGAGCGGCTGCCAAAGAGCTTTCCAACGAGGCACGGCTTTCCCTCCTGGCTCTTCGGGCGTGGGAGCTGTGGCCAGAGCCGCGGCCCTACCGGAAAATGCTTCGCAGGCTGGCGCGGCAGCGCAATGTGGGCGCCGGTGGCGCCGAGGCTGACGGCCGCCGCAAAGCCCGCAGCCCCACGGGCTGTGGGGCCACGCGAGCGACTGCCAAAGATCTTTACAACGAGGCACGGCTTTCCCTCCTGGCTCTTCGGGCGTGGGAGCTGTGGCCAGAGCCGCGGCCCTACGAGAAAACGCTTCGCAGGCTGGCGCGGCAGCGCCAGGTTGGCGCCGGTGGCGCCGAGGCTGACGGCCGCCGCAAAGCCCGCAGCCCCAAGGGCTCTGGGGCAACGCGAGCGGCTGCCAAAGAGCTTTCCAATGAGGCACGGCTTTCCCTCCTGGCTCTTTGGGCGTGGGAGCTGTGGTCAGAGCCGCGGCCCTACCGGAATATGCTTAGCAGGCTGGCGCGGCGGCGCCACGTGGGCGCCGGTGGCGCCGAGGCTGACGGCCGCCGCAAAGCCCGCAGCCCCACGGGCTGTGGGGCCACGTGAGCGGCTGCTAAAGAGCTTTCTAACGAGGCACGGCTTTCCCTCCTGGCTCTTTGGGCGTGGGAGCTGTGGCCAGAGCCTCGGCCCTACCGGAAAATGCTTCGCAGGCTGCGCGGCGGCGCCAAGTGGGCGCCGGTGGCGCCGAGGCTGACGGCCGCCGCAAAGCCCGCAGCCCCACGGGCTGTGGGGCCACGCGAGCGGCTGCCAAAGAGCTTTCCAACGAGGCACGGCTTTCCCTCCTGGCTCTTCGGGCGTGGGAGCTGTGGCCAGAGCCGCGGCCCTACCAGAAAATGCTTTTGGGCCTGGCGCGGCTGCGCGACATGGGTACCGGTGGCGCCGAGGCTGACGGCCGCCGCAAAGCCCGCAGCCCCTCCGGCTGTTCGGCCACGCGAGCGGCTGCCAAAGAGCTTTCCAACGAGGCACGGCTTTCCCTCCTGGCTCTTCGGGCGTGGGAGCTGTGGCCAGAGCCGCGGCTCTACCGGAAAATGCTTCGCAGGCTGGCACGGCGGCGCCACGTGGGCGCCGATGGGGCTGAGGCTGACGGCCGCCGCAAAGCCCGCAGCCCCACGGGCTGTGGGGCCACGCGAGCGGCTGCCAAAGAGCTTTCTAACGAGGCATGGCTTTCCCTACTGGCTCTTCGGGTGTGGGAGCTGTGGTCAGAGCCGCGGCCCTACCGGAAAATGCATCGAAGGCTGGCGCGGCGGCGCCAAGTGGGCGCCGGTGGCGCCGAGGCTGACGGCCGCCGGAAAGCCCGCGGCCCCACGGGCTGTGGGGCCACGCGAGCGGCTGCTAAAGAGCTTTCCAACGAGGCATGGCTTTCTCTCCTGGCTCTTCGGGCGTGGGAGCTGTGGCCAGAGCCTCGGCCCTTCCGGAAAATGCTTCGCAGGCTGCGCGGCGGCGCCACGTGGGCGCCGGTGGCGCCGAGGCTGACGACCGCCGGAAAGCCCGCAGCCCCACGGGCTGTGGGGCCACGCGAGCGGCTGCCAAAGAGCTTTCCAACGAGGCACGGCTTTCCCTCCTGGCTCTTCGGGCGTGGGAGCTGTGGCCAGAGCCGCGGCCCTACCGGAAAATGCTTCGCAGGCTGGCGCGGCGGCGCCAGGTTGGCGCCGGTGGCGCCGAGGCTGACGGCCGCCGCAAAGCCCGCAGCCCCACGGGCTGTGGGGCCACGCGAGCGGCTGCCAAAGAGCTTTCCAACGAGGCACGGCTTTCCCTCCTGGCTCTTTGGGCGTGGGAGCTGTGGCCAGATCCTCGGCCCTACCGGAAAATGCTTCGCAGGCTGCGCGGCGGCCCCACGTGGGCGCCGGTGGCGCCGAGGCTGACGGCCGCCGCAAAGCCCGCAGCCCCACGGGCTGTGGGGCCACGCGAGCGGCTGCCGAAGTGCTTTCCAACGAGGCACGGCTTTCCCTCCTGGCTCTTCGGGCGTGGGAGCTGTGGCCAGAGCCGCGGCCCTACCGGAAAATGCTTCGCAGGCTGGCACGGCTGCGCGACATGGGTACCGGTGGCGCCGAGGCTGACGGCCGCCGCAAATCCCGCAGCCCCTCCGGCTGTTCGGCCACGCGAGCGGCTGCCAAAGAGCTTTCCAACGAGGCACGGCTTTCCCTCCTGGCTCTTCGGGCGTGGGAGCTGTGGCCAGAGCCGCGGCCCTACCGGAAAATGCTTCGCGGGCTGGCGCGGCTGTGCCACGTATGTGCCGGTGGCGCCGAGGCTGACGGCCGCCGCAAAGCCCGCAGCCCCACGGGCTGTGGGGCCACGCGAGCGGCTGCCAAAGAGCTTTCCAACGAGGCACGGCTTTCCCTCCTGGCTCTTCGGGCGTGGGAGCTGTGGCCAGAGCCGCGGCCCTACCGGAAAATGCTTCGCAGGCTGGCGCGGCAGCGCAATGTGGGCGCCGGTGGCGCCGAGGCTGACGGCCGCCGCAAAGCCCGCAGCCCCACGGGCTGTGGGGCCACGCGAGCGACTGCCAAAGATCTTTACAACGAGGCACGGCTTTCCCTCCTGGCTCTTCGGGCGTGGGAGCTGTGGCCAGAGCCGCGGCCCTACGAGAAAACGCTTCGCAGGCTGGCGCGGCAGCGCCAGGTTGGCGCCGGTGGCGCCGAGGCTGACGGCCGCCGCAAAGCCCGCAGCCCCAAGGGCTCTGGGGCAACGCGAGCGGCTGCCAAAGAGCTTTCCAATGAGGCACGGCTTTCCCTCCTGGCTCTTCGGGCATGGGAGCTGTGGTCAGAGCCGCGGCCCTACCGGAATATGCTTAGCAGGCTGGCGCGGCGGCGCCACGTGGGCGCCGGTGGCGCCGAGGCTGACGGCCGCCGCAAAGCCCGCAGCCCCACCGGCTGTGGGGCCACGTGAGCGGCTGCTAAAGAGCTTTCTAACGAGGCACGGCTTTCCCTCCTGGCTCTTTGGGCGTGGGAGCTGTGGCCAGAGCCTCGGCCCTACCGGAAAATGCTTCGCAGGCTGCGCGGCGGCGCCAAGTGGGCGCCGGTGGCGCCGAGGCTGACGGCCGCCGCAAAGCCCGCAGCCCCACGGGCTGTGGGGCCACGCGAGCGGCTGCCAAAGAGCTTTCCAACGAGGCACGGCTTTCCCTCCTGGCTCTTCGGGCGTGGGAGCTGTGGCCAGAGCCGCGGCCCTACCAGAAAATGCTTTGGGGCCTGGCGCGGCTGCGCGACATGGGTACCGGTGGCGCCGAGGCTGACGGCCGCCGCAAAGCCCGCAGCCCCTCCGGCTGTTCGGCCACGCGAGCGGCTGCCAAAGAGCTTTCCAACGAGGCACGGCTTTCCCTCCTGGCTCTTCGGGCGTGGGAGCTGTGGCCAGAGCCGCGGCTCTACCGGAAAATGCTTCGCAGGCTGGCACGGCGGCGCCACGTGGGCGCCGATGGGGCTGAGGCTGACGGCCGCCGCAAAGCCCGCAGCCCCACGGGCTGTGGGGCCACGCGAGCGGCTGCCAAAGAGCTTTCCAACGAGGCACGGCTTTCCCTCCTGGCTCTTCGGGCGTGGGAGCTGTGGCCAGAGCCACGGCCCTACCGGAAAATGCTTCGCAGGCTGGCGCGGCGGCGCCAGGTGGGCGCCGGTGGCGCCGAGGCTGACGGCCGCCGCAAAGCCCGCAGCCCCACGGGCTGTGGGGCCACGCGAGGGGCTGCCAAAGAGCTTTCCAACGAGGCACGGCTTTCCCTCCTGGCTCTTTGGGCGTGGGAGCAGTGGCCAGAGCCGCGGCCCTACCGGAAAATGCTTCGCAGGCTGGCGCGGCGGCGCCACGTGGGCGCCGGTTGTGCCGAGGCTGACGGCTGCCGCAAAGCCCGCAGCCCCACGGGCTGTGGGGCCACGCGAGCGGCTGCCAAAGAGCTTTCTAAAGAGGCACGGCTTTCCCTCCTGGCTCTTCGGGCGTGGGAGCTGTGGTCAGAGCTGCGGCCCTACCGGAAAATGCATCGAAGGCTGGCGCGGCGGCGCCAAGTGGGCGCCGGTGGCGCCGAGGCTGACGGCCGCCGGAAAGCCCGCGGCCCCACGGGCTGTGGGGCCACGCGAGCGGCTGCTAAAGAGCTTTCCAACGAGGCATGGCTTTCTCTCCTGGCTCTTCGGGCGTGGGAGCTGTGGCCAGAGCCTCGGCCCTTCCGGAAAATGCTTCGCAGGCTGCGCGGCAGCCCCACGTGGGCGCAGGTGGCGCCGAGGCTGACGACCGCCGGAAAGCCCGCAGCCCCACGGGCTGTGGGGCCACGCGAGCGGCTGCCAAAGAGCTTTCCAACGAGGCACGGCTTTCCCTCCTGGCTCTTTGGGCGTGGGAGCTGTGGCCAGAGCCGTGGCCCTACCGGAAAATGCTTCGCAGGCTGGCACGGCGGCGCCACGTGGGCGCCGGTGGCGCCGAGGCTGACGGCCGCCGCAAAGCCCGCAGCCCCACGGGCTGTGGGGCCACGCGAGCGGCTGCCAAAGTGCTTTCCAACGAGGCACGGCTTTCCCTCCTGGCTCTTCGGGCGTGGGAGCTGTGGCCAGAGCCGCGGCCCTACCGGAAAATGCTTCGCAGGCTGCGCTGCGGCCCCACGTGGGCGCCGGTGGCGCCGAGGCTGACGGCCGCCGCAAAGCCCGCAGCCCCACGGGCTGTGGGGCCACGCGAGCGGCTGCCAAAGTGCTTTCCAACGAGGCACGGCTTTCCCTCCTGGCTCTTCGGGCGTGGGAGCTGTGGCCAGAGCCGCGGCCCTACCGGAAAATGCTTCGCAGGCTGGCACGGCTGCGCGACATGGGTACCGGTGGCGCCGAGGCTGACGGCCGCCGCAAATCCCGAAGCCCCTCCGGCTGTTCGGCCACGCGAGCGGCTGCCAAAGAGCTTTCCAACGAGGCACGGCTTTCCCTCCTGGCTCTTCGGGCGTGGGAGCTGTGGCCAGAGCCGCGGCCCTACCGGAAAATGCTTCGCGGGCTGGCGCGGCTGTGCCACGTATGTGCCGGTGGCGCCGAGGCTGACGGCCGCCGCAAAGCCCGCAGCCCCACGGGCTGTGGGGCCACGCGACCGGCTGCCAAAGAGCTTTCCAACGAGGCACGGCTTTCCCTCCTGGCTCTTCGGGCGTGGGAGCTGTGGCCAGAGCCGCGGCCCTACCGGAAAATGCTTCGCAGGCTGGCGCGGCAGCGCAATGTGGGCGCCGGTGGCGCCGAGGCTGACGGCCGCCGCAAAGCCCGCAGCCCCACGGGCTGTGGGGCCACGCGAGCGGCTGCCAAAGAGCTTTCTAACGAGGCATGGCTTTCCCTACTGGCTCTTCGGGTGTGGGAGCTGTGGTCAGAGCCGCGGCCCTACCGGAAAATGCATCGAAGGCTGGCGCGGCGGCGCCAAGTGGGCGCCGGTGGCGCCGAGGCTGACGGCCGCCGGAAAGCCCGCGGCCCCACGGGCTGTGGGGCCACGCGAGCGGCTGCTAAAGAGCTTTCCAACGAGGCATGGCTTTCTCTCCTGGCTCTTCGGGCGTGGGAGCTGTGGCCAGAGCCTCGGCCCTTCCGGAAAATGCTTCGCAGGCTGCGCGGCGGCGCCACGTGGGCGCCGGTGGCGCCGAGGCTGACGACCGCCGGAAAGCCCGCAGCCCCACGGGCTGTGGGGCCACGCGAGCGGCTGCCAAAGAGCTTTCCAACGAGGCACGGCTTTCCCTCCTGGCTCTTCGGGCGTGGGAGCTGTGGCCAGAGCCGCGGCCCTACCGGAAAATGCTTCGCAGGCTGGCGCGGCGGCGCCACGTGGGCGCCGGTGGCGCCGAGGCTGACGGCCGCCGCAAAGCCCGCAGCCCCACGGGCTGTGGGGCCACGCGAGCGGCTGCCAAAGAGCTTTCCAACGAGGCACGGCTTTCCCTCCTGGCTCTTCGGGCGTGGGAGTTGTCGCCAGAGCCGCGGCCCTACCGGAAAATGCTTCGCAGGCTGGCGCGGCGGCGCCAGGTTGGCGCCGGTGGCGCCGAGGCTGACGGCCGCCGCAAAGCCCGCAGCCCCAAGGGCTCTGGGGCCACGTGAGCGGCTGCCAAAGAGCTTTCCAACGAGGCACGGCTTTCCCTCCTGGCTCTTCGGGCGTGGGAGTTGTCGCCAGAGCTGCGGCCCTACCGGAAAATGCTTCGCAGGCTGGCGCGGCGGCGCCAAGTGGGCGCCGGTGGCGCCGAGGCTGACGGCCGCCGCAAAGCCCGCAGCCCCACGGGCTGTGGGGCCACGCGAGCGCCTGCCAAAGAGCTTTCCAACGAGGCACGGCTTTCCCTCCTGGCTCTTCGGGCGTGGGAGCTGTGGCCAGAGCCGCGGCCCTACCGGAAAATGCTTCGCAGGCTGGCGCGGCGGCGCCACGTGGGCGCCGGTGGCGCCGAGGCTGACGGCCGCCGCAAAGCCCGCAGCCCCACGGGCTGTGGGGCCACGCGAGCGGCTGCCAAAGAGCTTTCCAACGAGGCACGGCTTTCCCTCCTGGCTCTTCGGGCGTGGGAGCTGTGGCCAGAGCAGCGGCCCTACCGGAAAATGCGTCGCAGGATGGCGCGTCGGCGCCAGGTGGGCGCCGGTGGCGCTGAGGCTGACGGCCGCCGAAAATCCTGCAGCCCCACGGGCTGTGGGGCCACGCGAGTGGCTGCCAAAGAGCTTTCCAACGAGGCACGGCTTTCCCTCCTGGCTCTTCGGGCGTGGGAGCTGTGGCCAGAGCCGCGGCCCTACCGGAAAATGCTTCGCGGGCTGGCGCAGCTGCGCCACGTGGGTGCCGGTGGCGCCGACGCTGACGGCCGCCGCAAAGCCCGCAGCCCCACGGGCTGTGGGGCCACGCGAGCGGCTGCCAAAGAGCTTTCCAACGAGGCACGGCTTTCCCTCCTGGCTCTTCGGGCGTGGGAGTTGTCGCCAGAGCCGCGGCCCTACCGGAAAATGCTTCGCAGGCTGGCGCGGCGGCGCCACGTGGGCGCCGGTGGCGCCGAGGCTGACGGCCGCCGCAAAGCCCGCAGCCCCACGGGCTGTGGGGCCACGCGAGCGGCTGCCAAAGAGCTTTCTAACGAGGCACGGCTTTCCCTCCTGGCTCTTTGGGCGTGGGAGCTGTGGTCAGAGCTGCGGCCCTACCGGAAAATGCATTGAAGGCTGGCGCGGCGGCGCCAAGTGGGCGCCGGTGGCGCCGAGGCTGACGGCCGCCGGAAAGCCCGCAGCCCCACGGGCTGTGGGGCCACGCGAGCGGCTGCTAAAGAGCTTTCCAACGAGGCATGTCTTTCTCTCCTGGCTCTTCGGGCGTGGGAGCTGTGGCCAGAGCCTCGGCCCTTCCGGAAAATGCTTCGCAGGCTGCGCGGCGGCCCCACGTGGGCGCCGGTGGCGCCGAGGCTGACGGCCGCCGCAAAGCCCGCAGCCCCACGGGCTGTGGGGCCACGCGAGCGGCTGCCAAAGAGCTTTCCAACGAGGCATGGCTTTCCCTCCTGGCTCTTCGGGCGTGGGAGCTGTGGCCAGAGCCGCGGCCCTACCGGAAAATGCTTTGCAGGTTGGCGCGGCGGCACCACGTGGGCGCCGGTGGCGCCGAGGCTGACGGCCGCCGCAAAGCCCGCAGCCCCACGGGCTGTGGGGCCACGCGAGCGGCTGCCAAAGAGCTTTCCAACGAGGCACGGCTTTCCCTCCTGGCTCTTCGGGCGTGGGAGCTGTGGCCAGAGCCGCGGCCCTACCGGAAAATGCTTTGCAGGCTGGCGCGGCTGCGCGACATGGGTACCGGTGGCGCCGAGGCTGACGGCCGCCGCAAAGCCCGCAGCCCCACGGGCTGTGGGGCCACGCGAGCGGCTGCCAAAGAGCTTTCCAGCGAGGCACGTCTTTCCCTCCTGGCTCTTCGGGCGTGGGAGCTGTGGCCAGAGCCGCGGCCCTACCGGAAAATGCTTCGCAGGATGGCGCGGCGGCGCCAGGTGGGCGCCGGTGGCGCTGAGGCTGACGGCCGCCGCAAATCCTGCAGCCCCACGGGCTGTGGGGCCACGCGAGCGGCTGCCAAAGAGCTTTCCAACGAGGCACGGCTTTCCCTACTGGCTCTTCGGGCGTGGGAGCTGTGGCCAGAGCCGTGGCCCTACCGGAAAATGCTTCGCGGGCTGGCGCAGCTGCGCCACGTGGGTGCCGGTGGCGCCGAGGCTGACGGCCGCCGCAAAGCCCGCAGCCCCACGGGCTGTGGGGCCACGCGAGCGGCTGCCAAAGAGCTTTCCAACGAGGCACGGCTTTCCCTCCTGGCTCTTCGGGCGTGGGAGTTGTCGCCAGAGCCGCGGCCCTACCGGAAAATGCTTCGCAGGCTGGCGCGGCGGCGCCACGTGGGCGCCGGTGGCACCGAGGCTGACGGCCGCCGCAAAGCCCGCAGCCCCACGGGCTGTGGGGCCACGCGAGCGGCTGCCAAAGAGCTTTCCAACGAGGCACGGCTTTCCCTCCTGGCTCTTTGGGCGTGGGAGCTGTGGTCAGAGCTGTGGCCCTACCGGAAAATGCATCGAAGGCTGGCGCGGCGGCGCCAAGTGGGCGCCGGTGGCGCCGAGGCTGACGGCCGCCGCAAAGCCCGCAGCCCCACGGGCTGTGGGGCCACGCGAGCGGCTGCCAAAGAGCTTTCTAACGAGGCACGGCTTTCCATCCTGGCTCTTCGGGCGTGGGAGCTGTGGTCAGAGCTGCGGCCCTACCGGAAAATGCTTCGCAGGCTGGCGCGGCGGCGCCAAGTGGGCGCCGGTGGCGCCGAGGCTGACGGCCGCCGGAAAGCCCGCAGCCCCACGGGCTGTGGGGCCACGCGAGCGGCTGCTAAAGTGCTTTCCAACGAGGCATTGCTTTCTCTCCTGGCTCTTCGGGCGTGGGAGCTGTGGCCAGAGCCTCGGCCCTTCCGGAAAATGCTTCGCAGGCTGGCGCGGCCGCCCCACGTGGGCGCCGGTGGCGCCGAGGCTGACGACCGCCGGAAAGCCCGCAGCCCCACGGGCTGTGGGGCCACGCGAGCGGCTGCCAAAGAGCTTTCCAACGAGGCACGGCTTTCCCTCCTGGCTCTTCGGGCGTGGGAGCTGTGGCCAGAGCCGCGGCCCTACCTGAAAATGCTTTGCAGGCTGGCGCGGCTGCGCGACATGGGTACCGGTGGCGCCGAGGCTGACGGCCGCCGCAAAGCCCGCAGCCCCACGGGCTGTGGGGCCACGCGAGCGGCTGCCAAAGAGCTTTCCAGCGAGGCACGTCTTTCCCTCCTGGCTCTTCGGGCGTGGGAGCTGTGGCCAGAGCCGCGGCCCTACCGGAAAATGCTTCGCAGGATG
Source organism: Chroicocephalus ridibundus (assembly GCF_963924245.1). NCBI lineage: Eukaryota > Metazoa > Chordata > Aves > Charadriiformes > Laridae > Chroicocephalus > Chroicocephalus ridibundus. The sequence goes on from NW_026961593.1 coordinate 947,656, forward strand.
GCGCGGCGGCGCCAGGTGGGCGCCGGTGGCGCTGAGGCTGACGGCCGCCGCAAATCCTGCAGCCCCACGGGCTGTGGGGCCACGCGAGCGGCTGCCAAAGAGCTTTCCAACGAGGCACGGCTTTCCCTCCTGGCTCTTCGGGCGTGGGAGCTGTGGCCAGAGCCGTGGCCCTACCGGAAAATGCTTCGCGGGCTGGCGCAGCTGCGCCACGTGGGTGCCGGTGGCGCCGAGGCTGACGGCCGCCGCAAAGCCCGCAGCCCCACGGGCTGTGGGGCCACGCGAGCGGCTGCCAAAGAGCTTTCCAACGAGGCACGGCTTTCCCTCCTGGCTCTTCGGGCGTGGGAGTTGTCGCCAGAGCCGCGGCCCTACCGGAAAATGCTTCGCAGGCTGGCGCGGCGGCGCCACGTGGGCGCCGGTGGCGCCGAGGCTGACGGCCGCCGCAAAGCCCGCAGCCCCACGGGCTGTGGGGCCACGCGAGCGGCTGCCAAAGAGCTTTCCAACGAGGCATGGCTTTCCCTCCTGGCTCTTTGGGCGTGGGAGCTGTGGTCAGAGCTGTGGCCCTACCGGAAAATGCATCGAAGGCTGGCGCGGCGGCGCCAAGTGGGCGCCGGTGGCGCCGAGGCTGACGGCCGCCGCAAAGCCCGCAGCCCCACGGGCTGTGGGGCCACGCGAGCGGCTGCCAAAGAGCTTTCTAACGAGGCACGGCTTTCCATCCTGGCTCTTCGGGCGTGGGAGCTGTGGTCAGAGCTGCGGCCCTACCGGAAAATGCTTCGCAGGCTGGCGCGGCGGCGCCAAGTGGGCGCCGGTGGCGCCGAGGCTGACGGCCGCCGGAAAGCCCGCAGCCCCACGGGCTGTGGGGCCACGCGAGCGGCTGCTAAAGTGCTTTCCAACGAGGCATTGCTTTCTCTCCTGGCTCTTCGGGCGTGGGAGCTGTGGCCAGAGCCTCGGCCCTTCCGGAAAATGCTTCGCAGGCTGGCGCGGCGGCCCCACGTGGGCGCCGGTGGCGCCGAGGCTGACGACCGCCGGAAAGCGCGCAGCCCCACGGGCTGTGGGGCCACGCGAGCGGCTGCCAAAGAGCTTTCCAACGAGGCACGGCTTTCCCTCCTGGCTCTTCGGGCGTGGGAGCTGTGGCCAGAGCCGTGGCCCTACCGGAAAATGCTTCGCAGGCTGGCACGGCGGCGCCACGTGGGCGCCGGTGGCGCCGAGGCTGACGGCCGCCGCAAAGCCCGCAGCCCCACGGGCTGTGGGGCCACGCGAGCGGCTGCCAAAGAGCTTTCCAACAAGGCACGGCTTTCCCTCCTGGCTCTTTGGGCGTGGGAGCTGTGGTCAGAGCCGCGGCCCTACCGGAAAATGCTTCGCAGGCTGGCGCGGCGGCGCCACTTGGGCGCCGGTGGTGCCGAGGCTGACGGCCGCCGCAAAGCCCGCAGCCCCACGGGCTGTGGGGCCACGCGAGCGGCTGCCAAAGAGCTTTCTAACGAGGCACGGCTTTCCCTCCTGGCTCTTCGGGCGTGGGAGCTGTGGCCAGAGCCGCGGCCCTACCGGAAAATGCTTCGCAGGCTGCCGCGGCTGCGCGACATGGGTACCGGTGGCGCCGAGGCTGACGGCCGCCGCAAAGCCCGCAGCCCCACGGGCTGTGGGGCCACGCGAGCGGCTGCCAAAGAGCTTTCCAACGAGGCACGGCTTTCCCTCCTTGCTCTTCGGGCGTGGGAGCTGTGGCCAGAGCCACGGCCCTACCGGAAAATGCTTCGCAGGCTGGCGCGGCGGCGCCACGTGGGCGCCGGTGGCGCTGAGGCTGACGGCCGCCGCAAATCCTGCAGCCCCACGGGCTGTGGGGCCACGCGAGCGGCTGCCAAAGAGCTTTACAACGAGGCACGGCTTTCCCTCCTGGCTCTTTGGGCGTGGGAGCTGTGGCCAGAGCCTCGGCCCTACCGGAAAATGCTTCGCAGGCTGCGCGGCGGCCCCACGTGGGCGCCGGTGGCGCCGAGGCTGACGGCCGCCGCAAAGCCCGCAGCCCCACGCGCTGTGGGGCCACGCGAGCGGCTGCCAAAGAGCTTTCCAACGAGGCACGGCTTTCCCTCCTGGCTCTTCGGGCGTGGGAGCTGTGGCCAGAGCCGCGGACCTACCGGAAAATGCTTCGCAGGTTGGCACGGCGGCACCACGTGGGCGCCGGTGGCGCCGAGGCTGACGGCCGCCGCAAAGCCCGCAGCCCCACGGGCTGTGGGGCCACGCGAGCGGCTGCCAAAGAGCTTTCCAACGAGGCACGGGTTTCCCTCCTGGCTCTTCGGGCGTGGGAGCTGTGGCCAGAGCCGCGGCCCTACCTGAAAATGCTTTGCAGGCTGGCGCGGCTGCGCGACATGGGTACCGGTGGCGCCGAGGCTGACGGCCGCCGCAAAGCCCGCAGCCCCACGGGCTGTGGGGCCACGCGAGCGGCTGCCAAAGAGCTTTCCAGCGAGGCACGTCTTTCCCTCCTGGCTCTTCGGGCGTGGGAGCTGTGGCCAGAGCCGCGGCCCTACCGGAAAATGCTTCGCAGGATGGCGCGGCGGCGCCAGGTGGGCGCCGGTGGCGCTGAGGCTGACGGCCGCCGCAAATCCTGCAGCCCCACGGGCTGTGGGGCCACGCGAGCGGCTGCCAAAGAGCTTTCCAACGAGGCACGGCTTTCCCTACTGGCTCTTCGGGCGTGGGAGCTGTGGCCAGAGCCGCGGCCCTACCGGAAAATGCTTCGCGGGCTGGCGCAGCTGCGCCACGTGGGTGCCGGTGGCGCCGAGGCTGACGGCCGCCGCAAGGCCCGCAGCCCCACGGGCTGTGGGGCCACGCGAGCGGCTGCCAAAGAGCTTTCCAACGAGGCACGGCTTTCCCTCCTGGCTCTTCGGGCGTGGGAGTTTTCGCCAGAGCCGCGGCCCTACCGGAAAATGCTTCGCAGGCTGGCGCGGCGGCGCCACGTGGGCGCCGGTGGCGCCGAGGCTGACGGCCGCCGCAAAGCCTGCAGCCCCACGGGCTGTGGGGCCACGCGAGCGGCTGCCAAAGAGCTTTCCAACGAGGCACGGCTTTCCCTCCTGGCTCTTTGGGCGTGGGAGCTGTGGTCAGAGCTGTGGCCCTACCGGAAAATGCATCGAAGGCTGGCGCGGCGGCGCCAAGTGGGCGCCGGTGGCGCCGAGGCTGACGGCCGCCGCAAAGCCTGCAGCCCCACGGGCTGTGGGGCCACGCGAGCGGCTGCTAAAGTGCTTTCCAACGAGGCATTGCTTTCTCTCCTGGCTCTTCGGGCGTGGGAGCTGTGGCCAGAGCTGTGGCCCTTCCGGAAAATGCTTCGCAGGCTGGCGCGGCGGCCCCACGTGGGCGCCGGTGGCGCCGAGGCTGACGACCGCCGGAAAGCCCGCAGCCCCACGGGCTGTGGGGCCACGCGAGCGGCTTCCAAAGAGCTTTCCAACGAGGCACGGCTTTCCCTCCTGGCTCTTCGGGCGTGGGAGCTGTGGCCAGAGCCGTGGCCCTACCGGAAAATGCTTCGCAGGCTGGCACGGCGGCGCCACGTGGGCGCCGGTGGCGCCGAGGCTGACGGCCGCCGCAAAGCCCGCAGCCCCACGGGCTGTGGGGCCACGCGAGCGGCTGCCAAAGAGCTTTCCAACGAGGCACGGCTTTCCCTCCTGGCTCTTTGGGCGTGGGAGCTGTGGTCAGAGCCGCGGCCCTACCGGAAAATGCTTCGCAGGCTGGCGCGGCGGCGCCACGTGGGCGCCGGTGGTGCCGAGGCTGACGGCCGCCGCAAAGCCCGCAGCCCCACGGGCTGTGGGGCCACGCGAGCGGCTGCCAAAGAGCTTTCTAACGAGGCACGGCTTTCCCTCCTGGCTCTTCGGGCGTGGGAGATGTCGCCAGAGCCGCGGCCCTACCGGAAAATGCTTCGCAGGGTGGCGCGGCGGCGCAACGTGGGCGCCGGTGGCGCCGAGGCTGACGGCCTCCGCAAAGCCCGCAGCTCCACGGGCTGTGGGGCCACGCGAGCGGCTGCCAAAGAGCTTTCCAACGAGGCACGGCTTTCCCTCCTGGCTCTTCGGGCGTGAGAGTTGTCGCCAGAGCTGCGGCCCTACCGGAAAATGCTTCGCAGGCTGGCGCAGCGGCGCCAAGTGGGCGCCGGTGGCGCCGAGGCTGACGGCCGCCGCAAAGCCCGCAGCCCCACGGGCTGTGGGGCCACGCGAGCGGCTGCCAAAGAGCTTTCCAAGGAGGCACGTCTTTCCCTCCTGGCTCTTCGGGCGTGGGAGCTGTGGCCAGAGCCGCGGCCCTACCGGAAAATGCTTCGCAGGCTGGCACGGCGGCGCCACGTGGGTGCCGGTGGAGCCGAGGCTGACGGCCGCCGCAAAGCCCGCAGCCCCACGGGCTGTGGGGCCACGCGAGCGGCTGCCAAAGAGCTTTCCAACGAGGCACGGCTTTCCCTCCTGGCTCTTTGGGCGTGGGAGCTGTGGCCAGAGCCGCGGCCCTACCGGAAAATGCTTCGCAGGCTGGGTCGGCGGCGCGACATGGGTACCGGTGGCGCCGAGGCTGACGGCCGCCGCAAAGCCCGCAGCCCCACGGGCTGTGGGGCCACGCGAGCGGCTGCCAAAGAGCTTTCCAACGAGGCACGGCTTTCCCTCCTGGCTCTTCGGGCGTGGGAGCTGTGGCCAGAGCCGCCGCCCTACCGGAAAATGCTTCGCAGGCTGGCGCGGCGGCGCCAGGTGGGCGCCGGTGGCGCCGAGGCTGACGGCCGCCGCAAATCCTGCAGCCCCACGGGCTGTGGGGCCACGCGAGCGGCTGCCAAAGAGCTTTCCAACGAGGCACGGCTTTCCCTCCTGGCTCTTCGGGCGTGGGAGCTGTGGCCAGAGCCGCGGCCCTACCGGAAAATGCTTCGCAGGCTGGCACGGCGGCGCCACGTGGGTGCCGGTGGCGCCGAGGCTGACGGCAGCCGCAAAGCCCGCAGCCCCACGGGCTGTGGGGCCAAGCGGGCGGCTGCCAAAGAGCTTTCCAACGAGGCACGGCTTTCCCTCCTGGCTCTTCAGGCGTGGGAGTTGTCGCCAGAGCCGCGGCCCTACCGGAAAATGCTTCGCAGGCTGGCACGGCGGCGCCACGTGGGCGCCGGTGGCGCCGAGGCTGACGGCCGCCGCAAAGCCCGCAGCCCCACGGGCTGTGGGGCCACGCGAGCGGCTGCCAAAGAGCTTTCTAACGAGGCACGGCTTTCCCTCCTGGCTCTTCGGGCGTGGGAGCTGTGGTCAGAGCCGCGGCCCTACCGGAAAATGCTTCGCAGGCTGGCGCGGCGGCGCCAGGTGGGCGCCGGAGGCGCCGAGGCTGACGGCCGCCGCAAAGCCCGCAGCCCCACGGGCTGTGGGGCCACGCGAGCGGCTGCCAAAGAGCTTTCCAACGAGGCACGGCTTTCCCTCCTGGCTCTTTGGGCGTGGGAGCTGTGGCCAGAGCCTCGGCCCTACCGGAAAATGCTTCGCAGGCTGCGCGGCGGCCCCACGTGGGCGCCGGTGGCGCCGAGGCTGACGGCCGCCGCAAAGCCCGCAGCCCCACGGGCTGTGGGGCCACGCGAGCGGCTGCCAAAGAGCTTTCCAACGAGGCACGGCTTTCCCTCCTGGCTCTTCGGGCGTGGGAGCTGTGGCCAGAGCCGCGGCCCTACCTGAAAATTCTTCGCAGGCTGGCGCGGCTGCGCGACATGGTTACCGGTAGCGCCGAGGCTGACGGCCGCCGCAAAGCCCGCAGCCCCACGGGCTGTGGGGCCACGCGAGCGGCTGCCAAAGAGCTTTCCAAGGAGGCATGGCTTTCCCTCCTGGCTCTTCGGGCGTGTGAGCTGTGGCCAGAGCCTCGGCCCTTCCGGAAAATGCTTCGCAAGCTGCGCGGCGGCCCCACGTGGGCGCCGGTGGCGCCGAGGCTGACGGCCGCCGGAAAGCCCGCAGCCCCACGGGCTGTGGGGCCACGCGAGCGGCTGCCAAAGAGCTTTCCAACGACGCACGGCTTTCCCTCCTGGCTCTTCGGGCGTGGGAGCTGTGGCCAGAGCCGCGGCCCTACCGGAAAATGCTTCGCAGGCTGGCACGGCGGCGCCACGTGGGCGCCGGTGGCGCCGAGGCTGACGGCCGCCGCAAAGCCCGCAGCCCCACGGGCTGTGGGGCCACGCGAGCGGCTGCCAAAGAGCTTTCTAACGAGGCATGGCTTTCCCTCCTGGCTCTTCGGGCGTGGGAGCTGTGGCCAGAGCCGCGGCCCTACCGGAAAATGCTTCGCAGGCTGGCGCGGCGGCGCCACGTGGGCGCCGCTGGCGCCGAGGCTGACGGCCGCCGCAAAGCCCGCAGCCCCATGGGCGCTGGGGCCACGCGAACGGCTGCCAAAGAGCTTTCTAACGAGGCACGGCTTTCCCTCCTGGCTCTTCGGGCGTGGGAGCTGTGGCCAGAGCCGCGGCCCTACCGGAAAATGCTTCGCAGGCTGGCGCAGCGGAGCCACGTGGGTGCCGGTGGCGCCGAGGCTGACGGCCGCCGCAAAGCCCGCAGCCCCACGGGCTGTGGGGCCACGCGAGCGGCTGCCAAAGAGCTTTCCAACGAGGCACGGCTTTCCCTCCTGGCTCTTCGGGCGTGGGAGCTGTGGCCAGAGCCGCGGCCCTACCGGAAAATGCTTCGCGGGCTGGCGCGGCTGCGCCACGTGGGTGCCGGTGGCGCCGAGGCTGACGGCCGCCGCAAAGCCCGCAGCCCCACGGGCTGTGGGGCCACGCGAGCGGCTGCCAAAGAGCTTTCCAACGAGGCACGGCTTTCCCTCCTGGCTCTTCGGGCGTGGGAGTTGTCGCCAGAGCCGCGGCCCTACCGGAAAATGCTTCGCAGGCTGGCGCGGCGGCGCCACGTGTGCGCCGGTGGCGCCGAGGCTGACGGCCGCCGGAAAGCCCGCAGCCCCACGGGCTGTGGGGCCACGCGAGCGGCTGCCAAAGAGCTTTCCAACGAGGCACGGCTTTCCCTCCTGGCTCTTTGAGCGTGGGAGCTGTGGTCAGAGCTGTGGCCCTACCGGAAAATGCATCGAAGGCTGGCGCGGCGGCGCCACGTGGGCGCCGGTGGCGCCGAGGCTGACGGCCGCCGCAAAGCCCGCAGCCCCACGGGCTGTGGGGCCACGCGAGCGGCTGCCAAAGAGCTTTCCAACGAGGCATGGCTTTCCCTCCTGGCTCTTCGGGCGTGGGAGCTGTGGCCAGAGCCTCGGACCTTCCGGAAAATGCTTCGCAGTCTGCGCGGCGCCCCACGTGGGCGCCGGTGGCGCCGAGGCTGACGGCCGCCGCAAAGCCCGCAGCCCCACGGGCTGTGGGGCCACGCGAGCGGCTGCCAAAGAGCTTTCCAACGAGGCACGGCTTTCCCTCCTGGCTCTTCGGGCGTGGGAGCTGTGGCCAGAGCCGCGGCCCGACCGGAAAATGCTTCGCAGGCTGGCGCGGCGGCGCCACGTGGGCGCCGGTGGCGCTGAGGCTGACGGCCGCCGCAAAGCCCGCAGCCCCACGGGCTGTGGGGCCACGCGAGCAGCTGCCAAAGAGCTTTCAAACGAGGCACGGCTTTCCCTCCTGGCTCTTTGGGCGTGGGAGCTGTGGTCAGAGCTGCGGCCCTACCGGAAAATGCATCGAAGGCTGGCGCGGTGGCGCCAAGTGGGCGCCGGTGGCGCCGAGGCTGACGGCCGCCGGAAAGCCCGCAGCCCCACGGGCTTTGGGGCCACGCGAGCGGCTGCCAAAGAGCTTTCCAACGAGGCATGGCTTTCCCTCCTGGCTCTTCGGGCGTGGGAGCTGTGGCCAGAGCCGCGGCCCCACCGGAAAATGCTTCGCAGGCTGGCGCGGCGGCGCCACGTGGGCGTTTGTGGCGCCGACGCTGACGGCCGCCGCAAAGCCCGCAGCCCCACGGGCTGTAGGGCCACGCGAGCGGCTGCCAAAGAGCTTTCCAACGAGGCATGGCTTTCCCTCCTGGCTCTTCGGGCGTGGGAGCTGTGGCCAGAGCCGCGGCCCTACCGGAAAATGCTTTGCAGGCTGGCGCGGCGGCGCCACGTGGGCGCCGGGGGCGCCGAGGCTGACGGCCGCCGCAAAGCCCGCAGCCCCACGGGCTGGGGGGCCACGCGAGCGGCTGCCAAAGAGCTTTCGAACGAGGCACGGCTTTCCCTCCTGGCTCTTTGGGCGTGGGAGCTGTGGTCAGAGTCGCGGCCCTACCGGAATATGTATCGAAGGCTGGCGCGGCGGCGCCAAGTGGGCGCCGGTGGCGCCGAGGCTGACGTCCGCCGGAAAGCCCGCAGCCCCACGGGCTGTGGGGCCACGCGAGCGGCTGCCAAAGAGCTTTCCAAGGAGGCATGGCTTTCCCTCCTGGCTCTTCGGGCGTGTGAGCTGTGGCCAGAGCCTCGGCCCTTCCGGAAAATGCTTCGCAAGCTGCGCGGCGGCCCCACGTGGGCGCCGGTGGCGCCGAGGCTGACGGCCGCCGGAAAGCCCGCAGCCCCACGGGCTGTGGGGCCACGCGAGCGGCTGCCAAAGAGCTTTCCAACGACGCACGGCTTTCCCTCCTGGCTCTTCGGGCGTGGGAGCTGTGGCCAGAGCCGCGGCCCTACCGGAAAATGCTTCGCAGGCTGGCACGGCGGCGCCACGTGGGCGCCGGTGGCGCCGAGGCTGACGGCCGCCGCAAAGCCCGCAGCCCCACGGGCTGTGGGGCCACGCGAGCGGCTGCCAAAGAGCTTTCTAACGAGGCATGGCTTTCCCTCCTGGCTCTTCGGGCGTGGGAGCTGTGGCCAGAGCCGCGGCCCTACCGGAAAATGCTTCGCAGGCTGGCGCGGCGGCGCCACGTGGGCGCCGCTGGCGCCGAGGCTGACGGCCGCCGCAAAGCCCGCAGCCCCATGGGCGCTGGGGCCACGCGAACGGCTGCCAAAGAGCTTTCTAACGAGGCACGGCTTTCCCTCCTGGCTCTTCGGGCGTGGGAGCTGTGGCCAGAGCCGCGGCCCTACCGGAAAATGCTTCGCAGGCTGGCGCAGCGGAGCCACGTGGGTGCCGGTGGCGCCGAGGCTGACGGCCGCCGCAAAGCCCGCAGCCCCACGGGCTGTGGGGCCACGCGAGCGGCTGCCAAAGAGCTTTCCAACGAGGCACGGCTTTCCCTCCTGGCTCTTCGGGCGTGGGAGTTGTCGCCAGAGCCGCGGCCCTACCGGAAAATGCTTCGCAGCCTGGCGCGGCGGCGCCAGGTGGGCGCCGGTGGCGCCGAGGCTGACGGCCGCCGCAAAGCCCGCAGCCCCACGGGCTGTGGGGCCACGCGAGCGGCTGCCAAAGAGCTTTCCAACGACGCACGGCTTTCCCTCCTGGCTCTTTGGGCGTGGGAGCTGTGGTCAGAGCTGCGGCCCTACCGGAAAATGCATCGCAGGCTGCGCGGCGGCCCAACGTGGGCGCCGGTGGCGCCGAGGCTGACGGCCGCCGCAAAGCCCGCAGCCCCACGGGCTGTGGGGCCACGCGAGCGGCTGCCAAAGAGCTTTCCAACGAGGCACGGCTTTCCCTCCTGGCTCTTCGGGCGTGGGAGTTGTCGCCAGAGCCGCGGCCCTACCGGAAAATGCTTCGCAGCCTGGCGCGGCGGCGCCAGGTGGGCGCCGGTGGCGCCGAGGCTGACGGCCGCCGCAAAGCCCGCAGCCCCACGGGCTGTGGGGCCACGCGAGCGGCTGCCAAAGAGCTTTCCAACGAGGCACGGCTTTCCCTCCTGGCTCTTTGGGCGTGGGAGCTGTGGTCAGAGCTGCGGCCCTACCGGAAAATGCTTCGCAGGCTGCGCGGCGGCGCCACGTGTGCGCCGGTGGCGCCGAGGCTGACGGCCGCCGCAAAGCCCGCAGCCCCACGGGCTGTGGGGCCACGCGAGCGGCTGCCAAAGAGCTTTCCAACGAGGCACGGCTTTCCCTCCTGGCTCTTCTGGCGTGGGAGCTGTGGCCAGAGCCGCGGCCCTACCGGAAAATGCTTCGCAGGCTGGCGCGGCGGCGCCACGTGGGCGCTGGTGGCGCTGAGGCTGACGGCCGCCGCAAAGCCCGCAGCCCCACGGGCTGTGGGGCCACGCGAGCAGCTGCCAAAGAGCTTTCAAACGAGGCACGGCTTTCCCTCCTGGCTCTTTGGGCGTGGGAGCTGTGGTCAGAGCTGCGGCCCTACCGGAAAATGCATCGAAGGCTGGCGCGGTGGCGCCAAGTGGGCGCCGGTGGCGCCGAGGCTGACGGCCGCCGGAAAGCCCGCAGCCGCACGGGCTTTGGGGCCACGCGTGCGGCTGCCAAAGAGCTTTCTAACGAGGCATGGCTTTCCCTCCTGGCTCTTCGGGCGTGGGAGCTGTGGCCAGAGCCGCGGCCCTACCGGAAAATGCATCAAAGGCTGGCGCGGCGGCGCCAGGTGGGCGCCGGTGGCGCCGAGGCTGACGGCCGCCGCAAAGCCCGCAGCCCCACGGGCTGTGGGGCCACGCGAGCGGCTGCCAAAGAGCTTTCTAACGAGGCACGGCTTTCCCTCCTGGCTCTTCGGGCGTGGGAGCTGTGGCCAGAGCCGCGGCCCCACCGGAAAATGCTTCGCAGGCTGGCGCGGCGGCGCCACGTGGGCGTTTGTGGCGCCGACGCTGACGGCCGCCGCAAAGCCCGCAGCCCCACGGGCTGTAGGGCCACGCGAGCGGCTGCCAAAGAGCTTTCCAACGAGGCATGGCTTTCCCTCCTGGCTCTTCGGGCGTGGGAGCTGTGGCCAGAGCCGCGGCCCTACCGGAAAATGCTTAGCGGGCTGGCGCGGCTGCGCCACGTGGGTGCCGGTGGCGCCGAGGCTGACGGCCGCCGCAAAGCCCGCAGCCCCACGGGCTGTGGGGCCACGCGAGCGGCTGCCAAAGAGCTTTCCAACGAGGCACGGCTTTCCCTCCTGGCTCTTCGGGCGTGGGAGTTTTCGCCAGAGCCGCGGCCCTACCGGAAAATGCTTTGCAGGCTGGCGCGGCGGCGCCACGTGGGCGCCGGGGGCGCCGAGGCTGACGGCCGCCGCAAAGCCCGCAGCCCCACGGGCTGTGGGGCCACGCGAGCGGCTGCCAAAGAGCTTTCGAACGAGGCACGGCTTTCCCTCCTGGCTCTTTGGGCGTGGGAGCTGTGGTCAGAGCTGCGGCCCTACCGGAATATGTATCGAAGGCTGGCTCGGCGGCGCCAAGTGGGCGCCGGTGGCGCCGAGGCTGACGTCCGCCGGAAAGCCCGCAGCCCCACGGGCTGTGGGGCCACGCGAGCGGCTGCCAAAGAGCTTTCCAACGAGGAATGGCTTTCCCTCCTGGCTCTTCGGGCGTGGGAGCTGTGGCCAGAGCCTCGGCCCTTCCGGAAAATGCTTCGCAGGCTGCGCGGCGGCCCCACGTGGGCGCCTGTGGCGCCGAGGCTGACGGCCGCCGCAAAGCCCGCAGCCCCACGGGCTGTGGGGCCACGCGAGCGGCTGCCAAAGAGCTTTCCAACGAGGCACGGCTTTCCCTCCTGGCTCTTTGGGCGTGGGAGTTGTCGCCAGAGCCGCGGCCCTACCGGAAAATGCTTCGCAGGCTGGCGCGGCGGCGCCACGTGGGCGCCGGTGGCGCCGAGGCTGACGGCCGCCGCAAAGCCCGCAGCCCCACGGGCTTTGGGGCCACGCGACCGGCTGCCAAAGAGCTTTCCAACGAGGCACGGCTTTCCCTCCTGGCTCTTTGGGCGTGGGAGCTGTGGTCAGAGCTGCGGCCCTACCGGAAAATGCTTCGCAGGCTGGCGCGGCGGCGCCAAGTGGGCGCCGGTGGCGCCGAGGCTGACGTCCGCCGGAAAGCCCGCAGCCCCACGGGCTGTGGGGCCACGCGAGCGGCTGCCAAAGAGCTTTCTAACGAGGCATGGCTTTCCCTCCTGGCTCTTCGGGCGTGGGAGCTGTGGCCAGAGCCGCGGCCCTACAGGAAAATGCTTCGCAGGCTGGCGCGGCGGCGCCAATTGGGCGCCGGGGGCGCCGAGGCTGACGTCCGCCGGAAAGCCCGCAGCCCCACGGGCTGTGGGGCCACGCGAGCGGCTGCCAAAGAGCTTTCCAAGGAGGCATGGCTTTCCCTCCTGGCTCTTCGGGCGTGTGAGCTGTGGCCAGAGCCTCGGCCCTTCCGGAAAATGCTTCGCAAGCTGCGCGGCGGCCCCACGTGGGCGCCGGTGGCGCCGAGGCTGACGGCCGCCGGAAAGCCCGCAGCCCCACGGGCTGTGGGGCCACGCGAGCGGCTGCCAAAGAGCTTTCCAACGACGCACGGCTTTCCCTCCTGGCTCTTCGGGCGTGGGAGCTGTGGCCAGAGCCGCGGCCCTACCGGAAAATGCTTCGCAGGCTGGCACGGCGGCGCCACGTGGGCGCCGGTGGCGCCGAGGCTGACGGCCGCCGCAAAGCCCGCAGCCCCACGGGCTGTGGGGCCACGCGAGCGGCTGCCAAAGAGCTTTCTAACGAGGCATGGCTTTCCCTCCTGGCTCTTCGGGCGTGGGAGCTGTGGCCAGAGCCGCGGCCCTACAGGAAAATGCTTCGCAGGCTGGCGCGGCGGCGCCACGTGGGCGCCGGTGGCGCCGAGGCTGACGGCCGCCGCAAAGCCCGCAGCCCCATGGGCGCTGGGGCCACGCGAACGGCTGCCAAAGAGCTTTCTAACGAGGCACGGCTTTCCCTCCTGGCTCTTCGGGCGTGGGAGCTGTGGCCAGAGCCGCGGCCCTACCGGAAAATGCTTCGCAGGCTGGCGCAGCGGAGCCACGTGGGTGCCGGTGGCGCCGAGGCTGACGGCCGCCGCAAAGCCCGCAGCCCCACGGGCTGTGGGGCCACGCGAGCGGCTGCCAAAGAGCTTTCCAACGAGGCACGGCTTTCCCTCCTGGCTCTTCGGGCATGGGAGTTGTCGCCAGAGCCGCGGCCCTACCGGAAAATGCTTCGCAGCCTGGCGCGGCGGCGCCAGGTGGGCGCCGGTGGCGCCGAGGCTGACGGCCGCCGCAAAGCCTGCAGCCCCACGGGCTGTGGGGCCACGCGAGCGGCTGCCAAAGAGCTTTCCAACGACGCACGGCTTTCCCTCCTGGCTCTTTGGGCGTGGGAGCTGTGGTCAGAGCTGCGGCCCTACCGGAAAATGCATCGCAGGCTGCGCGGCGTCCCAACGTGGGCGCCGGTGGCGCCGAGGCTGACGGCCGCCGCAAAGCCCGCAGCCCCACGGGCTGTGGGGCCACGCGAGCGGCTGCCAAAGAGCTTTCCAACGAGGCACGGCTTTCCCTCCTGGCTCTTCGGGCGTGGGAGTTGTCGCCAGAGCCGCGGCCCTACCGGAAAATGCTTCGCAGCCTGGCGCGGCGGCGCCAGGTGGGCGCCGGTGGCGCCGAGGCTGACGGCCGCCGCAAAGCCCGCAGCCCCACGGGCTGTGGGGCCACGCGAGCGGCTGCCAAAGAGCTTTCCAACGACGCACGGCTTTCCCTCCTGGCTCTTTGGGCGTGGGAGCTGTGGTCAGAGCTGCGGCCCTACCGGAAAATGCTTCGCAGGCTGCGCGGCGGCCCAACGTGGGCGCCGGTGGCGCCGAGGCTGACGGCCGCCGCAAAGCCCGCAGCCCCACGGGCTGTGGGGCCACGCGAGCGGCTGCCAAAGAGCTTTCCAACGAGGCACGGCTTTCCCTCCTGGCTCTTCTGGCGTGGGAGCTGTGGACAGAGCCGCGGCTCTACCGGAAAATGCTTCGCAGGCTGGCACGGCGGCGCCAGGTGGGCGCCGGTGGCGCCGAGGCTGACGGCCGCCGCAAAGCCCGCAGCCCCACGGGCTGTGGGGCCACGCGAGCGGCTGCCAAAGAGCTTTCCAACGAGGCACGGCTTTCCCTCCTGGCTCTTCTGGCGTGGGAGCTGTGGCCAGAGCCGCGGCTCTACCGGAAAATGCTTCGCAGGCTGGCACGGCGGCGCCAGGTGGGCGCCGGTGGCGCCGAGGCTGACGGCCGCCGCAAAGCCCGCAGCCCCACGGGCTGTGGGGCCACGCGAGCGGCTGCCAAAGAGCTTTCCAACGAGGCAGAGCTTTCCCTCCTGGCTCTTCGGGCGTGGGAGCTGTGGCCAGAGCCGCGGCCCTACCGGAAAATGCTTCACAGGCTGGCGCGGCGGCGCCACGTGGGCGCCGGTGGCGCCGAGGCTGACGGCCGCCGCAAAGCCCGCAGCCCCACGGGCTGTGGGGCCACGCGAGCGGCTGCCAAAGAGCTTTCCAACGAGGCACGGCTTTCCCTCCTGGCTCTTCGGGCGTGGGAGCTGTGGCCAGAGCCGCGGCCCTACTGGAAAATGCTTCGCAGGCTGGCGCGGCGGCGCAACGTGGGCGCCGGTGGCGCCGAGGCTGACGGCCGCCGCAAAGCCCGCAGCCCCACGGGCTGTGGGGCCACGCGAGCGGCTGCCAAAGAGCTTTCCAACGAGGCACGGCTTTCCCTCCTGGCTCTTCGGGCGTGGGAGCTGTGGCCAGAGCCGCGGCCCTACCGGAAAATGCTTAGCGGGCTGGCGCGGCTGCGCCACGTGGGTGCCGGTTGCGCCGAGGCTGACGGCCGCCGCAAAGCCCGCAGCCCCACGGGCTGTGGGGCCACGCGAGCGGCTGCCAAAGAGCTTTCCAACGAGGCACGGCTTTCCCTCCTGGCTCTTCGGGCGTGGGAGTTGTCGCCAGAGCCGCGGCCCTACCGGAAAATGCTTCGCAGGCTGGCGCAGCGGTGCCACGTGGGCGCCGGTGGCGCCGAGGCTGACGGCCGCCGCAAAGCCCGCAGCCCCACGGGCTGTGGGGCCACGCGAGCGGCTGCCAAAGAGCTTTCCAACGAGGCATGGCTTTCCCTCCTGGCTCTTTGGGCGTGGGAGCTGTGGTCAGAGCCTCGGCCCTACCGGAAAATGCTTCGCAGGCTGCGCGGCGGCCCCACGTGGGCGCCGGTGGCGCCGAGGCTGACGGCCGCCGCAAAGCCCGCAGCCCCACGGGCTGTGGGGCCACGCGAGCGGCTGCCAAAGAGCTTTCCAACGAGGCACGGCTTTCCCTCCTTGCTCTTCGGGCGTGGGAGCTGTGGCCAGAGCCGCGGCCCTACCGGAAAATGCTTCGCGGGCTGGCGCGGCTGCGCCACGTGGGTGCCGGTGGCGCCGAGGCTGACGGCCGCCGCAAAGCCTGCAGCCCCACGGGCTGTGGGGCCACGCGAGCGGCTGCCAAAGAGCTTTCCAACAAGTAACGGCTTTCCCTCCTGGCTCTTCGGGCGTGTGAGCTGTGGCCAGAGCCGCGGCCCTACCGGAAAATGCATCGCGGGCTCGCGCGGCTGCGCCACGTGGGTGCCGGTGGCGCCGAGGCTGACGGCCGCCGCAAAGCCCGCAGCCCCAAGGGCTGTGGGGCCACGCGAGCGGCTCCCAAAGACCTTTCCAACGAGGCACGGATTTCCCTCCTGGCTCTTCGGGCATGGGAGCTGTGGCCAGAGTGGCGGCCCTACCGGAAAATGCTTTGCGGGCTGGCGCGGCTGCACCACGTGGGTGCCGGTGGCGCCGAGGCTGACGGCCGCCGCAAAGCCCGCAGCCCCACGGGCTGTGGGGCCACGCGAGCGGCTGCCAAAGAGCTTTCCAGCGAGGCACGTCTTTCCCTCATGGCTCTTCGGGCGTGGGAGCTGTGGCCAGAGCCGCGGCCCTACCGGAAAATGCTTCGCAGGCTGGCACGGCGGCGCCACGTGTGCGCCGGTGGCGCCGAGGCTGACGGCCGCCGCAAAGCCCGCAGCCCCACGGCCTCTGGGGACACGCGAGCGGCTGCCAAAGACCTTTCCAACGAGGCACGGCTTTCCCTCCTGGCTCTTCGGGCGTGGGAGTTGTCGCCAGAGCCGCGGCCCTACCGGAAAATGCTTCGCAGGCTGGCGCGGCTGCGCGACATGGGTACCGGTGGCGCCGAGGCTGACGGCCGCCGCAAAGCCCGCAGCCCCACGGGCTGTGGGGCCACGCGAGCAGCTGCCAAAGAGCTTTCCAACGAGGCATGGCTTTCCCTCCTGGCCCTTCGGGCGTGGGAGCTGTGGCCAGAGCCTCGGCCCTACCGGAAAATGCTTCGCAGGCTGCGCGGTGGCCCCACGTGGGCGCCGGTGTCGCCGAGGCTGACGGCCGCCGGAAAGCCCGCAGCCCCATGGGCTGTGGGGCCACGCGAGCGGCTGCCAAAGAGCTTTCCAACGAGGCACGGCTTTCCCTCCTGGCTCTTCGGGCGTGGGAGCTGTGGACAGAGCTGCGGCCCTACCGGAAAATGCTTCGCAGGCTGGCACGGCGGCGCCACGTGGGCGCCGGTGGCGCCGACGCTGACGGCCGCCGCAAAGCCTGCAGCCCCACGGGCTGTGGGGCCACGCGAGCGGCTGCCAAAGAGCTTTCCAACGAGGCACGGCTTTCCCTCCTGGCTCTTCGGGCATGGGAGCTGTGGCCAGAGCCGCGGCCCTACCGGAAAATGCTTCGCGGGCTGGCGCGGCTGCACCACGTGGGTGCCGGTGGCGCCGAGGCTGACGGCCGCCGCAAAGCCCGCAGCCCCACGGGCTGTGGGGCCACGCGAGCGGCTGCCAAAGAGCTTTCCAGCGAGGCACGTCTTTCCCTCATGGCTCTTCGGGCGTGGGAGCTGTGGCCAGAGCCGCGGCCCTACCGGAAAATGCTTAGCGGGCTGGCGCGGCTGCGCCACGTGGGTGCCGGTGGCGCCGAGGCTGACGGCCGCCGCAAAGCCCGCAGCCCCACGGGCTGTGGGGCCACGCGAGCGGCTGCCAAAGAGCTTTTAACGAGGCACAGCTTTCCCTCCTGGCTCTTCGGGCGTGGGAGCTGTGGACAGAGCTGCGGCCCTACAGGAAAATACATCAAAGGCTGGCGCGGCGGCGCCACGTGGGCGCCGGTGGCGCCGAGGCTGACGGCCGCCGCAAAGCCCGCAGCCCCACGGGCTGTGGGGCCACGCGAGCAGCTGCCAAAGAGCTTTCCAACGAGGCATGGCTTTCCCTCCTGGCCCTTCGGGCGTGGGAGTTGTCGCCAGAGCCTCGGCCCTACCGGAAAATGCTTCGCAGGCTGCGCGGCGGCCCCACGTGGGCGCCGGTGTCGCCGAGGCTGACGGCCGCCGCAAAGCCCGCAGCCCCACGGGCTGTGGGGCCACGCGAGCGGCTGCCAAAGAGCTTTCCAACGAGGCACGGCTTTCCCTCCTGGCTCTTCGGGCGTGGGAGTTGTCGCCAGAGCCGTGGCTTTACCGGAAAATGCTTCGCAGGCTGGCGAGGTGGCGCCAGGTGGGCTCCGGTGGCGCCGAGGCTGACGGCCGCTGCAAAGCCCGCAGCCCCACGGGCTGTGGGGCCACGCGAGCGGCTGCCAAAGAGCTTTCCAACGAGGCACGGCTTTCCCTCCTGGCTCTTTGGGCGTGGGAGCTGTGGTCAGAGCCGCGGCCCTACCGGAAAATGCTTCGCAGGCTGGCACGGCGGCGCCACGTGGGCGCCGGAGGCGCCGAGGCTGACGGCCGCCACAAAGCCCGCAGCCCCACGGGCTGTGGGGCCACGCGAGCGGCTGCCAAAGAGCTTTCTAACGAGGCATGGCTTTCCCTCATGGCTCTTCGGGCGTGGAAGCTGTGGCCAGAGCCGCGGCCCTACCGGAAAATGCTTCGCAGGCTGGCGCGGCGGCGCCACGTGGGCGCCGTTGGCGCCGAGGCTGACGGCCGCCGCAAAGCCCGCAGCCCAACGGGCTGTGGGGCCACGCGAGCGGCTGCCAAAGAGCTTTCCAACGAGGCACGGCTTTCCCTCCTGGCTCTTCGGGCGTGGGAGCTGTGGCCAGAGCCGCGGCCCTACCGGAAAGTGCTTCGCAGGCTGGCGCGGCGGCGCCACGTGGGCGCCGGTGGCGCCGACGCTGACGGCCGCCGCAAAGCCCGCAGCCCCACAAGCTGTGGGGCCACGCGAGCGGCTGCCAAAGAGCTTTCCAACGAGGCACGGCTTTCCCTCCTGGCTCTTCGGGCATGGGAGCTGTGGCCAGAGCCGCGGCCCTACCGGAAAATGCTTCGCGGGCTGGCGCGGCTGCACCACGTGGGTGCCGGTGGCGCCGAGGCTGACGGCCGCCGCAAAGCCCGCAGCCCCACGGGCTGTGGGGCCACGCGAGCGGCTGCCAAAGAGCTTTCCAGCGAGGCACGTCTTTCCCTCATGGCTCTTCGGGCGTGGGAGCTGTGGCCAGAGCCGCGGCCCTACCGGAAAATGCTTAGCGGGCTGGCGCGGCTGCGCCACGTGGGTGCCGGTGGCGCCGAGGCTGACGGCCGCCGCAAAGCCCGCAGCCCCTCGGGCTGTGGGGCCACGCGAGCGGCTGCCAAAGAGCTTTCCAACGAGGCACAGCTTTCCCTCCTGGCTCTTCGGGCGTGGGAGCTGTGGTCAGAGCTGCGGCCCTACAGGAAAATACATCGAAGGCTGGCGCGGCGGCGCCACCTGGGCGCCGGTGGGGCCGAGGCTGACGGCCGCCGCAAAGCCCGCAGCCCCACGGGCTGTGGGGCCACGCGAGCAGCTGCCAAAGAGCTTTCCAACGAGGCATGGCTCTCCCTCCTGGCCCTTCGGGCGTGGGAGTTGTCGCCAGAGCCTCGGCCCTACCGGAAAATGCTTCGCAGGCTGCGCGGCGGCCCCACGTGGGCGCCGGTGTCGCCGAGGCTGACGGCCGCCGAAAAGCCCGCAGCCCCACGGGCTGTGGGGCCACGCGAGCGGCTGCCAAAGAGCTTTCCAACGAGGCACGGCTTTCCCTCCTTGCTCTTCGGGCGTGGGAGCTGTGGCCAGAGCCGCGGCCCTACCGGAAAATGCTTCGAAGGCTGGCACGGCGGCGCCACGTGGGCGCCGGTGGCGCCGAGGCTGACGGCCGCCGCAAAGCCCGCAGCCCCACGGGCTGTGGGGCCACGCGAGCGGCTGCCAAAGAGCTTTCCAACGAGGCACGGCTTTCCCTCCTGGCTCTTCGGGCGTGGGAGTTGTCGCCAGAGCCGTGGCCCTACCGGAAAATGCTTCGCAGGCTGGCGCGGTGGCGCCAGGTGGGCGCCGGTGACGCCGAGGCTGACGGCCGCTGCAAAGCCCGCAGCCCCACGGGCTGTGGGGCCACGCGAGCGGCTGCCAAAGAGCTTTCCAACGAGGCACGGCTTTCCCTCCTGGCTCTTCGGGCGTGGGAGCTGTTGCCAGAGCCGCGGCCCTACCGGAAAATGCTTCGCAGGGTGGCGCGGCGGCACCACGTGGGCGCCGGTGGCGCCGAGGCTGACGGCCGCCGCAAAGCCCGCAGCTCCACGGGCTGTGGGGCCACGCGAGCGGCTGCCAAAGAGCTTTCCAACGAGGCACGGCTTTCCCTCCTGGCTCTTCGGGCGTGGGAGCTGTGGCCAGAGCCGCGGCCCTACCGGAAAATGCTTCGCAGGCTGGCGCGGCGGCGCCACGTGGGCGCCGGTGGCGCCGAGGCTGACGGCCGCCGCAAAGCCCGCAGCCCCACGGGCTGTGGGGCCACGCGAGCGGCTGCCAAAGAGCTTTCCAGCGAGGCACGTCTTTCCCTCCTGGCTCTTCGGGCGTGGGAGCTGTGGCCAGAGCCGCGGCCCTACCAGAAAATGCTTCGCAGGCTGGCACGGCGGCGCCACGTGTGCGCCGGTGGCGCCGAGGCTGACGGCCGCCGCAAAGCCCGCAGCCCCATGGTCTGTGGAACCACGCGAGCGGCTTCCAAAGACCTTTCCAACGAGGCACGGCTTTCCCTCCTGGCTCTTCGGGCGTGGGAGTTGTCGCCAGAGCCGCGGCCCTACCTGAAAATGCTTCGCAGGCTGGCGCGGCTGCGCGACATGGGTACCGGTGGCGCCGAGGCTGACGGCCGCCGCAAAGCCCGCAGCCCCACGGGCTGTGGGGCCACGCGAGCGGCTGCCAAAGAGCTTTCCAGCGAGGCACGTCTTTCCCTCCTGGCTCTTCGGGCGTGGGAGCTGTGGCCAGAGCCGCGGCCCTACCAGAAAATGCTTCGCAGGCTGGCACGGCGGTGCCACGTGGGCGCCGGTGGCGCCGAGGCTGACGGCCGCCGCAAAGCCCGCAGCCCCACGGGCTGTGGGGCCACGCGAGCGGCTGCCAAAGAGCTTTCCAACGAGGCACGGCTTTCCCTCCTGGCTCTTTAGGCGTGGGAGCTGTGGTCAGAGCTGCGGCCCTACCGGAAAATGCTTCACAGGCTGGCGCGGCGGCGCCACGTGGGCGCCGGTGGCGCCGAGGCTGACGGCCGCCGCAAAGCCCGCAGCCCCACGGGCTGTGGGGCCACGCGAGCGGCTGCCAAAGAGCTTTCCAACGAGGCACGGCTTTCCCTCCTGGCTCTTCGGGCGTGGGAGTTGTCGCCAGAGCCGTGGCTTTACCGGAAAATGCTTCGCAGGCTGGCGCGGTGGCGCCAGGTGGGCTCCGGTGGCGCCGAGGCTGACGGCCGCTGCAAAGCCCGCAGCCCCACGGGCTGTGGGGCCACGCGAGCGGCTGCCAAAGAGCTTTCCAACGAGGCACGGCTTTCCCTCCTGGCTCTTTGGGCGTGGGAGCTGTGGTCAGAGCCGCGGCCCTACCGGAAAATGCTTCGCAGGCTGGCACGGCGGCGCCACGTGGGCGCCGGAGGCGCCGAGGCTGACGGCCGCCACAAAGCCCGCAGCCCCACGGGCTGTGGGGCCACGCGAGCGGCTGCCAAAGAGCTTTCTAACGAGGCATGGCTTTCCCTCATGGCTCTTCGGGCGTGGAATCTGTGGCCAGAGCCGCGGCCCTACCGGAAAATGCTTCGCAGGCTGGCGCGGCGGCGCCACGTGGGCGCCGGTGGCGCCGAGGCTGACGGCCGCCGCAAAGCCCGCAGCCCCACGGGCTGTGGGGCCACGCGAGCGGCTGCCAAAGAGCTTTCCAACGAGGCACGGCTTTCCCTCCTGGCTCTTCGGGCGTGGGAGCTGTGGCCAGAGCCGCGGCCCTACCGGAAAATGCTTCGCAGGCTGGCGCGGCGGCGCCACGTGGGCGCCGGTGGCGCCGACGCTGACGGCCGCCGCAAAGCCCGCAGCCCCACGGGCTTTGGGGCCACGCGAGCGGCTGCCAAAGAGCTTTCCAACGAGGCATGGCTTTCCCTCCTGGCTCTTCGGGCGTGGGAGCTGTTGCCAGAGCCGCGGCCCTACCGGAAAATGCATCGCAGGCTGGCACGGCGGCGCCACGTGGGCGCCGGTGGAGGCTGACGGCCGCCGCAAAGCCCGCAGCCCCACGGGCTGTGGGGCCACGCGAGCGGCTGCCAAAGAGCTTTCCAACGAGGCACGGCTTTCCCTCCTGGCTCTTCGGGCGTGGGAGTTGTCGCCAGAGCCGTGGCCCTACCGGAAAATGCTTCGCAGGCTGGCGCGGTGGCGCCACGTGGGCGCTGGTGGCGCTGAGGCTGATGGCCGCTGCAAAGCCCGCAGCCCCACGGGCTGTGGGGCCACGCGAGCGGCTGCCAAAGAGCTTTCCAACGAGGCACGGCTTTCCCTCCTGGCTCTTCGGGCGTGGGAGCTGTGGCCAGAGCCGCGGCCCTACCGGAAAATGCTTCGCAGGCAGGCGCGGCGGCGCCACGTGGGCGCCGGTGGCGCCAAGGCTGACGGCCGCCGCAAAGCCCGCAGCCCCACGGGCTGTGGGGCCACGCGAACCGCTGCCAAAGAGCTTTCTAACGAGGCACGGCTTTCCCTCCTGGCTCTTCGGGCGTGGGAGCTGTGGCCAGAGCCGCGGCCCTACCGGAAAATGCTTCGCAGGCTGGCGCGGCGGCGCCACGTGGGCGCCGGTGGCGCCGAGGCTGACGGCCGCCGCAAAGCCCGCAGCCCCACGGGCTGTGGGGCCACGCGAGCGGCTGCCAAAGAGCTTTCCAACGAGGCACGGCTTTCCCTCCTGGCTCTTCGGGCGTGGGAGCTGTGGCCAGAGCCGCGGCCCTACCGGAAAATGCTTCGCAGGCTGGCGCGGCGGCGCCACGTGGGCGCCCGTGGCGCCGAGGCTGACGGCCGCCGCAAAGCCCGCAGCCCCACGGGCTGTGGGGCCACGCGAGCGGCTGCCAAAGAGCTTTCCAACGAGGCACGGCTTTCCCTCCTGGCTCTTTGGGCGTGGGAGCTGTGGTCAGAGTTGCGGCCCTACCGGAAAATGCATCGAAGGCTGGCGCGGCGGCGCCAAGTGGGCGCCGGTGGCGCCGAGGCTGACGGCCGCCGTAAAGCCCGCAGCCCCACTGGCTGTGGGGCCACGAGAGCGGCTGCCAAAGAGCTTTCCAACGAGGCACGGCTTTCCCTCCTGGCTCTTCGGGCGTGGGAGCTGTGGCCAGAGCCGCGGCCCTACCGGAAAATGCTTAGCGGGCTGGCGAGGCTGCGCCACGTGGGTGCCGGTGGCGCCGAGGCTGACGGCCGCCGCAAAGCCCGCAGCCCCACGGGCTGTGGGGCCACGCGAGCGGCTGCCAAAGAGCTTTCCAACGAGGCACGGCCTTCCCTCCTGGCTCTTCGGACGTGGGAGCTGTGGCCAGAGCCGCGGCCCTACCGGAAAATGCTTAGCAGGCTGGCACGACGGCGCCACGTGGGCGCCGGTGGCGCCGAGGCTGACGGCCGCCGCAAAGCCCGCAGCCCCACGGGCTGTGGGGCCACGCGAGCGGCTGCCAAAGAGCTTTCCAACGAGGCACGACTTTCCCTCCTGGCTCTTCGGGCGTGGGAGTTGTCGCCAGAACCGCGGCCCTACCGGAAAATGCTTCGCAGGCTGGCGCGGCGGCGCCAGGTGGGCGCCGTTGGCGCCGAGGCTGACGGCCGCCTCAAAGCCCGCAGCCCCACGGGCTGTGGGGCCACGCGAGCGGCTGCCAAAGAGCTTTCCAACGAGGCACGGCTTTCCCTCCTGGCTCTTCGGGCGTGGGAGTTGTCGCCAGAGCCGCGGCCCTACCGGAAAATGCTTCGCAGGCTGGCGCGGCGGCGCCAGGTGGGCGCCGGTGGCGCCGAGGCTGACGGCCGCCGCAAAGCCCACAGCCCCACGGGCTGTGGGGCCACGCGAGCGGCTGCCAAAGAGCTTTCCAACGAGGCACGGCTTTCCCTCCTGGCTCTTCGGGCGTGGGAGTTGTCGCCAGAGCCGCGGCCCTACCGGAAAATGCTTCGCAGGCTGGCGCGGCGGCGCCACGTGGGCGCCCGTGGCGCCGAGGCTGACGGCCGCCGCAAAGCCCGCAGCCCCACGGGCTGTGGGGCCACGCGAGCGGCTGCCAAAGAGCTTTCCAACGAGGCACGGCTTTCCCTCCTGGCTCTTTGGGCGTGGGAGCTGTGGTCAGAGTTGCGGCCCTACCGGAAAATGCATCGAAGGCTGGCGCGGCGGCGCCAAGTGGGCGCCGGTGGCGCCGAGGCTGACGGCCGCCGTAAAGCCCGCAGCCCCACTGGCTGTGGGGCCACGAGAGCGGCTGCCAAAGAGCTTTCCAACGAGGCACGGCTTTCCCTCCTGGCTCTTCGGGCGTGGGAGCTGTGGCCAGAGCCGCGGCCCTACCGGAAAATGCTTAGCGGGCTGGCGAGGCTGCGCCACGTGGGTGCCGGTGGCGCCGAGGCTGACGGCCGCCGCAAAGCCTGCAGCCCCACGGGCTGTGGGGCCACGCGAGCGGCTGCCAAAGAGCTTTCCAACGAGGCACGGCTTTCCCTCCTGGCTCTTCAGGCGTGGGAGTCGTCGCCAGAGCCGCGGCCCTACCGGAAAATGCTTCGCAGGCTGGCGCGGCAGTGCCAGGTGGGCGCCCGTGGCGCCGAGGCTGACGGCCGCCGCAAAGCCCGCAGCCCCACAGGCTGTGGGGCCACGCGAGCGGCTGCCAAAGAGCTTTCCAACGAGGCACGGCCTTCCCTCCTGGCTCTTCGGACGTGGGAGCTGTGGCCAGAGCCGCGGCCCTACCGGAAAATGCTTAGCAGGCTGGCACGACGGCGCCACGTGGGCGCCGGTGGCGCCGAGGCTGACGGCCGCCGCAAAGCCCGCAGCCCCACGGGCTGTGGGGCCACGCGAGCGGCTGCCAAAGAGCTTTCCAACGAGGCACGACTTTCCCTCCTGGCTCTTCGGGCGTGGGAGTTGTCGCCAGAGCCGCGGCCCTACCGGAAAATGCTTCGCAGGCTGGCGCGGCGGCGCCACGTGGGCGCCGTTGGCGCCGAGGCTGACGGCCGCCTCAAAGCCCGCAGCTCCACGGGCTGTGGGGCCACGCGAGCGGCTGCCAAAGAGCTTTCCAAAGAGGCACGGCTTTCCCTCCTGGCTCTTCGGGCGTGGGAGTTGTCGCCAGAGCTGCGGCCCTACCGGAAAATGCTTCACAGGCTGGCGCGGCGGCGCCAGGTGGGCGCCGGTGGCGCCGAGGCTGACGGCCGCCGCAAAGCCCGCAGCCCCATGGTCTGTGGAACCACGCGAGCGTCTGCCAAAGGGCTTTCCAACGAGGCACGGCTTTCCCTCCTGGCTCTTCGGGCGTGGGAGCTGTGGTCAGAGCCGCGGCCCTACCTGAAAATGCTTCGCAGGCTGGCGCGGCGGCGCCACGTGGGCGCCGGTGGCGCCGAGGCTGACGGCCGCCGCAAAGCCCGCAGCCCCACGGGCTGTGGGGCCACGCGAGCGGCTGCCAAAGAGCTTTCCAACGAGGCACGGCTTTCCCTCCTGGCTCTTCGGGCGTGGGAGCTGTGGCCAGAGCCGTGGCCCTACCGGAAAATGCTTAGCGGGCTGGCGCGGCTGCGCCACGTGGGTGCCGGTGGCGCCGAGGCTGACGGCCGCCGCAAAGCCCGCAGCCCCACGGGCTGTGGGGCCACGCGAGCGGCTGCCAAAGAGCTTTCCAACGAGGCACGGCTTTCCCTCCTGGCTCTTCGGGCGTGGGAGCTGTGGCCAGAGCCGCGGCCCTACCGGAAAATGCTTCGCAGGCTGGCACGGCGGCGCCACGTGGGCGCCGGTGGCGCCGAGGCTGACGGCCGCCGCAAAGCCCGCAGCCCCACGGGCTGTGGGGCCACGCGAGCGGCTACCAAAGAGCTTTCCAACGAGGCACGGCTTTCCCTCCTGGCTCTTCGGGCGTGGGAGTTGTCGCCAGAGCCGCGGCCCTACCGGAAAATGCTTCGCAGGCTGGCGCGGCGGCGCGACATGGGTACCGGTGGCGCCGAGGCTGACGGCCGCCGCAAAGCCCGCAGCCCCACGGGCTGTGGGGCCACGCGAGCAGCTGACAAAGAGCTTTCCAACGAGGCATGGCTTTCCCTCCTGGCCCTTCGGGCGTGGGAGCTGTGGCCAGAGCCTCGGCCCTACCGGAAAATGCTTCGCAGGCTGCGCGGCGGCCCCACGTGGGCGCCGGTGTCGCCGAGGCTGACGGCCGCCGGAAAGCCCGCAGCCCCATGGGCTGTGGGGCCACGCGAGCGGCTGCCAAAGAGCTTTCCAACGAGGCACGGCTTTCCCTCCTGGCTCTTCGGGCGTGGGAGCTGTGGCCAGAGCTGCGGCCCTACCGGAAAATGCTTCGCAGGCTGGCACGGCGGCGCCACGTGGGCGCCGGTGGCGCCGACGCTGACGGCCGCCGCAAAGCCTGCAGCCCCACGGGCTGTGGGGCCACGCGAGCGGCTGCCAAAGAGCTTTCCAACGAGGCACGGCTTTCCCTCCTGGCTCTTCGGGCATGGGAGCTGTGGCCAGAGCCGCGGCCCTACCGGAAAATGCTTCGCGGGCTGGCGCGGCTGCACCACGTGGGTGCCGGTGGCGCCGAGGCTGACGGCCGCCGCAAAGCCCGCAGCCCCACGGGCTGTGGGGCCACCCGAGCGGCTGCCAAAGAGCTTTCGAACGAGGCACAGCTTTCCCTCCTGGCTCTTCGGGCGTGGGAGCTGTGGTCAGAGCTGCGGCCCTACAGGAAAATACATCGAAGGCTGGCGCGGCGGCGCCACGTGGGCGCCGGTGGCGCCGAGGCTGACGGCCGCCGCAAAGCCCGCAGCCCCACGGGCTGTGGGGCCACGCGAGCAGCTGCCAAAGAGCTTTCCAACGAGGCATGGCTTTCCCTCCTGGCCCTTCGGGCGTGGGAGTTGTCGCCAGAGCCTCGGCCCTACCGGAAAATGCTTCGCAGGCTGCGCGGCGGCCCCACGTGGGCGCCGGTGTCGCCGAGGCTGACGGCCGCCGGAAAGCCCGCAGCCCCACGGGCTGTGGGGCCACGCGAGCGGCTGCCAAAGAGCTTTCCAACGAGGCACGGCTTTCCCTCCTTGCTCTTCGGGCGTGGGAGCTGTGGCCAGAGCCGCGGCCCTACCGGAAAATGCATCGCAGGCTGGCACGGCGGCGCCACGTGGGCGCCGGTGGCGCCGAGGCTGACGGCCGCCGCAAAGCCCACAGCCCCACGGGCTGTGGGGCCACGCGAGCGGCTGCCAAAGAGCTTTCCAACGAGGCACGGCTTTCCCTCCTGGCTCTTTGGGCGTGGGAGTTGTCGCCAGAGCCGTGGCCCTACCGGAAAATGCTTCACAGGCTGGCGCGGTGGCGCCAGGTGGGCGCCGGTGACGCCGAGGCTGACGGCCGCTGCAAAGCCCGCAGCCCCAAGGGCTGTGGGGCCACGCGAGCGGCTGCCAAAGAGCTTTCCAACAAGGCACGGCTTTCCCTCCTGGCTCTTTGGGCGTGGGAGCTGTGGTTAGAGCCGCGGCCCTACCGGAAAATGCTTCGCAGGCTGGCGCGGCGGCGCCACGTGGGCGCCGGTGGCGCCGAGGCTGACGGCCGCCACAAAGCCCGCAGCCCCACGGGCTGTGGGGCCACGCGAGCGGCTGCCAAAGAGCTTTCCAACGAGGCACGGCTTTCCCTCCTGGCTCTTCGGGCGTGGGAGCTGTTGCCAGAGCCGCGGCCCTACCGGAAAATGCTTCGCAGGGTGGCGCGGCGGCACCACGTGGACGCCGGTGGCGCCGAGGCTGACGGCCGCCGCAAAGCCCGCAGCTCCACGGGCTGTGGGGCCACGCGAGCGGCTGCCAAAGAGCTTTCCAACTAGGCACGGCTTTCCCTCCTGGCTCTTCGGGCGTGGGAGCTGTGGCCAGAGCCGCGGCCCTACCGGAAAATGCTTCGCAGGCTGGCGCGGCGGCGCCACGTGGGCGCCGGTGGCGCCGAGGCTGACGGCCGCCGCAAAGCCCGCAGCCCCACGGGCTGTGGGGCCACGCGAGCGGCTGCCAAAGAGCTTTCCAGCGAGGCACGTCTTTCCCTCCTGGCTCTTCGGGCGTGGGAGCTGTGGCCAGAGCCGCGGCCCTACCAGAAAATGCTTCGCAGGCTGGCACGGCGGCGCCACGTGTGCGCCGGTGGCGCCGAGGCTGACGGCCGCCGCAAAGCCCGCAGCCCCACGGGCTGTGGGGCCACGCGAGCGGCTGCCAAAGAGCTTTCCAACGAGGCACGGCTTTCCCTCCTGGCTCTTCGGGCGTGGGAGTTGTCGCCAGAGCCGCGGCCCTACCGGAAAATGCTTCGCAGGCTGGCGCGGCGGTGCCACGTGGGCGCCGGTGGCGCCGAGGCTGACGGCCGCCGCAAAGCCCGCAGCCCCACGGGCTGTGGGGCCACGCGAGCGGCTGCCAAAGAGCTTTCCAACGAGGCACGGCTTTCCCTCCTGGCTCTTTAGGCGTGGGAGCTGTGGTCAGAGCTGCGGCCCTACCGGAAAATGCTTCGCAGGCTGGCGCGGCGGCGCCACGTGGGGGCCGGTGGCGCCGAGGCTGACGGCCGCCGCAAAGCCCGCAGCCCCACGGGCTGTGGGGCCACGCGAGCGGATGCCAAAGAGCTTTCTAACGAGGCATGGCTTTCCCTCATGGCTCTTCGGGCGTGGAAGCTGTGGCCAGAGCCGCGGCCCTACCGGAAAATGCTTCGCAGGCTGGCGCGGCGGCGCCACGTGGGCGCCGGTGGCGCCGAGGCTGACGGCCGCCGCAAAGCCCGCAGCCCCATGGGCTGTGGGGCCACGCGAGCGGCTGCCAAAGAGCTTTCCAACGAGGCACGGCTTTCCCTCCTGGCTCTTCGGGCGTGGGAGCTGTGGCCAGAGCCGCGGCCCTACCGGAAAATGCATCGCAGGCTGGCACGGCGGCGCCACGTGGGCGCCGGTGGAGGCTGACGGCCGCCGCAAAGCCCGCAGCCCCACGGGCTGTGGGGCCACGCGAGCGGCTGCCAAAGAGCTTTCCAACGAGGCACGGCTTTCCCTCCTGGCTCTTCGGGCGTGGGAGTTGTCGCCAGAGCCGTGGCCCTACCGGAAAATGCTTCGCAGGCTGGCGCGGCGGCGCCACGTGGGCGCCGGTGGCGCCGAGGCTGACGGCCGCCGCAAAGCCCGCAGCCCCACGGGCTGTGGGGCCACGCGAGCGGCTGCCAAAGAGCTTTCCAACGAGGCACGGCTTTCCCTCCTGGCTCTTCGGGCGTGGGAGCTGTGGCCAGAGCCGCGGCCCTACTGGAAAATGCTTCGCAGGCTGGCGCGGCGGCGCCACGTGGGCGCCGGTGGCGCCGACGCTGACGGCCGCCGCAAAGCCCGCAGCCCCACGGGCTTTGGGGCCACGCGAGCGGCTGCCAAAGAGCTTTCCAACGAGGCATGGCTTTCCCTCCTGGCTCTTCGGGCGTGGGAGCTGTGGCCAGAGCCGCGGCCCTACCGGAAAATGCATCGCAGGCTGGCACGGCGGCGCCACGTGGGCGCCGGTGGAGGCTGACGGCCGCCGCAAAGCCCGCAGCCCCACGGGCTGTGGGGCCACGCGAGCGGCTGCCAAAGAGCTTTCCAACGAGGCACGGCTTTCCCTCCTGGCTCTTCGGGCGTGGGAGTTGTCGCCAGAGCCGTGGCCCTACCGGAAAATGCTTCGCAGGCTGGCGCGGTGGCGCCACGTGGGCGCTGGTGGCGCTGAGGCTGATGGCCGCTGCAAAGCCCGCAGCCCCACGGGCTGTGGGGCCACGCGAGCGGCTGCCAAAGAGCTTTCCAACGAGGCACGGCTTTCCCTCCTGGCTCTTCGGGCGTGGGAGCTGTGGCCAGAGCCGCGGCCCTACCGGAAAATGCTTCGCAGGCAGGCGCGGCGGCGCCACGTGGGCGCCGGTGGCGCCAAGGCTGACGGCCGCCGCAAAGCCCGCAGCCCCACGGGCTGTGGGGCCACGCGAACCGCTGCCAAAGAGCTTTCTAACGAGGCACGGCTTTCCCTCCTGGCTCTTCGGGCGTGGGAGCTGTGGCCAGAGCCGCGGCCCTACCGGAAAATGCTTCGCAGGCTGGCGCGGCGGCGCCAGGTGGGCGCCGGTGGCGCCGAGGCTGACGGCCGCCGCAAAGCCCGCAGCCCCACGGGCTGTGGGGCCACGCGAGCGGCTGCCAAAGAGCTTTCCAACGAGGCACGGCTTTCCCTCCTGGCTCTTCGGGCGTGGGAGTTGTCGCCAGAGCCGCGGCCCTACCGGAAAATGCTTCGCAGGCTGGCGCGGCGGCGCCACGTGGGCGCCCGTGGCGCCGAGGCTGACGGCCGCCGCAAAGCCCGCAGCCCCACGGGCTGTGGGGCCACGCGAGCGGCTGCCAAAGAGCTTTCCAACGAGGCACGGCTTTCCCTCCTGGCTCTTTGGGCGTGGGAGCTGTGGTCAGAGTTGCGGCCCTACCGGAAAATGCATCGAAGGCTGGCGCGGCGGCGCCAAGTGGGCGCCGGTGGCGCCGAGGCTGACGGCCGCCGTAAAGCCCGCAGCCCCACTGGCTGTGGGGCCACGAGAGCGGCTGCCAAAGAGCTTTCCAACGAGGCACGGCTTTCCCTCCTGGCTCTTCGGGCGTGGGAGCTGTGGCCAGAGC
Organism: Chroicocephalus ridibundus; assembly: GCF_963924245.1. Classification (NCBI taxonomy): domain Eukaryota; kingdom Metazoa; phylum Chordata; class Aves; order Charadriiformes; family Laridae; genus Chroicocephalus; species Chroicocephalus ridibundus. Next base: position 977,230 of record NW_026961593.1, read on the forward strand.
CGCGGCCCTACCGGAAAATGCTTAGCGGGCTGGCGAGGCTGCGCCACGTGGGTGCCGGTGGCGCCGAGGCTGACGGCCGCCGCAAAGCCTGCAGCCCCACGGGCTGTGGGGCCACGCGAGCGGCTGCCAAAGAGCTTTCCAACGAGGCACGGCTTTCCCTCCTGGCTCTTCGGGCGTGGGAGTCGTCGCCAGAGCCGCGGCCCTACCGGAAAATGCTTCGCAGGCTGGCGCGGCAGCGCCAGGTGGGCGCCCGTGGCGCCGAGGCTGACGGCCGCCGCAAAGCCCGCAGCCCCACGGGCTGTGGGGCCACGCGAGCGGCTGCCAAAGAGCTTTCCAACGAGGCACGGCCTTCCCTCCTGGCTCTTCGGACGTGGGAGCTGTGGCCAGAGCCGCGGCCCTACCGGAAAATGCTTAGCAGGCTGGCACGACGGCGCCACGTGGGCGCCGGTGGCGCCGAGGCTGACGGCCGCCGCAAAGCCCGCAGCCCCACGGGCTGTGGGGCCACGCGAGCGGCTGCCAAAGAGCTTTCCAACGAGGCACGGCTTTCCCTCCTGGCTCTTCGGGCGTGGGAGTTGTCGCCAGAGCCGCGGCCCTACCGGAAAATGCTTCGCAGGCTGGCGCGGCGGCGCGATGTGGGCGCCCGTGGCGCCGAGGCTGACGGCCGCCGCAAAGCCCGCAGCCCCACGGGCTGTGGGGCCACGCGAGCGGCTGCCAAAGAGCTTTCCAACGAGGCACGGCTTTCCCTCCTGGCTCTTTGGGCGTGGGAGCTGTGGTCAGAGTTGCGGCCCTACCGGAAAATGCATCGAAGGCTGGCGCGGCGGCGCCAAGTGGGCGCCGGTGGCGCCGAGGCTGACGGCCGCCGTAAAGCCCGCAGCCCCACTGGCTGTGGGGCCACGAGAGCGGCTGCCAAAGAGCTTTCCAACGAGGCACGGCTTTCCCTCCTGGCTCTTCGGGCGTGGGAGCTGTGGCCAGAGCCGCGGCCCTACCGGAAAATGCTTAGCGGGCTGGCGAGGCTGCGCCACGTGGGTGCCGGTGGCGCCGAGGCTGACGGCCGCCGCAAAGCCTGCAGCCCCACGGGCTGTGGGGCCACGCGAGCGGCTGCCAAAGAGCTTTCCAACGAGGCACGGCTTTCCCTCCTGGCTCTTCAGGCGTGGGAGTCGTCGCCAGAGCCGCGGCCCTACCGGAAAATGCTTCGCAGGCTGGCGCGGCAGCGCCAGGTGGGCGCCCGTGGCGCCGAGGCTGACGGCCGCCGCAAAGCCCGCAGCCCCACGGGCTGTGGGGCCACGCGAGCGGCTGCCAAAGAGCTTTCCAACGAGGCACGGCCTTCCCTCCTGGCTCTTCGGACGTGGGAGCTGTGGCCAGAGCCGCGGCCCTACCGGAAAATGCTTAGCAGGCTGGCACGACGGCGCCAGGTGGGCGCCGGTGGCGCCGAGGCTGACGGCCGCCGCAAAGCCCGCAGCCCCACGGGCTGTGGGGCCACGCGAGCGGCTGCCAAAGAGCTTTCCAACGAGGCACGACTTTCCCTCCTGGCTCTTCGGGCGTGGGAGTTGTCGCCAGAGCCGCGGCCCTACCGGAAAATGCTTCGCAGGCTGGCGCGGCGGCGCCAGGTGGGCGCCGTTGGCGCCGAGGCTGACGGCCGCCTCAAAGCCCGCAGCTCCACGGGCTGTGGGGCCACGCGAGCGGCTGCCAAAGAGCTTTCCAAAGAGGCACGGCTTTCCCTCCTGGCTCTTCGGGCGTGGGAGTTGTCGCCAGAGCTGCGGCCCTACCGGAAAATGCTTCACAGGCTGGCGCGGCGGCGCCAGGTGGGCGCCGGTGGCGCCGAGGCTGACGGCCGCCGCAAAGCCCGCAGCCCCATGGTCTGTGGAACCACGCGAGCGTCTGCCAAAGGGCTTTCCAACGAGGCACGGCTTTCCCTCCTGGCTCTTCGGGCGTGGGAGCTGTGGTCAGAGCCGCGGCCCTACCTGAAAATGCTTCGCAGGCTAGCGCGGCGGCGCCACGTGGGCGCCGGTGGCGCCGAGGCTGACGGCCGCCGCAAAGCCCGCAGCCCCACGGGCTGTGGGGCCACGCGAGCGGCTGCCAAAGAGCTTTCCAGCGACGCACGGCTTTCCCTCCTGGCTCTTCGGGCGTGGGAGCTGTGGCCAGAGCCGCGGCCCTACCGGAAAATGCTTAGCGGGCTGGCGCGGCTGCGCCACGTGGGTGCCGGTGGCGCCGAGGCTGACGGCCGCCGCAAAGCCCGCAGCCCCACGGGCTGTGGGGCCACGCGAGCGGCTGCCAAAGAGCTTTCCAACGAGGCACGGCTTTCCCTCCTGGCTCTTCGGGCGTGGGAGCTGTGGCCAGAGCCGCGGCCCTACCGGAAAATGCTTCGCAGGCTGGCACGGCGGCGCCACGTGGGCGCCGGTGGCGCCGAGGCTGACGGCCGCCGCAAAGCCCGCAGCCCCACGGGCTGTGGGGCCACGCGAGCGGCTACCAAAGAGCTTTCCAACGAGGCACGGCTTTCCCTCCTGGCTCTTCGGGCGTGGGAGTTGTCGCCAGAGCCGCGGCCCTACCAGAAAATGCTTCGCAGGCTGGCGCGGCGGCGCGACATGGGTACCGGTGGCGCCGAGGCTGACGGCCGCCGCAAAGCCCGCAGCCCCACGGGCTGTGGGGCCACGCGAGCAGCTGCCAAAGAGCTTTCCAACGAGGCATGGCTTTCCCTCCTGGCCCTTCGGGCGTGGGAGCTGTGGCCAGAGCCTCGGCCCTACCGGAAAATGCTTCGCAGGCTGCGCGGCGGCCCCACGTGGGTGCCGGTGTCGCCGAGGCTGACGGCCGCCGGAAAGCCCGCAGCCCCATGGGCTGTGGGGCCACGCGAGCGGCTGCCAAAGAGCTTTCCAACGAGGCACGGCTTTCCCTCCTGGCTCTTCGGGCGTGGGAGCTGTGGCCAGAGCTGCGGCCCTACCGGAAAATGCTTCGCAGGCTGGCACGGCGGCGCCACGTGGGCGCCGGTGGCGCCGACGCTGACGGCCACCGCAAAGCCTGCAGCCCCACGGGCTGTGGGGCCACGCGAGCGGCCGCCAAAGAGCTTTCCAACGAGGCACGGCTTTCCCTCCTGGCTCTTCGGGCATGGGAGCTGTGGCCAGAGCCGCGGCCCTACCGGAAAATGCTTCGCGGGCTGGCGCGGCTGCACCACGTGGGTGCCGGTGGCGCCGAGGCTGACGGCCGCCGCAAAGCCCGCAGCCCCACGGGCTGTGGGGCCACGCGAGCGGCTGCCAAAGAGCTTTCCAGCGAGGCACGTCTTTCCCTCATGGCTCTTCGGGCGTGGGAGCTGTGGCCAGAGCCGCGGCCCTACCGGAAAATGCTTAGCGGGCTGGCGCGGCTGCGCCACGTGGGTGCCGGTGGCGCCGAGGCTGACGGCCGCCGCAAAGCCCGCAGCCCCACGGGCTGTGGGGCCACGCGAGCGGCTGCCAAAGAGCTTTCGAACGAGGCACAGCTTTCCCTCCTGGCTCTTCGGGCGTGGGAGCTGTGGTCAGAGCTGCGGCCCTACAGGAAAATACATCGAAGGCTGGCGCGGCGGCGCCACGTGGGCGCCGGTGGCGCCGAGGCTGACGGCCGCCGCAAAGCCCGCAGCCCCACGGGCTGTGGGGCCACGCGAGCGGCTGCCAAAGAGCTTTCCAACGAGGCACGGCTTTCCCTCCTGGCTCTTCGGGCGTGGGAGCTGTTGCCAGAGCCGCGGCCCTACCGGAAAATGCTTCGCAGGGTGGCGCGGCGGCACCACGTGGACGCCGGTGGCGCAGAGGCTGACGGCCGCCGCAAAGCCCGCAGCTCCACGGGCTGTGGGGCCACGCGAGCGGCTGCCAAAGAGCTTTCCAACTAGGCACGGCTTTCCCTCCTGGCTCTTCGGGCGTGGGAGCTGTGGCCAGAGCCGCGGCCCTACCGGAAAATGCTTCGCAGGCTGGCGCGGCGGCGCCACGTGGGCGCCGGTGGCGCCGAGGCTGACGGCCGCCGCAAAGCCCGCAGCCCCACGGGCTGTGGGGCCAAGCGAGCGGCTGCCAAAGAGCTTTCCAACGAGGCACGTCTTTCCCTCCTGGCTCTTCGGGCGTGGGAGCTGTGGCCAGAGCCGCGGCCCTACCAGAAAATGCTTCGCAGGCTGGCACGGCGGCGCCACGTGTGCGCCGGTGGCGCCGAGGCTGACGGCCGCCGCAAAGCCCGCAGCCCCACGGGCTGTGGGGCCACGCGAGCGGCTGCCAAAGAGCTTTCCAACGAGGCACGGCTTTCCCTCCTGGCTCTTCGGGCGTGGGAGTTGTCGCCAGAGCCGCGGCCCTACCGGAAAATGCTTCGCAGGCTGGCGCGGCGGTGCCACGTGGGCGCCGGTGGCGCCGAGGCTGACGGCCGCCGCAAAGCCCGCAGCCCCACGGGCTGTGGGGCCACGCGAGCGGCTGCCAAAGAGCTTTCCAACGAGGCACGGCTTTCCCTCCTGGCTCTTTAGGCGTGGGAGCTGTGGTCAGAGCTGCGGCCCTACCGGAAAATGCTTCGCAGGCTGGCGCGGCGGCGCCACGTGGGCGCCGGTGGCGCCGAGGCTGACGGCCGCCGCAAAGCCCGCAGCCCCACGGGCTGTGGGGCCACGCGAGCGGCTGCCAAAGAGCTTTCTAACGAGGCATGGCTTTCCCTCATGGCTCTTCGGGCGTGGAAGCTGTGGCCAGAGCCGCGGCCCTACCGGAAAATGCTTCGCAGGCTGGCGCGGCGGCGCCACGTGGGCGCCGGTGGCGCCGAGGCTGACGGCCGCCGCAAAGCCCGCAGCCCCATGGGCTGTGGGGCCACGCGAGCGGCTGCCAAAGAGCTTTCCAACGAGGCACGGCTTTCCCTCCTGGCTCTTCGGGCGTGGGAGCTGTGGCCAGAGCCGCGGCCCTACCGGAAAATGCATCGCAGGCTGGCACGGCGGCGCCACGTGGGCGCCGGTGGAGGCTGACGGCCGCCGCAAAGCCCGCAGCCCCACGGGCTGTGGGGCCACGCGAGCGGCTGCCAAAGAGCTTTCCAACGAGGCACGGCTTTCCCTCCTGGCTCTTCGGGCGTGGGAGTTGTCGCCAGAGCCGCGGCCCTACCGGAAAATGCTTCGCAGGCTGGCGCGGTGGCGCCACGTGGGCGCCGGTGGCGACGAGGCTGACGGCCGCTGCAAAGCCCGCAGCCCCACGGGCTGTGGGGCCACGCGAGCGGCTGCCAAAGAGCTTTCTAATGAGGCATGGCTTTCCCTCCTGGCTCTTCGGGCGTGGGAGCTGTGGCCAGAGCCGCGGCCCTACCGGAAAATGCTTCGCAGGCTGGCGCGGCGGCGCCACGTGGGCGCCGGTGGCGCCAAGGCTGACGGCCGCCGCAAAGCCCGCAGCCCCACGGGCTGTGGGGCCACGCGAGCGGCTGCCAAAGAGCTTTCCAAGGAGGCACGGCTTTCCCTCCTGGCTCTTCGGGCGTGGGAGTTGTCGCCAGAGCCGCGGCCCTACCGGAAAATGCTTCGCAGGCTGGCGCGGCGGCGCCACGTAAGCGCCGGTGGCGCTGAGGCTGATGGCCGCCGCAAAGCCCGCAGCCCCACGGGCTGTGGGGCCACGCGAGCGGCTGCCAAAGAGCTTTCCAACGAGGCACGGCTTTCCCTCCTGGCTCTTCGGGCGTGGGAGCTGTGGCCAGAGCCGCGGCCCTACCGGAAAATGCTTCGCAGGCAGGCGCGGCGGCGCCACGTGGGCGCCGGTGGCGCCAAGGCTGACGGCCGCCGCAAAGCCCGCAGCCCCACGGGCTGTGGGGCCACGCGAGCGGCTGCCAAAGAGCTTTCCAACGAGGCACGGCCTTCCCTCCTGGCTCTTCGGACGTGGGAGCTGTGGCCAGAGCCGCGGCCCTACCGGAAAATGCTTAGCAGGCTGGCACGACGGCGCCACGTGGGCGCCGGTGGCGCCGAGGCTGACGGCCGCCGCAAAGCCCGCAGCCCCACGGGCTGTGGGGCCACGCGAGCGGCTGCCAAAGAGCTTTCCAACGAGGCACGACTTTCCCTCCTGGCTCTTCGGGCGTGGGAGTTGTCGCCAGAGCCGCGGCCCTACCGGAAAATGCTTCGCAGGCTGGCGCGGCGGCGCCAGGTGGGCGCCGTTGGCGCCGAGGCTGACGGCCGCCTCAAAGCCCGCAGCCCCACGGGCTGTGGGGCCACGCGAGCGGCTGCCAAAGAGCTTTCCAACGAGGCATGGCTTTCCCTCCTGGCTCTTCGGGCGTGGGAGTTGTCGCCAGAGCTGCGGCCCTACCGGAAAATGCTTCACAGGCTGGCGCGGCGGCGCCAGGTGGGCGCCGGTGGCGCCGAGGCTGACGGCCGCCGCAAAGCCCGCAGCCCCATGGTCTGTGGAACCACGCGAGCGTCTGCCAAAGGGCTTTCCAACGAGGCACGGCTTTCCCTCCTGGCTCTTCGGGCGTGGGAGCTGTGGCCAGAGCCGCGGCCCTACCTGAAAATGCTTCGCAGGCTGGCGCGGCGGCGCCACGTGGGCGCCGGTGGCGCCGAGGCTGACGGCCGCCGCAAAGCCCGCAGCCCCACGGGCTGTGGGGCCACGCGAGCGGCTGCCAAAGAGCTTTCCAGCGACGCACGGCTTTCCCTCCTGGCTCTTCGGGCGTGGGAGCTGTGGCCAGAGCCGCGGCCCTACCGGAAAATGCTTAGCGGGCTGGCGCGGCTGCGCCACGTGGGTGCCGGTGGCGCCGAGGCTGACGGCCGCCGCAAAGCCCGCAGCCCCACGGGCTGTGGGGCCACGCGAGCGGCTGCCAAAGAGCTTTCCAACGAGGCACGGCTTTCCCTCCTGGCTCTTCGGGCATGGGAGCTGTGGCCAGAGCCGCGGCCCTACCGGAAAATGCTTCACAGGCTGGCGCGGTTGCACCACGTGGGTGCCGGTGGCGCCGAGGCTGACGGCCGCCGCAAAGCCCGCAGCCCCACGGGCTGTGGGGACACGCGAGCGGCTGCCAAAGAGCTTTCCAGCGAGGCACGTCTTTCCCTCATGGCTCTTCGGGCGTGGGAGCTGTGGCCAGAGCCGCGGCCCTACCGGAAAATGCTTAGCGGGCTGGCGCGGCTGCGCCACGTGGGTGCCGGTGGCGCCGAGGCTGACGGCCGCCGCAAAGCCCGCAGCCCCACGGGCTGTGGGGCCACGCGAGCGGCTGCCAAAGAGCTTTCGAACGAGGCACAGCTTTCCCTCCTGGCTCTTCGGGCGTGGGAGCTGTGGTCAGAGCTGCGGCCCTACAGGAAAATACATCGAAGGCTGGCGCGGCGGCGCCACGTGGGCGCCGGTGGCGCCGAGGCTGACGGCCGCCGCAAAGCCCGCAGCCCCACGGGCTGTGGGGCCACGTGAGCGGCTGCCAAAGAGCTTTCCAACGAGGCATGGCTTTCCCTCCTGGCCCTTCGGGCGTGGGAGTTGTCGCCAGAGCCTCGGCCCTACCGGAAAATGCTTCGCAGGCTGCGCGGCGGCCCCACGTGGGCGCCGGTGTCGCCGAGGCTGACGGCCGCCGGAAAGCCCGCAGCCCCACGGGCTGTGGGGCCACGCGAGCGGCTGCCAAAGAGCTTTCCAACGAGGCACGGCCTTCCCTCCTGGCTCTTCGGACGTGGGAGCTGTGGCCAGAGCCGCGGCCCTACCGGAAAATGCTTAGCAGGCTGGCACGACGGCGCCAGGTGGGCGCCGGTGGCGCCGAGGCTGACGGCCGCCGCAAAGCCCGCAGCCCCACGGGCTGTGGGGCCACGCGAGCGGCTGCCAAAGAGCTTTCCAACGAGGCACGACTTTCCCTCCTGGCTCTTCGGGCGTGGGAGTTGTCGCCAGAGCCGCGGCCCTACCGGAAAATGCTTCGCAGGCTTGCGCGGCGGCGCCAGGTGGGCGCCGTTGGCGCCGAGGCTGACGGCCGCCTCAAAGCCCGAAGCCCCACGGGCTGTGGGGCCACGCGAGCGGCTGCCAAAGAGCTTTCCAACGAGGCACGGCTTTCCCTCCTGGCTCTTCGGGCGTGGGAGTTGTCGCCAGAGCCGCGGCCCTACCGGAAAATGCTTCGCAGGCTGGCGCGGCGGCGCCAGGTGGGCGCCGGTGGCGCCGAGGCTGACGGCCGCCGCAAAGCCCGCAGCCCCACGGGCTGTGGGGCCACGCGAGCGGCTGCCAAAGAGCTTTCCAACGAGGCACGGCTTTCCCTCCTGGCTCTTCGGGCGTGGGAGTTGTCGCCAGAGCCGCGGCCCTACCGGAAAATGCTTCGCAGGCTGGCGCGGCGGCGCCACGTGGGCGCCCGTGGCGCCGAGGCTGACGGCCGCCGCAAAGCCCGCAGCCCCACGGGCTGTGGGGCCACGCGAGCGGCTGCCAAAGAGCTTTCCAACGAGGCACGGCTTTCCCTCCTGGCTCTTTGGGCGTGGGAGCTGTGGTCAGAGTTGCGGCCCTACCGGAAAATGCATCGAAGGCTGGCGCGGCGGCGCCAAGTGGGCGCCGGTGGCGCCGAGGCTGACGGCCGCCGTAAAGCCCGCAGCCCCACGGGCTGTGGGGCCACGAGAGCGGCTGCCAAAGAGCTTTCCAACGAGGCACGGCTTTCCCTCCTGGCTCTTCGGGCGTGGGAGCTGTGGCCAGAGCCGCGGCCCTACCGGAAAATGCTTAGCGGGCTGGCGAGGCTGCGCCACGTGGGTGCCGGTGGCGCCGAGGCTGACGGCCGCCGCAAAGCCTGCAGCCCCACGGGCTGTGGGGCCACGCGAGCGGCTGCCAAAGAGCTTTCCAACGAGGCACGGCTTTCCCTCCTGGCTCTTCGGGCGTGGGAGTCGTCGCCAGAGCCGCGGCCCTACCGGAAAATGCTTCGCAGGCTGGCGCGGCAGCGCCAGGTGGGCGCCCGTGGCGCCGAGGCTGACGGCCGCCGCAAAGCCCGCAGCCCCACGGGCTGTGGGGCCACGCGAGCGGCTGCCAAAGAGCTTTCCAACGAGGCACGGCCTTCCCTCCTGGCTCTTCGGACGTGGGAGCTGTGGCCAGAGCCGCGGCCCTACCGGAAAATGCTTAGCAGGCTGGCACGACGGCGCCACGTGGGCGCCGGTGGCGCCGAGGCTGACGGCCGCCGCAAAGCCCGCAGCCCCACGGGCTGTGGGGCCACGCGAGCGGCTGCCAAAGAGCTTTCCAACGAGGCACGACTTTCCCTCCTGGCTCTTCGGGCGTGGGAGTTGTCGCCAGAGCCGCGGCCCTACCGGAAAATGCTTCACAGGCTGGCGCGGCGGCGCCAGGTGGGCGCCGGTGGCGCCGAGGCTGACGGCCGCCGCAAAGCCCGCAGCCCCAAGGGCTGTGGGGCCACGCGAGCGGCTGCCAAAGAGCTTTCCAACAAGGCACGGCTTTCCCTCCTGGCTCTTTGGGCGTGGGAGCTGTGGTTAGAGCCGCGGCCCTACCGGAAAATGCTTCGCAGGCTGGCGCGGCGGCGCCACGTGGGCGCCGGTGGCGCCGAGGCTGACGGCCGCCACAAAGCCCGCAGCCCCACGGGCTGTGGGGCCACGCGAGCGGCTGCCAAAGAGCTTTCCAACGAGGCACGGCTTTCCCTCCTGGCTCTTCGGGCGTGGGAGCTGTTGCCAGAGCCGCGGCCCTACCGGAAAATGCTTCGCAGGGTGGCGCGGCGGCACCACGTGGACGCCGGTGGCGCAGAGGCTGACGGCCGCCGCAAAGCCCGCAGCTCCACGGGCTGTGGGGCCACGCGAGCGGCTGCCAAAGAGCTTTCCAACTAGGCACGGCTTTCCCTCCTGGCTCTTCGGGCGTGGGAGCTGTGGCCAGAGCCGCGGCCCTACCGGAAAATGCTTCGCAGGCTGGCGCGGCGGCGCCACGTGGGCGCCGGTGGCGCCGAGGCTGACGGCCGCCGCAAAGCCCGCAGCCCCACGGGCTGTGGGGCCACGCGAGCGGCTGCCAAAGAGCTTTCCAACGAGGCACGTCTTTCCCTCCTGGCTCTTCGGGCGTGGGAGCTGTGGCCAGAGCCGCGGCCCTACCAGAAAATGCTTCGCAGGCTGGCACGGCGGCGCCACGTGTGCGCCGGTGGCGCCGAGGCTGACGGCCGCCGCAAAGCCCGCAGCCCCACGGGCTGTGGGGCCACGCGAGCGGCTGCCAAAGAGCTTTCCAACGAGGCACGGCTTTCCCTCCTGGCTCTTCGGGCGTGGGAGTTGTCGCCAGAGCCGCGGCCCTACCGGAAAATGCTTCGCAGGCTGGCGCGGCGGTGCCACGTGGGCGCCGGTGGCGCCGAGGCTGACGGCCGCCGCAAAGCCCGCAGCCCCACGGGCTGTGGGGCCACGCGAGCGGCTGCCAAAGAGCTTTCCAACGAGGCACGGCTTTCCCTCCTGGCTCTTTAGGCGTGGGAGCTGTGGTCAGAGCTGCGGCCCTACCGGAAAATGCTTCGCAGGCTGGCGCGGCGGCGCCACGTGGGCGCCGGTGGCGCCGAGGCTGACGGCCGCCGCAAAGCCCGCAGCCCCACGGGCTGTGGGGCCACGCGAGCGGCTGCCAAAGAGCTTTCTAACGAGGCATGGCTTTCCCTCATGGCTCTTCGGGCGTGGAAGCTGTGGCCAGAGCCGCGGCCCTACCGGAAAATGCTTCGCAGGCTGGCGCGGCGGCGCCACGTGGGCGCCGGTGGCGCCGAGGCTGACGGCCGCCGCAAAGCCCGCAGCCCCATGGGCTGTGGGGCCACGCGAGCGGCTGCCAAAGAGCTTTCCAACGAGGCACGGCTTTCCCTCCTGGCTCTTCGGGCGTGGGAGCTGTGGCCAGAGCCGCGGCCCTACCGGAAAATGCATCGCAGGCTGGCACGGCGGCGCCACGTGGGCGCCGGTGGAGGCTGACGGCCGCCGCAAAGCCCGCAGCCCCACGGGCTGTGGGGCCACGCGAGCGGCTGCCAAAGAGCTTTCCAACGAGGCACGGCTTTCCCTCCTGGCTCTTCGGGCGTGGGAGTTGTCGCCAGAGCCGTGGCCCTACCGGAAAATGCTTCGCAGGCTGGCGCGGTGGCGCCACGTGGGCGCCGGTGGCGACGAGGCTGACGGCCGCTGCAAAGCCCGCAGCCCCACGGGCTGTGGGGCCACGCGAGCGGCTGCCAAAGAGCTTTCTAATGAGGCATGGCTTTCCCTCCTGGCTCTTCGGGCGTGGGAGCTGTGGCCAGAGCCGCGGCCCTACCGGAAAATGCTTCGCAGGCTGGCGCGGCGGCGCCACGTGGGCGCCGGTGGCGCCAAGGCTGACGGCCGCCGCAAAGCCCGCAGCCCCACGGGCTGTGGGGCCACGCGAGCGGCTGCCAAAGAGCTTTCTAACGAGGCACGGCTTTCCCTCCTGGCTCTTCGGGCGTGGGAGTTGTCGCCAGAGCCGCGGCCCTACCGGAAAATGCTTCGCAGGCTGGCGCGGCGGCGCCACGTAAGCGCCGGTGGCGCTGAGGCTGATGGCCGCCGCAAAGCCCGCAGCCCCACGGGCTGTGGGGCCACGCGAGCGGCTGCCAAAGAGCTTTCCAACGAGGCACGGCTTTCCCTCCTGGCTCTTCGGGCGTGGGAGCTGTGGCCAGAGCCGCGGCCCTACCGGAAAATGCTTCGCAGGCAGGCGCGGCGGCGCCACGTGGGCGCCGGTGGCGCCAAGGCTGACGGCCGCCGCAAAGCCCGCAGCCCCACGGGCTGTGGGGCCACGCGAGCGGCTGCCAAAGAGCTTTCCAACGAGGCACGGCCTTCCCTCCTGGCTCTTCGGACGTGGGAGCTGTGGCCAGAGCCGCGGCCCTACCGGAAAATGCTTAGCAGGCTGGCACGACGGCGCCACGTGGGCGCCGGTGGCGCCGAGGCTGACGGCCGCCGCAAAGCCCGCAGCCCCACGGGCTGTGGGGCCACGCGAGCGGCTGCCAAAGAGCTTTCCAACGAGGCACGACTTTCCCTCCTGGCTCTTCGGGCGTGGGAGTTGTCGCCAGAGCCGCGGCCCTACCGGAAAATGCTTCGCAGGCTGGCGCGGCGGCGCCAGGTGGGCGCCGTTGGCGCCGAGGCTGACGGCCGCCTCAAAGCCCGCAGCCCCACGGGCTGTGGGGCCACGCGAGCGGCTGCCAAAGAGCTTTCCAACGAGGCACGGCTTTCCCTCCTGGCTCTTCGGGCGTGGGAGTTGTCGCCAGAGCTGCGGCCCTACCGGAAAATGCTTCACAGGCTGGCGCGGCGGCGCCAGGTGGGCGCCGGTGGCGCCGAGGCTGACGGCCGCCGCAAAGCCCGCAGCCCCATGGTCTGTGGAACCACGCGAGCGTCTGCCAAAGGGCTTTCCAACGAGGCACGGCTTTCCCTCCTGGCTCTTCGGGCGTGGGAGCTGTGGCCAGAGCCGCGGCCCTACCTGAAAATGCTTCGCAGGCTGGCGCGGCGGCGCCACGTGGGCGCCGGTGGCGCCGAGGCTGACGGCCGCTGCAAAGCCCGCAGCCCCACGGGCTGTGGGGCCACGCGAGCGGCTGCCAAAGAGCTTTCCAGCGACGCACGGCTTTCCCTCCTGGCTCTTCGGGCGTGGGAGCTGTGGCCAGAGCCGCGGCCCTACCGGAAAATGCTTAGCGGGCTGGCGCGGCTGCGCCACGTGGGTGCCGGTGGCGCCGAGGCTGACGGCCGCCGCAAAGCCCGCAGCCCCACGGGCTGTGGGGCCACGCGAGCGGCTGCCAAAGAGCTTTCCAACGAGGCACGGCTTTCCCTCCTGGCTCTTCGGGCGTGGGAGCTGTGGCCAGAGCCGCGGCCCTACCGGAAAATGCATCGCAGGCTGGCACGGCGGCGCCACGTGGGCGCCGGTGGAGGCTGACGGCCGCCGCAAAGCCCGCAGCCCCACGGGCTGTGGGGCCACGCGAGCGGCTGCCAAAGAGCTTTCCAACGAGGCACGGCTTTCCCTCCTGGCTCTTCGGGCGTGGGAGTTGTCGCCAGAGCCGTGGCCCTACCGGAAAATGCTTCGCAGGCTGGCGCGGTGGCGCCACGTGGGCGCCGGTGGCGACGAGGCTGACGGCCGCTGCAAAGCCCGCAGCCCCACGGGCTGTGGGGCCACGCGAGCGGCTGCCAAAGAGCTTTCTAATGAGGCATGGCTTTCCCTCCTGGCTCTTCGGGCGTGGGAGCTGTGGCCAGAGCCGCGGCCCTACCGGAAAATGCTTCGCAGGCTGGCGCGGCGGCGCCACGTGGGCGCCGGTGGCGCCAAGGCTGACGGCCGCCGCAAAGCCCGCAGCCCCACGGGCTGTGGGGCCACGCGAGCGGCTGCCAAAGAGCTTTCTAACGAGGCACGGCTTTCCCTCCTGGCTCTTCGGGCGTGGGAGTTGTCGCCAGAGCCGCGGCCCTACCGGAAAATGCTTCGCAGGCTGGCGCGGCGGCGCCACGTAAGCGCCGGTGGCGCTGAGGCTGATGGCCGCCGCAAAGCCCGCAGCCCCACGGGCTGTGGGGCCACGCGAGCGGCTGCCAAAGAGCTTTCCAACGAGGCACGGCTTTCCCTCCTGGCTCTTCGGGCGTGGGAGCTGTGGCCAGAGCCGCGGCCCTACCGGAAAATGCTTCGCAGGCAGGCGCGGCGGCGCCACGTGGGCGCCGGTGGCGCCAAGGCTGACGGCCGCCGCAAAGCCCGCAGCCCCACGGGCTGTGGGGCCACGCGAGCGGCTGCCAAAGAGCTTTCCAACGAGGCACGGCCTTCCCTCCTGGCTCTTCGGACGTGGGAGCTGTGGCCAGAGCCGCGGCCCTACCGGAAAATGCTTAGCAGGCTGGCACGACGGCGCCACGTGGGCGCCGGTGGCGCCGAGGCTGACGGCCGCCGCAAAGCCCGCAGCCCCACGGGCTGTGGGGCCACGCGAGCGGCTGCCAAAGAGCTTTCCAACGAGGCACGACTTTCCCTCCTGGCTCTTCGGGCGTGGGAGTTGTCGCCAGAGCCGCGGCCCTACCGGAAAATGCTTCGCAGGCTGGCGCGGCGGCGCCAGGTGGGCGCCGTTGGCGCCGAGGCTGACGGCCGCCTCAAAGCCCGCAGCCCCACGGGCTGTGGGGCCACGCGAGCGGCTGCCAAAGAGCTTTCCAACGAGGCACGGCTTTCCCTCCTGGCTCTTCGGGCGTGGGAGTTGTCGCCAGAGCTGCGGCCCTACCGGAAAATGCTTCACAGGCTGGCGCGGCGGCGCCAGGTGGGCGCCGGTGGCGCCGAGGCTGACGGCCGCCGCAAAGCCCGCAGCCCCATGGTCTGTGGAACCACGCGAGCGTCTGCCAAAGGGCTTTCCAACGAGGCACGGCTTTCCCTCCTGGCTCTTCGGGCGTGGGAGCTGTGGCCAGAGCCGCGGCCCTACCTGAAAATGCTTCGCAGGCTGGCGCGGCGGCGCCACGTGGGCGCCGGTGGCGCCGAGGCTGACGGCCGCCGCAAAGCCCGCAGCCCCACGGGCTGTGGGGCCACGCGAGCGGCTGCCAAAGAGCTTTCCAGCGACGCACGGCTTTCCCTCCTGGCTCTTCGGGCGTGGGAGCTGTGGCCAGAGCCGCGGCCCTACCGGAAAATGCTTAGCGGGCTGGCGCGGCTGCGCCACGTGGGTGCCGGTGGCGCCGAGGCTGACGGCCGCCGCAAAGCCCGCAGCCCCACGGGCTGTGGGGCCACGTGAGCGGCTGCCAAAGAGCTTTCCAACGAGGCACGGCTTTCCCTCCTGGCTCTTCGGGCATGGGAGCTGTGGCCAGAGCCGCGGCCCTACCGGAAAATGCTTCGCGGGCTGGCGCGGTTGCACCACGTGGGTGCCGGTGGCGCCGAGGCTGACGGCCGCCGCAAAGCCCGCAGCCCCACGGGCTGTGGGGCCACGCGAGCGGCTGCCAAAGAGCTTTCCAGCGAGGCACGGCTTTCCCTCCTGGCTCTTCGGGCGTGGGAGCTGTGGCCAGAGCCGCGGCCCTACCGGAAAATGCTTAGCGGGCTGGCGCGGCTGCGCCACGTGGGTGCCGGTGGCGCCGAGGCTGACGGCCGCCGCAAAGCCCGCAGCCCCACGGGCTGTGGGGCCACGCGAGCGGCTGCCAAAGAGCTTTCGAACGAGGCACAGCTTTCCCTCCTGGCTCTTCGGGCGTGGGAGCTGTGGTCAGAGCTGCGGCCCTACAGGAAAATACATCGAAGGCTGGCGCGGCGGCGCCACGTGGGCGCCGGTGGCGCCGAGGCTGACGGCCGCCGCAAAGCCCGCAGCCCCACGGGCTGTGGGGCCACGTGAGCGGCTGCCAAAGAGCTTTCCAACGAGGCATGGCTTTCCCTCCTGGCCCTTCGGGCGTGGGAGTTGTCGCCAGAGCCTCGGCCCTACCGGAAAATGCTTCGCAGGCTGCGCGGCGGCCCCACGTGGGCGCCGGTGTCGCCGAGGCTGACGGCCGCCGGAAAGCCCGCAGCCCCACGGGCTGTGGGGCCACGCGAGCGGCTGCCAAAGAGCTTTCCAACGAGGCACGGCTTTCCCTCCTTGCTCTTCGGGCGTGGGAGCTGTGGCCAGAGCCGCGGCCCTACCGGAAAATGCATCGCAGGCTGGCACGGCGGCGCCACGTGGGCGCCGGTGGCGCCGAGGCTGACGGCCGCCGCAAAGCCCGCAGCCCCACGGGCTGTGGGGCCACGCGAGCGGCTGCCAAAGAGCTTTCCAACGAGGCACGGCTTTCCCTCCTGGCTCTTCGGGCGTGGGAGTTGTCGCCAGAGCCGTGGCCCTACCGGAAAATGCTTCGCAGGCTGGCGCGGTGGCGCCAGGTGGGCGCCGGTGACGCCGAGGCTGACGGCCGCTGCAAAGCCCGCAGCCCCAAGGGCTGTGGGGCCACGCGAGCGGCTGCCAAAGAGCTTTCCAACAAGGCACGGCTTTCCCTCCTGGCTCTTTGGGCGTGGGAGCTGTGGTTAGAGCCGCGGCCCTACCGGAAAATGCTTCGCAGGCTGGCGCGGCGGCGCCACGTGGACGCCGGTGGCGCCGAGGCTGACGGCCGCCACAAAGCCCGCAGCCCCACGGGCTGTGGGGCCACGCGAGCGGCTGCCAAAGAGCTTTCCAACGAGGCACGGCTTTCCCTCCTGGCTCTTCGGGCGTGGGAGCTGTTGCCAGAGCCGCGGCCCTACCGGAAAATGCTTCGCAGGGTGGCGCGGCGGCACCACGTGGGCGCTGGTGGCGCCGAGGCTGACGGCCGCCGCAAAGCCCGCAGCTCCACGGGCTGTGGGGCCACGCGAGCGGCTGCCAAAGAGCTTTCCAACGAGGCACGGCTTTCCCTCCTGGCTCTTCGGGCGTGGGAGCTGTGGCCAGAGCCGCGGCCCTACCGGAAAATGCTTCGCAGGCTGGCGCGGCGGCGCCACGTGGGCGCCGGTGGCGCCGAGGCTGACGGCCGCCGCAAAGCCCGCAGCCCCACGGGCTGTGGGGCCACGCGAGCGGCTGCCAAAGAGCTTTCCAGCGAGGCACGTCTTTCCCTCCTGGCTCTTCGGGCGTGGGAGCTGTGGCCAGAGCCGCGGCCCTACCAGAAAATGCTTCGCAGGCTGGCACGGCGGCGCCACGTGTGCGCCGGTGGCGCCGAGGCTGACGGCCGCCGCAAAGCCCGCAGCCCCATGGTCTGTGGAACCACGCGAGCGGCTGCCAAAGAGCTTTCCAACGAGGCACGGCTTTCCCTCCTGGCTCTTCGGGCGTGGGAGTTGTCGCCAGAGCCGCGGCCCTACCGGAAAATGCTTCGCAGGCTGGCGCGGCGGCGCCACGTAAGCGCCGGTGGCGCTGAGGCTGATGGCCGCCGCAAAGCCCGCAGCCCCACGGGCTGTGGGGCCACGCGAGCGGCTGCCAAAGAGCTTTCCAACGAGGCACGGCTTTCCCTCCTGGCTCTTCGGGCGTGGGAGCTGTGGCCAGAGCCGCCGCCCTACCGGAAAATGCTTCGCAGGCAGGCGCGGCGGCGCCACGTGGGCGCCGGTGGCGCCAAGGCTGACGGCCGCCGCAAAGCCCGCAGCCCCACGGGCTGTGGGGCCACGCGAGCGGCTGCCAAAGAGCTTTCCAACGAGGCACGGCCTTCCCTCCTGGCTCTTCGGACGTGGGAGCTGTGGCCAGAGCCGCGGCCCTACCGGAAAATGCTTAGCAGGCTGGCACGACGGCGCCACGTGGGCGCCGGTGGCGCCGAGGCTGACGGCCGCCGCAAAGCCCGCAGCCCCACGGGCTGTGGGGCCACGCGAGCGGCTGCCAAAGAGCTTTCCAACGAGGCACGACTTTCCCTCCTGGCTCTTCGGGCGTGGGAGTTGTCGCCAGAGCCGCGGCCCTACCGGAAAATGCTTCGCAGGCTGGCGCGGCGGCGCCAGGTGGGCGCCGTTGGCGCCGAGGCTGACGGCCGCCTCAAAGCCCGCAGCCCCACGGGCTGTGGGGCCACGCGAGCGGCTGCCAAAGAGCTTTCCAACGAGGCACGGCTTTCCCTCCTGGCTCTTCGGGCGTGGGAGTTGTCGCCAGAGCTGCGGCCCTACCGGAAAATGCTTCACAGGCTGGCGCGGCGGCGCCAGGTGGGCGCCGGTGGCGCCGAGGCTGACGGCCGCCGCAAAGCCCGCAGCCCCATGGTCTGTGGAACCACGCGAGCGTCTGCCAAAGGGCTTTCCAACGAGGCACGGCTTTCCCTCCTGGCTCTTCGGGCGTGGGAGCTGTGGCCAGAGCCGCGGCCCTACCTGAAAATGCTTCGCAGGCTGGCGCGGCGGCGCCACGTGGGCGCCGGTGGCGCCGAGGCTGACGGCCGCCGCAAAGCCCGCAGCCCCACGGGCTGTGGGGCCACGCGAGCGGCTGCCAAAGAGCTTTCCAGCGACGCACGGCTTTCCCTCCTGGCTCTTCGGGCGTGGGAGCTGTGGCCAGAGCCGCGGCCCTACCGGAAAATGCTTAGCGGGCTGGCGCGGCTGCGCCACGTGGGTGCCGGTGGCGCCGAGGCTGACGGCCGCCGCAAAGCCCGCAGCCCCACGGGCTGTGGGGCCACGCGAGCGGCTGCCAAAGAGCTTTCCAACGAGGCACGGCTTTCCCTCCTGGCTCTTCGGGCATGGGAGCTGTGGCCAGAGCCGCGGCCCTACCGGAAAATGCTTCGCGGGCTGGCGCGGTTGCACCACGTGGGTGCCGGTGGCGCCGAGGCTGACGGCCGCCGCAAAGCCCGCAGCCCCACGGGCTGTGGGGCCACGCGAGCGGCTGCCAAAGAGCTTTCCAGCGAGGCACGGCTTTCCCTCCTGGCTCTTCGGGCGTGGGAGCTGTGGCCAGAGCCGCGGCCCTACCGGAAAATGCTTAGCGGGCTGGCGCGGCTGCGCCACGTGGGTGCCGGTGGCGCCGAGGCTGACGGCCGCCGCAAAGCCCGCAGCCCCACGGGCTGTGGGGCCACGCGAGCGGCTGCCAAAGAGCTTTCGAACGAGGCACAGCTTTCCCTCCTGGCTCTTCGGGCGTGGGAGCTGTGGTCAGAGCTGCGGCCCTACAGGAAAATACATCGAAGGCTGGCGCGGCGGCGCCACGTGGGCGCCGGTGGCGCCGAGGCTGACGGCCGCCGCAAAGCCCGCAGCCCCACGGGCTGTGGGGCCACGTGAGCGGCTGCCAAAGAGCTTTCCAACGAGGCATGGCTTTCCCTCCTGGCCCTTCGGGCGTGGGAGTTGTCGCCAGAGCCTCGGCCCTACCGGAAAATGCTTCGCAGGCTGCGCGGCGGCCCCACGTGGGCGCCGGTGTCGCCGAGGCTGACGGCCGCCGGAAAGCCCGCAGCCCCACGGGCTGTGGGGCCACGCGAGCGGCTGCCAAAGAGCTTTCCAACGAGGCACGGCTTTCCCTCCTTGCTCTTCGGGCGTGGGAGCTGTGGCCAGAGCCGCGGCCCTACCGGAAAATGCATCGCAGGCTGGCACGGCGGCGCCACGTGGGCGCCGGTGGCGCCGAGGCTGACGGCCGCCGCAAAGCCCGCAGCCCCACGGGCTGTGGGGCCACGCGAGCGGCTGCCAAAGAGCTTTCCAACGAGGCACGGCTTTCCCTCCTGGCTCTTCGGGCGTGGGAGTTGTCGCCAGAGCCGTGGCCCTACCGGAAAATGCTTCGCAGGCTGGCGCGGTGGCGCCAGGTGGGCGCCGGTGACGCCGAGGCTGACGGCCGCTGCAAAGCCCGCAGCCCCAAGGGCTGTGGGGCCACGCGAGCGGCTGCCAAAGAGCTTTCCAACAAGGCACGGCTTTCCCTCCTGGCTCTTTGGGCGTGGGAGCTGTGGTTAGAGCCGCGGCCCTACCGGAAAATGCTTCGCAGGCTGGCGCGGCGGCGCCACGTGGACGCCGGTGGCGCCGAGGCTGACGGCCGCCACAAAGCCCGCAGCCCCACGGGCTGTGGGGCCACGCGAGCGGCTGCCAAAGAGCTTTCCAACGAGGCACGGCTTTCCCTCCTGGCTCTTCGGGCGTGGGAGCTGTTGCCAGAGCCGCGGCCCTACCGGAAAATGCTTCGCAGGGTGGCGCGGCGGCACCACGTGGGCGCTGGTGGCGCCGAGGCTGACGGCCGCCGCAAAGCCCGCAGCTCCACGGGCTGTGGGGCCACGCGAGCGGCTGCCAAAGAGCTTTCCAACGAGGCACGGCTTTCCCTCCTGGCTCTTCGGGCGTGGGAGCTGTGGCCAGAGCCGCGGCCCTACCGGAAAATGCTTCGCAGGCTGGCGCGGCGGCGCCACGTGGGCGCCGGTGGCGCCGAGGCTGACGGCCGCCGCAAAGCCCGCAGCCCCACGGGCTGTGGGGCCACGCGAGCGGCTGCCAAAGAGCTTTCCAGCGAGGCACGTCTTTCCCTCCTGGCTCTTCGGGCGTGGGAGCTGTGGCCAGAGCCGCGGCCCTACCAGAAAATGCTTCGCAGGCTGGCACGGCGGCGCCACGTGTGCGCCGGTGGCGCCGAGGCTGACGGCCGCCGCAAAGCCCGCAGCCCCATGGTCTGTGGAACCACGCGAGCGGCTGCCAAAGAGCTTTCCAACGAGGCACGGCTTTCCCTCCTGGCTCTTCGGGCGTGGGAGTTGTCGCCAGAGCCGTGGCCCTACCGGAAAATGCTTCGCAGGCTGGCGCAGGGGCGCCACGTGGGCGCTGGTGGCGCTGAGGCTGATGGCCGCTGCAAAGCCCGCAGCCCCACGGGCTGTGGGGCCACGCGAGCGGCTGCCAAAGAGCTTTCCAACGAGGCACGGCTTTCCCTCCTGGCTCTTCGGGCGTGGGAGCTGTGGCCAGAGCCGCGGCCCTACCGGAAAATGCTTCGCAGGCAGGCGCGGCGGCGCCACGTGGGCGCCGGTGGCGCCAAGGCTGACGGCCGCCGCAAAGCCCGCAGCCCCACGGGCTGTGGGGCCACGCGAACCGCTGCCAAAGAGCTTTCTAACGAGGCACGGCTTTCCCTCCTGGCTCTTCGGGCGTGGGAGCTGTGGCCAGAGCCGCGGCCCTACCGGAAAATGCTTCGCAGGCTGGCGCGGCGGCGCCAGGTGGGCGCCGGTGGCGCCGAGGCTGACGGCCGCCGCAAAGCCCGCAGCCCCACGGGCTGTGTGGCCACGCGAGCGGCTGCCAAAGAGCTTTCCAACGAGGCACGGCTTTCCCTCCTGGCTCTTCGGGCGTGGGAGTTGTCGCCAGAGCCGCGGCCCTACCGGAAAATGCTTCGCAGGCTGGCGCGGCGGCGCCACGTGGGCGCCCGTGGCGCCGAGGCTGACGGCCGCCGCAAAGCCCGCAGCCCCACGGGCTGTGGGGCCACGCGAGCGGCTGCCAAAGAGCTTTCCAACGAGGCACGGCTTTCCCTCCTGGCTCTTTGGGCGTGGGAGCTGTGGTCAGAGTTGCGGCCCTACCGGAAAATGCATCGAAGGCTGGCGCGGCGGCGCCAAGTGGGCGCCGGTGGCGCCGAGGCTGACGGCCGCCGTAAAGCCCGCAGCCCCACTGGCTGTGGGGCCACGAGAGCGGCTGCCAAAGAGCTTTCCAACGAGGCACGGCTTTCCCTCCTGGCTCTTCGGGCGTGGGAGCTGTGGCCAGAGCCGCGGCCCTAGCGGAAAATGCTTAGCGGGCTGGCGAGGCTGCGCCACGTGGGTGCCGGTGGCGCCGAGGCTGACGGCCGCCGCAAAGCCTGCAGCCCCACGGGCTGTGGGGCCACGCGAGCGGCTGCCAAAGAGCTTTCCAACGAGGCACGGCTTTCCCTCCTGGCTCTTCGGGCGTGGGAGTCGTCGCCAGAGCCGCGGCCCTACCGGAAAATGCTTCGCAGGCTGGCGCGGCAGCGCCAGGTGGGCGCCCGTGGCGCCGAGGCTGACGGCCGCCGCAAAGCCCGCAGCCCCACGGGCTGTGGGGCCACGCGAGCGGCTGCCAAAGAGCTTTCCAACGAGGCACGGCCTTCCCTCCTGGCTCTTCGGACGTGGGAGCTGTGGCCAGAGCCGCGGCCCTACCGGAAAATGCTTCGCAGGCTGGCACGACGGCGCCACGTGGGTGCCGGTGGCGCCGAGGCTGACGGCCGCCGCAAAGCCCGCAGCCCCACGGGCTGTGGGGCCACGCGAGCGGCTGCCAAAGAGCTTTCCAACGAGGCACGGCTTTCCCTCCTGGCTCTTCGGGCGTGGGAGTTGTCGCCAGAGCCGTGGCCCTACCGGAAAATGCTTCGCAGGCTGGCGCGGTGGCGCCACGTGGGCGCTGGTGGCGCTGAGGCTGATGGCCGCTGCAAAGCCCGCAGCCCCACGGGCTGTGGGGCCACGCGAGCGGCTGCCAAAGAGCTTTCCAACGAGGCACGGCTTTCCCTCCTGGCTCTTCGGGCGTGGGAGCTGTGGCCAGAGCCGCGGCCCTACCGGAAAATGCTTCGCAGGCAGGCGCGGCGGCGCCACGTGGGCGCCGGTGGCGCCAAGGCTGACGGCCGCCGCAAAGCCCGCAGCCCCACGGGCTGTGGGGCCACGCGAACCGCTGCCAAAGAGCTTTCTAACGAGGCACGGCTTTCCCTCCTGGCTCTTTGGGCGTGGGAGCTGTGGTCAGAGTTGCGGCCCTACCGGAAAATGCATCGAAGGCTGGCGCGGCGGCGCCAAGTGGGCGCCGGTGGCGCCGAGGCTGACGGCCGCCGTAAAGCCCGCAGCCCCACTGGCTGTGGGGCCACGAGAGCGGCTGCCAAAGAGCTTTCCAACGAGGCACGGCTTTCCCTCCTGGCTCTTCGGGCGTGGGAGCTGTAGCCAGAGCCGCGGCCCTACCGGAAAATGCTTAGCGGGCTGGCGAGGCTGCGCCACGTGGGTGCCGGTGGCGCCGAGGCTGACGGCCGCCGCAAAGCCTGCAGCCCCACGGGCTGTGGGGCCACGCGAGCGGCTGCCAAAGAGCTTTCCAACGAGGCACGGCTTTCCCTCCTGGCTCTTCGGGTGTGGGAGTCGTCGCCAGAGCCGCGGCCCTACCGGAAAATGCTTCGCAGGCTGGCGCGGCAGCGCCAGGTGGGCGCCCGTGGCGCCGAGGCTGACGGCCGCCGCAAAGCCCGCAGCCCCACGGGCTGTGGGGCCACGCGAGCGGCTGCCAAAGAGCTTTCCAACGAGGCACGGCCTTCCCTCCTGGCTCTTCGGACGTGGGAGCTGTGGCCAGAGCCGCGGCCCTACCGGAAAATGCTTAGCAGGCTGGCACGACGGCGCCACGTGGGCGCCGGTGGCGCCGAGGCTGACGGCCGCCGCAAAGCCCGCAGCCCCACGGGCTGTGGGGCCACGCGAGCGGCTGCCAAAGAGCTTTCCAACGAGGCACGACTTTCCCTCCTGGCTCTTCGGGCGTGGGAGTTGTCGCCAGAGCCGCGGCCCTACCGGAAAATGCTTCGCAGGCTGGCGCGGCGGCGCCAGGTGGGCGCCGTTGGCGCCGAGGCTGACGGCCGCCTCAAAGCCCGCAGCTCCACGGGCTGTGGGGCCACGCGAGCGGCTGCCAAAGAGCTTTCCAAAGAGGCACGGCTTTCCCTCCTGGCTCTTCGGGCGTGGGAGTTGTCGCCAGAGCTGCGGCCCTACCGGAAAATGCTTCACAGGCTGGCGCGGCGGCGCAAGGTGGGCGCCGGTGGCGCCGAGGCTGACGGCCGCCGCAAAGCCCGCAGCCCCATGGTCTGTGGAACCACGCGAGCGTTCTGCCAAAGGGCTTTCCAACGAGGCACGGCTTTCCCTCCTGGCTCTTCGGGCGTGGGAGCTGTGGCCAGAGCCGCGGCCCTACCTGAAAATGCTTCGCAGGCTGGCGCGGCGGCGCCACGTGGGCGCCGGTGGCGCCGAGGCTGACGGCCGCCGCAAAGCCCGCAGCCCCACGGGCTGTGGGGCCACGCGAGCGGCTGCCAAAGAGCTTTCCAGCGACGCACGGCTTTCCCTCCTGGCTCTTCGGGCGTGGGAGCTGTGGCCAGAGCCGCGGCCCTACCGGAAAATGCTTAGCGGGCTGGCGCGGCTGCGCCACGTGGGTGCCGGTGGCGCCGAGGCTGACGGCCGCCGCAAAGCCCGCAGCCCCACGGGCTGTGGGGCCACGCGAGCGGCTGCCAAAGAGCTTTCCAACGAGGCACGGCTTTCCCTCCTGGCTCTTCGGGCGTGGGAGCTGTGGCCAGAGCCGCGGCCCTACCGGAAAATGCTTCGCAGGCTGGCACGGCGGCGCCACGTGGGCGCCGGTGGCGCCGAGGCTGACGGCCGCCGCAAAGCCCGCAGCCCCACGGGCTGTGGGGCCACGCGAGCGGCTACCAAAGAGCTTTCCAACGAGGCACGGCTTTCCCTCCTGGCTCTTCGGGCGTGGGAGTTGTCGCCAGAGCCGCGGCCCTACCGGAAAATGCTTCGCAGGCTGGCGCGGCGGCGCGACATGGGTACCGGTGGCGCCGAGGCTGACGGCCGCCGCAAAGCCCGCAGCCCCACGGGCTGTGGGGCCACGCGAGCAGCTGCCAAAGAGCTTTCCAACGAGGCATGGCTTTCCCTCCTGGCCCTTCGGGCGTGGGAGCTGTGGCCAGAGCCTCGGCCCTACCGGAAAATGCTTCGCAGGCTGCGCGGCGGCCCCACGTGGGCGCCGGTGGCGCCGACGCTGACGGCCGCCGCAAAGCCTGCAGCCCCACGGGCTGTGGGGCCACGCGAGCGGCTGCCAAAGAGCTTTCCAACGAGGCACGGCTTTCCCTCCTGGCTCTTCGGGCATGGGAGCTGTGGCCAGAGCCGCGGCCCTACCGGAAAATGCTTCGCGGGCTGGCGCGGCTGCACCACGTGGGTGCCGGTGGCGCCGAGGCTGACGGCCGCCGCAAAGCCCGCAGCCCCACGTGCTGTGGGGCCACGCGAGCGGCTGCCAAAGAGCTTTCCAGCGAGGCACGTCTTTCCCTCATGGCTCTTCGGGCGTGGGAGCTGTGGTCAGAGCCGCGGCCCTACCGGAAAATGCTTAGCGGGCTGGCGCGGCTGCGCCACGTGGGTGCCGGTGGCGCCGAGGCTGACGGCCGCCGCAAAGCCCGCAGCCCCACGGGCTGTGGGGCCATGCGAGCGGCTGCCAAAGAGCTTTCGAACGAGGCACAGCTTTCCCTCCTGGCTCTTCGGGCGTGGGAGCTGTGGTCAGAGCTGCGGCCCTACAGGAAAATACATCGAAGGCTGGCGCGGCGGCGCCACGTGGGCGCCGGTGGCGCCGAGGCTGACGGCCGCCGCAAAGCCCGCAGCCCCACGGGCTGTGGGGCCACGCGAGCAGCTGCCAAAGAGCTTTCCAACGAGGCATGGCTTTCCCTCCTGGCCCTTCGGGCGTGGGAGTTGTCGCCAGAGCCTCGGCCCTACCGGAAAATGCTTCGCAGGCTGCGCGGCGGCCCCACGTGGGCGCCGGTGTCGCCGAGGCTGACGGCCGCCGGAAAGCCCGCAGCCCCACGGGCTGTGGGGCCACGCGAGCGGCTGCCAAAGAGCTTTCCAACGAGGCACGGCTTTCCCTCCTTGCTCTTCGGGCGTGGGAGCTGTGGCCAGAGCCGCGGCCCTACCGGAAAATGCATCGCAGGCTGGCACGGCGGCGCCACGTGGGCGCCGGTGGCGCCGAGGCTGACGGCCGCCGCAAAGCCCGCAGCCCCACGGGCTGTGGGGCCACGCGAGCGGCTGCCAAAGAGCTTTCCAACGAGGCACGGCTTTCCCTCCTGGCTCTTCGGGCGTGGGAGCTGTTGCCAGAGCCGCGGCCCTACCGGAAAATGCTTCGCAGGGTGGCGCGGCGGCACCACGTGGACGCCGGTGGCGCCGAGTCTGACGGCCGCCGCAAAGCCCGCAGCTCCACGGGCTGTGGGGCCACGCGAGCGGCTGCCAAAGAGCTTTCCAACGAGGCACGGCTTTCCCTCCTGGCTCTTCGGGCGTGGGAGCTGTGGCCAGAGCCGCGGCCCTACCGGAAAATGCTTCGCAGGCTGGCGCGGCGGCGCCACGTGGGCGCCGGTGGCGCCGAGGCTGACGGCCGCCGCAAAGCCCGCAGCCCCACGGGCTGTGGGGCCACGCGAGCGGCTGCCAAAGAGCTTTCCAGCGAGGCACGTCTTTCCCTCCTGGCTCTTCGGGCGTGGGAGCTGTGGCCAGAGCCGCGGCCCTACCAGAAAATGCTTCGCAGGCTGGCACGGCGGCGCCACGTGTGCGCCGGTGGCGCCGAGGCTGACGGCCGCCGCAAAGCCCGCAGCCCCATGGTCTGTGGAACCACGCGAGCGGCTTCCAAAGACCTTTCCAACGAGGCACGGCTTTCCCTCCTGGCTCTTCGGGCGTGGGAGTTGTCGCCAGAGCCGCGGCCCTACCTGAAAATGCTTCGCAGGCTGGCGCGGCTGCGCGACATGGGTACCGGTGGCGCCGAGGCTGACGGCCGCCGCAAAGCCCGCAGCCCCACGGGCTGTGGGGCCACGCGAGCGGCTGCCAAAGAGCTTTCCAACGAGGCACGGCTTTCCCTCCTGGCTCTTCGGGCGTGGGAGTTGTCGCCAGAGCCGCGGCCCTACCGGAAAATGCTTCGCAGGCTGGCGCGGCGGCGCCACGTGGGCGCCGGTGGCGCCGAGGCTGACGGCCGCCGCAAAGCCCGCAGCCCCAAGGGCTGTGGGGCCACGCGAGCGGCTGCCAAAGAGCTTTCCAACGAGGCACGGCTTTCCCTCCTGGCTCTTCGGGCGTGGGAGTTGTCGCCAGAGCCGTGGCTTTACCGGAAAATGCTTCGCAGGCTGGCGCGGTGGCGCCAGGTGGGCTCCGGTGGCGCCGAGGCTGACGGCCGCTGCAAAGCCCGCAGCCCCACGGGCTGTGGGGCCACGCGAGCGGCTGCCAAAGAGCTTTCCAACGAGGCACGGCTTTCCCTCCTGGCTCTTTGGGCGTGGGAGCTGTGGCCAGAGCCGCGGCCCTACCGGAAAATGCTTCGCAGGCTGGCACGGCGGCGCCACGTGGGCGCCGGAGGCGCCGAGGCTGACGGCCGCCACAAAGCCCGCAGCCCCACGGGCTGTGGGGCCACGCGAGCGGCTGCCAAAGAGCTTTCTAACGAGGCATGGCTTTCCCTCATGGCTCTTCGGGCGTGGAAGCTGTGGCCAGAGCCGCGGCCCTACCGGAAAATGCTTCGCAGGCTGGCGCGGCGGCGCCACGTGGGCGCCGGTGGCGCCGAGGCTGACGGCCGCCGCAAAGCCCGCAGCCCCATGGGCTGTGGGGCCACGCGAGCGGCTGCCAAAGAGCTTTCCAACGAGGCACGGCTTTCCCTCCTGGCTCTTCGGGCGTGGGAGCTGTGGCCAGAGCCGCGGCCCTACCGGAAAATGCTTCGCAGGCTGGCGCGGCGGCGCCACGTGGGCGCCGGTGGCGCCGACGCTGACGGCCGCCGCAAAGCCCGCAGCCCCACGGGCTTTGGGCCACGCGAGCGGCTGCCAAAGAGCTTTCCAACGAGGCATGGCTTTCCCTCCTGGCTCTTCGGGCGTGGGAGCTGTGGCCAGAGCCGCGGCCCTACCGGAAAATGCATCGCAGGCTGGCACGGCGGCGCCACGTGGGCGCCGGTGGAGGCTGACGGCCGCCGGAAAGCCCGCAGCCCCACGGGCTGTGGGGCCACGCGAGCGGCTGCCAAAGAGCTTTCCAACGAGGCACGGCTTTCCCTCCTGGCTCTTCGGGCGTGGGAGTTGTCGCCAGAGCCGTGGCCCTACCGGAAAATGCTTCGCAGGCTGGCGCGGTGGCGCCACGTGGGCGCCGGTGGCGACGAGGCTGACGGCCGCTGCAAAGCCCGCAGCCCCACGGGCTGTGGGGCCACGCGAGCGGCTGCCAAAGAGCTTTCTAATGAGGCATGGCTTTCCCTCCTGGCTCTTCGGGCGTGGGAGCTGTGGCCAGAGCCGCGGCCCTACCGGAAAATGCTTCGCAGGCTGGCGCGGCGGCGCCACGTGGGCGCCGGTGGCGCCAAGGCTGACGGCCGCCGCAAAGCCCGCAGCCCCACGGGCTGTGGGGCCACGCGAGCGGCTGCCAAAGAGCTTTCTAACGAGGCACGGCTTTCCCTCCTGGCTCTTCGGGCGTGGGAGCTGTGGCCAGAGCCGCGGCCCTACCGGAAAATGCTTCGCAGGCTGGCGCGGCGGCGCCAGGTGGGCGCCGGTGGCGCCGAGGCTGACGGCCGCCGCAAAGCCCGCAGCCCCACGGGCTGTGGGGCCACGCGAGCGGCTGCCAAAGAGCTTTCCAACGAGGCACGGCTTTCCCTCCTGGCTCTTCGGGCGTGGGAGTTGTCGCCAGAGCCGCGGCCCTACCGGAAAATGCTTCGCAGGCTGGCGCGGCGGCGCCACGTAAGCGCCGGTGGCGCTGAGGCTGATGGCCGCCGCAAAGCCCGCAGCCCCACGGGCTGTGGGGCCACGCGAGCGGCTGCCAAAGAGCTTTCCAACGAGGCACGGCTTTCCCTCCTGGCTCTTCGGGCGTGGGAGCTGTGGCCAGAGCCGCGGCCCTACCGGAAAATGCTTCGCAGGCAGGCGCGGCGGCGCCACGTGGGCGCCGGTGGCGCCAAGGCTGACGGCCGCCGCAAAGCCCGCAGCCCCACGGGCTGTGGGGCCACGCGAGCGGCTGCCAAAGAGCTTTCCAACGAGGCACGGCCTTCCCTCCTGGCTCTTCGGGCGTGGGAGCTGTGGCCAGAGCCGCGGCCCTACCGGAAAATTCTTAGCAGGCTGGCACGACGGCGCCACGTGGGCGCCGGTGGCGCCGAGGCTGACGGCCGCCGCAAAGCCCGCAGCCCCACGGGCTGTGGGGCCACGCGAGCGGCTGCCAAAGAGCTTTCCAACGAGGCACGACTTTCCCTCCTGGCTCTTCGGGCGTGGGAGTTGTCGCCAGAGCCGCGGCCCTACCGGAAAATGCTTCGCAGGCTGGCGCGGCGGCGCCAGGTGGGCGCCGTTGGCGCCGAGGCTGACGGCCGCCTCAAAGCCCGCAGCTCCACGGGCTGTGGGGCCACGCGAGCGGCTGCCAAAGAGCTTTCCAACGAGGCACGGCTTTCCCTCCTGGCTCTTCGGGCATGGGAGCTGTGGCCAGAGCCGCGGCCCTACCGGAAAATGCTTCGCGGGCTGGCGCGGTTGCACCACGTGGGTGCCGGTGGCGCCGAGGCTGACGGCCGCCGCAAAGCCCGCAGCCCCACGGGCTGTGGGGCCACGCGAGCGGCTGCCAAAGAGCTTTCCAGCGAGGCACGTCTTTCCCTCATGGCTCTTCGGGCGTGGGAGCTGTGGCCAGAGCCGCGGCCCTACCGGAAAATGCTTAGCGGGCTGGCGCGGCTGCGCCACGTGGGTGCCGGTGGCGCCGAGGCTGACGGCCGCCGCAAAGCCCGCAGCCCCACGGGCTGTGGGGCCACGCGAGCGGCTGCCAAAGAGCTTTCGAACGAGGCACAGCTTTCCCTCCTGGCTCTTCGGGCGTGGGAGCTGTGGTCAGAGCTGCGGCCCTACAGGAAAATACATCGAAGGCTGGCGCGGCGGCGCCACGTGGGCGCCGGTGGCGCCGAGGCTGACGGCCGCCGCAAAGCCCGCAGCCCCACGGGCTGTGGGGCCACGCGAGCGGCTGCCAAAGAGCTTTCCAACGAGGCATGGCTTTCCCTCCTGGCCCTTCGGGCGTGGGAGTTGTCGCCAGAGCCTCGGCCCTACCGGAAAATGCTTCGCAGGCTGCGCGGCGGCCCCACGTGGGCGCCGGTGTCGCCGAGGCTGACGGCCGCCGGAAAGCCCGCAGCCCCACGGGCTGTGGGGCCACGCGAGCGGCTGCCAAAGAGCTTTCCAACGAGGCACGGCTTTCCCTCCTGGCTCTTCGGGCGTGGGAGTTGTCGCCAGAGCCGTGGCCCTACCGGAAAATGCTTCGCAGGCTGGCGCGGTGGCGCCAGGTGGGCGCCGGTGACGCCGAGGCTGACGGCCGCTGCAAAGCCCGCAGCCCCAAGGGCTGTGGGGCCACGCGAGCGGCTGCCAAAGAGCTTTCCAACAAGGCACGGCTTTCCCTCCTGGCTCTTTGGGCGTGGGAGCTGTGGTTAGAGCTGCGGCCCTACCGGAAAATGCTTCGCAGGCTGGCGCGGCGGCGCCACGTGGGCGCCGGTGGCGCCGAGGCTGACGGCCGCCACAAAGCTTGCAGCCCCACGGGCTGTGGGGCCACGCGAGCGGCTGCCAAAGAGCTTTCCAACGAGGCACGGCTTTCCCTCCTGGCTCTTCGGGCGTGGGAGCTGTTGCCAGAGCCGCGGCCCTACCGGAAAATGCTTCGCAGGGTGGCGCGGCGGCACCACGTGGGCGCTGGTGGCGCCGAGGCTGACGGCCGCCGCAAAGCCCGCAGCTCCACGGGCTGTGTGGCCACGCGAGCGGCTGCCAAAGAGCTTTCCAACGAGGCACGGCTTTCCCTCCTGGCTCTTCGGGCGTGGGAGCTGTGGCCAGAGCCGCGGCCCTACCGGAAAATGCTTCGCAGGCTGGCGCGGCGGCGCCACGTGGGCGCCGGTGGCGCCGAGGCTGACGGCCGCCGCAAAGCCCGCAGCCCCACGGGCTGTGGGGCCACGCGAGCGGCTGCCAAAGAGCTTTCCAGCGAGGCACGTCTTTCCCTCCTGGCTCTTCGGGCGTGGGAGCTGTGGCCAGAGCCGCGGCCCTACCAGAAAATGCTTCGCAGGCTGGCACGGCGGCGCCACGTGTGCGCCGGTGGCGCCGAGGCTGACGGCCGCCGCAAAGCCCGCAGCCCCATGGTCTGTGCAACCACGCGAGCGGCTTCCAAAGACCTTTCCAACGAGGCACGGCTTTCCCTCCTGGCTCTTCGGGCGTGGGAGTTGTCGCCAGAGCCGCGGCCCTACCGGAAAATGCTTCGCAGGCTGGCGCGGCGGTGCCATGTGGGCGCCGGTGGCGCCGAGGCTGACGGCCGCCGCAAAGCCCGCAGCCCCACGGGCTGTGGGGCCACGCGAGCGGCTGCCAAAGAGCTTTCCAACGAGGCACGGCTTTCCCTCCTGGCTCTTTAGGCGTGGGAGCTGTGGTCAGAGCTGCGGCCCTACCGGAAAATGCTTCGCAGGCTGGCGCGGCGGCGCCACGTGGGCGCCGGTGGCGCCGAGGCTGACGGCCGCCGCAAAGCCCGCAGCCCCACGGGCTGTGGGGCCACGCGAGCGGCTGCCAAAGAGCTTTCCAACGAGGCACGGCTTTCCCTCCTGGCTCTTCGGGCGTGGGAGTTGTCGCCAGAGCCGTGGCCCTACCGGAAAATGCTTCGCAGGCTGGCGCGGTGGCGCCACGTGGGCGCCGGTGGCGACGAGGCTGACGGCCGCTGCAAAGCCCGCAGCCCCACGGGCTGTGGGGCCACGCGAGCGGCTGCCAAAGAGCTTTCTAATGAGGCATGGCTTTCCCTCCTGGCTATTCGGGCGTGGGAGCTGTGGCCAGAGCCGCGGCCCTACCGGAAAATGCTTCGCAGGCTGGCGCGGCGGCGCCACGTGGGCGCCGGTGGCGCCAAGGCTGACGGCCGCCGCAAAGCCCGCAGCCCCACGGGCTGTGGGGCCACGCGAGCGGCTGCCAAAGAGCTTTCTAACGAGGCACGGCTTTCCCTCCTGGCTCTTCGGGCGTGGGAGCTGTGGCCAGAGCCGCGGCCCTACCGGAAAATGGTTCGCAGGCTGGCGCGGCGGCGCCAGGAGGGCGCCGGTGGCGCCGAGGCTGACGGCCGCCGCAAAGCCCGCAGCCCCACGGGCTGTGGGGCCACGCGAGCGGCTGCCAAAGAGCTTTCCAACGAGGCACGGCTTTCCCTCCTGGCTCTTCGGGCGTGGGAGTTGTCGCCAGAGCCGCGGCCCTACCGGAAAATGCTTCGCAGGCTGGCGCGGCGGCGCCACGTAAGCGCCGGTGGCGCTGAGGCTGATGGCCGCCGCAAAGCCCGCAGCCCCACGGGCTGTGGGGCCACGCGAGCGGCTGCCAAAGAGCTTTCCAACGAGGCACGGCTTTCCCTCCTGGCTCTTCGGGCGTGGGAGCTGTGGCCAGAGCCGCGGCCCTACTGGAAAATGCTTAGCGGGCTGGCGAGGCTGCGCCACGTGGGTGCCGGTGGCGCCGAGGCTGACGGCCGCCGCAAAGCCTGCAGCCCCACGGGCTGTGGGGCCACGCGAGCGGCTGCCAAAGAGCTTTCCAACGAGGCACGGCTTTCCCTCCTGGCTCTTTGGGCGTGGGAGTCGTCGCCAGAGCCGCGGCCCTACCGGAAAATGCTTCGCAGGCTGGCGCGGCAGCGCCAGGTGGGCGCCCGTGGCGCCGAGGCTGACGGCCGCCGCAAAGCCCGCAGCCCCACGGGTTTTGGGGCCACGCGAGCGGCTGCCAAAGAGCTTTCCAACGAGGCACGGCCTTCCCTCCTGGCTCTTCGGACGTGGGAGCTGTGGCCAGAGCCGCGGCCCTACCGGAAAATGCTTAGCAGGCTGGCACGACGGCGCCACGTGGGCGCCGGTGGCGCCGAGGCTGACGGCCGCCGCAAAGCCCGCAGCCCCACGGGCTGTGGGGCCACGCGAACCGCTGCCAAAGAGCTTTCTAACGAGGCACGGCTTTCCCTCCTGGCTCTTCGGGCGTGGGAGCTGTGGCCAGAGCCGCGGCCCTACCGGAAAATGCTTCGCAGGCTGGCGCGGCGGCGCCAGGTGGGCGCCGGTGGCGCCGAGGCTGACGGCCGCCGCAAAGCCCGCAGCCCCACGGGCTGTGTGGCCACGCGAGCGGCTGCCAAAGAGCTTTCCAACGAGGCACGGCTTTCCCTCCTGGCTCTTCGGGCGTGGGAGTTGTCGCCAGAGCCGCGGCCCTACCGGAAAATGCTTCGCAGGCTGGCGCGGCGGCGCCACGTGGGCGCCCGTGGCGCCGAGGCTGACGGCCGCCGCAAAGCCCGCAGCCCCACGGGCTGTGGGGCCACGCGAGCGGCTGCCAAAGAGCTTTCCAACGAGGCACGGCTTTCCCTCCTGGCTCTTTGGGCGTGGGAGCTGTGGTCAGAGTTGCGGCCCTACCGGAAAATGCATCGAAGGCTGGCGCGGCGGCGCCAAGTGGGCGCCGGTGGCGCCGAGGCTGACGGCCGCCGTAAAGCCCGCAGCCCCACTGGCTGTGGGGCCACGAGAGCGGCTGCCAAAGAGCTTTCCAACGAGGCACGGCTTTCCCTCCTGGCTCTTCGGGCGTGGGAGCTGTGGCCAGAGCCGCGGCGCTACCGGAAAATGCTTAGCGGGCTGGCGAGGCTGCGCCACGTGGGTGCCGGTGGCGCCGAGGCTGACGGCCGCCGCAAAGCCTGCAGCCCCACGGGCTGTGGGGCCACGCGAGCGGCTGCCAAAGAGCTTTCCAACGAGGCACGGCTTTCCCTCCTGGCTCTTCGGGCGTGGGAGTCGTCGCCAGAGCCGCGGCCCTACCGGAAAATGCTTCGCAGGCTGGCGCGGCAGCGCCAGGTGGGCGCCCGTGGCGCCGAGGCTGACGGCCGCCGCAAAGCCCGCAGCCCCACGGGCTGTGGGGCCACGCGAGCGGCTGCCAAAGAGCTTTCCAACGAGGCACGGCCTTCCCTCCTGGCTCTTCGGACGTGGGAGCTGTGGCCAGAGCCGCGGCCCTACCGGAAAATGCTTAGCAGGCTGGCACGACGGCGCCACGTGGGCGCCGGTGGCGCCGAGGCTGACGGCCGCCGCAAAGCCCGCAGCCCCACGGGCTGTGGGGCCACGCGAGCGGCTGCCAAAGAGCTTTCCAACGAGGCACGGCTTTCCCTCCTGGCTCTTCGGGCGTGGGAGTTGTCGCCAGAGCCGTGGCCCTACCGGAAAATGCTTTGCAGGCTGGCGCGGTGGCGCCACGTGGGCGCTGGTGGCGCTGAGGCTGATGGCCGCTGCAAAGCCCGCAGCCCCACGGGCTGTGGGGCCACGCGAGCGGCTGCCAAAGAGCTTTCCAACGAGGCACGGCTTTCCCTCCTGGCTCTTCGGGCGTGGGAGCTGTGGCCAGAGCCGCGGCCCTACCGGAAAATGCTTCGCAGGCAGGCGCGGCGGCGCCACGTGGGCGCCGGTGGCGCCAAGGCTGACGGCCGCCGCAAAGCCCGCAGCCCCACGGGCTGTGGGGCCACGCGAACCGCTGCCAAAGAGCTTTCTAACGAGGCACGGCTTTCCCTCCTGGCTCTTTGGGCGTGGGAGCTGTGGTCAGAGTTGCGGCCCTACCGGAAAATGCATCGAAGGCTGGCGCGGCGGCGCCAAGTGGGCGCCGGTGGCGCCGAGGCTGACGGCCGCCGTAAAGCCCGCAGCCCCACTGGCTGTGGGGCCACGAGAGCGGCTGCCAAAGAGCTTTCCAACGAGGCACGGCTTTCCCTCCTGGCTCTTCGGGCGTGGGAGCTGTGGCCAGAGCCGCGGCCCTACCGGAAAATGCTTAGCGGGCTGGCGAGGCTGCGCCACGTGGGTGCCGGTGGCGCCGAGGCTGACGGCCGCCGCAAAGCCTGCAGCCCCACGGGCTGTGGGGCCACGCGAGCGGCTGCCAAAGAGCTTTCCAACGAGGCACGGCTTTCCCTCCTGGCTCTTCGGGCGTGGGAGTCGTCGCCAGAGCCGCGGCCCTACCGGAAAATGCTTCGCAGGCTGGCGCGGCAGCGCCAGGTGGGCGCCGTTGGCGCCGAGGCTGACGGCCGCCTCAAAGCCCGCAGCTCCACGGGCTGTGGGGCCACGCGAGCGGCTGCCAAAGAGCTTTCCAAAGAGGCACGGCTTTCCCTCCTGGCTCTTCGGGCGTGGGAGTTGTCGCCAGAGCTGCGGCCCTACCGGAAAATGCTTCGCAGGCTGGCGCGGCGGCGCCAGGTGGGCGCCGGTGGCGCCGAGGCTGACGGCCGCCGCAAAGCCCGCAGCCCCATGGTCTGTGGAACCACGCGAGCGTCTGCCAAAGGGCTTTCCAACGAGGCACGGCTTTCCCTCCTGGCTCTTCGGGCGTGGGAGCTGTGGCCAGAGCCGCGGCCCTACCTGAAAATGCTTCGCAGGCTGGCGCGGCGGCGCCACGTGGGCGCCGGTGGCGCCGAGGCTGACGGCCGCCGCAAAGCCCGCAGCCCCACGGGCTGTGGGGCCACGCGAGCGGCTGCCAAAGAGCTTTCCAGCGACGCACGGCTTTCCCTCCTGGCTCTTCGGGCGTGGGAGCTGTGGCCAGAGCCGCGGCCCTACCGGAAAATGCTTAGCGGGCTGGCGCGGCTGCGCCACGTGGGTGCCGGTGGCGCCGAGGCTGACGGCCGCCGCAAAGCCCGCAGCCCCACGGGCTGTGGGGCCACGCGAGCGGCTGCCAAAGAGCTTTCCAACGAGGCACGGCTTTCCCTCCTGGCTCTTCGGGCGTGGGAGCTGTGGCCAGAGCCGCGGCCCTACCGGAAAATGCTTCGCAGGCTGGCACGGCGGCGCCACGTGGGCGCCGGTGGCGCCGAGGCTGACGGCCGCCGCAAAGCCCGCAGCCC
Source organism: Chroicocephalus ridibundus (assembly GCF_963924245.1). Lineage (NCBI taxonomy): Eukaryota > Metazoa > Chordata > Aves > Charadriiformes > Laridae > Chroicocephalus > Chroicocephalus ridibundus. Next base: position 1,011,815 of record NW_026961593.1, read on the forward strand.
CACGGGCTGTGGGGTCACGCGAGCGGCTACCAAAGAGCTTTCCAACGAGGCACGGCTTTCCCTCCTGGCTCTTCGGGCGTGGGAGTTGTCGCCAGAGCCGCGGCCCTACCGGAAAATGCTTCGCAGGCTGGCGCGGCGGCGCGACATGGGTACCGGTGGCGCCGAGGCTGACGGCCGCCGCAAAGCCCGCAGCCCCACGGGCTGTGGGGCCACGCGAGCAGCTGCCAAAGAGCTTTCCAACGAGGCATGGCTTTCCCTCCTGGCCCTTCGGGCGTGGGAGCTGTGGCCAGAGCCTCGGCCCTACCGGAAAATGCTTCGCAGGCTGCGCGGCGGCCCCACGTGGGCGCCGGTGGCGCCGACGCTGACGGCCGCCGCAAAGCCTGCAGCCCCACGGGCTGTGGGGCCACGCGAGCGGCTGCCAAAGAGCTTTCCAACGAGGCACGGCTTTCCCTCCTGGCTCTTCGGGCATGGGAGCTGTGGCCAGAGCCGCGGCCCTACCGGAAAATGCTTCGCGGGCTGGCGCGGCTGCACCACGTGGGTGCCGGTGGCGCCGAGGCTGACGGCCGCCGCAAAGCCCGCAGCCCCACGTGCTGTGGGGCCACGCGAGCGGCTGCCAAAGAGCTTTCCAGCGAGGCACGTCTTTCCCTCATGGCTCTTCGGGCGTGGGAGCTGTGGTCAGAGCCGCGGCCCTACCGGAAAATGCTTAGCGGGCTGGCGCGGCTGCGCCACGTGGGTGCCGGTGGCGCCGAGGCTGACGGCCGCCGCAAAGCCCGCAGCCCCACGGGCTGTGGGGCCACGCGAGCGGCTGCCAAAGAGCTTTCGAACGAGGCACAGCTTTCCCTCCTGGCTCTTCGGGCGTGGGAGCTGTGGTCAGAGCTGCGGCCCTACAGGAAAATACATCGAAGGCTGGCGCGGCGGCGCCACGTGGGCGCCGGTGGCGCCGAGGCTGACGGCCGCCGCAAAGCCCGCAGCCCCACGGGCTGTGGGGCCACGCGAGCAGCTGCCAAAGAGCTTTCCAACGAGGCATGGCTTTCCCTCCTGGCCCTTCGGGCGTGGGAGTTGTCGCCAGAGCCTCGGCCCTACCGGAAAATGCTTCGCAGGCTGCGCGGCGGCCCCACGTGGGCGCCGGTGTCGCCGAGGCTGACGGCCGCCGGAAAGCCCGCAGCCCCACGGGCTGTGGGGCCACGCGAGCGGCTGCCAAAGAGCTTTCCAACGAGGCACGGCTTTCCCTCCTTGCTCTTCGGGCGTGGGAGCTCTGGCCAGAGCCGCGGCCCTACCGGAAAATGCATCGCAGGCTGGCACGGCGGCGCCACGTGGGCGCCGGTGGCGCCGAGGCTGACGGCCGCCGCAAAGCCCGCAGCCCCACGGGCTGTGGGGCCACGCGAGCGGCTGCCAAAGAGCTTTCCAACGAGGCACGGCTTTCCCTCCTGGCTCTTCGGGCGTGGGAGCTGTTGCCAGAGCCGCGGCCCTACCGGAAAATGCTTCGCAGGGTGGCGCGGCGGCACCACGTGGACGCCGGTGGCGCCGAGTCTGACGGCCGCCGCAAAGCCCGCAGCTCCACGGGCTGTGGGGCCACGCGAGCGGCTGCCAAAGAGCTTTCCAACGAGGCACGGCTTTCCCTCCTGGCTCTTCGGGCGTGGGAGCTGTGGCCAGAGCCGCGGCCCTACCGGAAAATGCTTCGCAGGCTGGCGCGGCGGCGCCACGTGGGCGCCGGTGGCGCCGAGGCTGACGGCCGCCGCAAAGCCCGCAGCCCCACGGGCTGTGGGGCCACGCGAGCGGCTGCCAAAGAGCTTTCCAGCGAGGCACGTCTTTCCCTCCCGGCTCTTCGGGCGTGGGAGCTGTGGCCAGAGCCGCGGCCCTACCAGAAAATGCTTCGCAGGCTGGCACGGCGGCGCCACGTGTGCGCCGGTGGCGCCGAGGCTGACGGCCGCCGCAAAGCCCGCAGCCCCATGGTCTGTGGAACCACGCGAGCGGCTTCCAAAGACCTTTCCAACGAGGCACGGCTTTCCCTCCTGGCTCTTCGGGCGTGGGAGTTGTCGCCAGAGCCGCGGCCCTACCTGAAAATGCTTCGCAGGCTGGCGCGGCTGCGCGACATGGGTACCGGTGGCGCCGAGGCTGACGGCCGCCGCAAAGCCCGCAGCCCCACGGGCTGTGGGGCCACGCGAGCGGCTGCCAAAGAGCTTTCCAACGAGGCACGGCTTTCCCTCCTGGCTCTTCGGGCGTGGGAGTTGTCGCCAGAGCCGCGGCCCTACCGGAAAATGCTTCGCAGGCTGGCGCGGCGGTGCCACGTGGGCGCCGGTGGCGCCGAGGCTGACGGCCGCCGCAAAGCCCGCAGCCCCACGGGCTGTGGGGCCACGCGAGCCGCTGCCAAAGAGCTTTCCAACGAGGCACGGCTTTCCCTCCTGGCTCTTTAGGCGTGGGAGCTGTGGTCAGAGCTGCGGCCCTACCGGAAAATGCTTCGCAGGCTGGCGCGGCGGCGCCACGTGGGCGCCGGTGGCGCCGAGGCTGACGGCCGCCACAAAGCCCGCAGCCCCACGGGCTGTGGGGCCACGCGAGCGGCTGCCAAAGAGCTTTCTAACGAGGCATGGCTTTCCCTCATGGCTCTTCGGGCGTGGGAGCTGTGGCCAGAGCCGCGGCCCTACCGGAAAATGCTTAGCGGGCTGGCGCGGCTGCGCCACGTGGGTGCCGGTGGCGCCGAGGCTGACGGCCGCCGCAAAGCCCGCAGCCCCACGGGCTGTGGGGCCACGCGAGCGGCTGCCAAAGAGCTTTCCAACGAGGCACGGCTTTCCCTCCTGGCTCTTCGGGCGTGGGAGCTGTGGCCAGAGCCGCGGCCCTACCGGAAAATGCTTCGCAGGCTGGCACGGCGGCGCCACGTGGGCGCCGGTGGCGCCGAGGCTGACGGCCGCCGCAAAGCCCGCAGCCCCACGGGCTGTGGGGTCACGCGAGCGGCTACCAAAGAGCTTTCCAACGAGGCACGGCTTTCCCTCCTGGCTCTTCGGGCGTGGGAGTTGTCGCCAGAGCCGCGGCCCTACCGGAAAATGCTTCGCAGGCTGGCGCGGCGGCGCGACATGGGTACCGGTGGCGCCGAGGCTGACGGCCGCCGCAAAGCCCGCAGCCCCACGGGCTGTGGGGCCACGCGAGCAGCTGCCAAAGAGCTTTCCAACGAGGCATGGCTTTCCCTCCTGGCCCTTCGGGCGTGGGAGCTGTGGCCAGAGCCTCGGCCCTACCGGAAAATGCTTCGCAGGCTGCGCGGCGGCCCCACGTGGGCGCCGGTGGCGCCGACGCTGACGGCCGCCGCAAAGCCTGCAGCCCCACGGGCTGTGGGGCCACGCGAGCGGCTGCCAAAGAGCTTTCCAACGAGGCACGGCTTTCCCTCCTGGCTCTTCGGGCATGGGAGCTGTGGCCAGAGCCGCGGCCCTACCGGAAAATGCTTCGCGGGCTGGCGCGGCTGCACCACGTGGGTGCCGGTGGCGCCGAGGCTGACGGCCGCCGCAAAGCCCGCAGCCCCACGTGCTGTGGGGCCACGCGAGCGGCTGCCAAAGAGCTTTCCAGCGAGGCACGTCTTTCCCTCATGGCTCTTCGGGCGTGGGAGCTGTGGTCAGAGCCGCGGCCCTACCGGAAAATGCTTAGCGGGCTGGCGCGGCTGCGCCACGTGGGTGCCGGTGGCGCCGAGGCTGACGGCCGCCGCAAAGCCCGCAGCCCCACGGGCTGTGGGGCCACGCGAGCGGCTGCCAAAGAGCTTTCGAACGAGGCACAGCTTTCCCTCCTGGCTCTTCGGGCGTGGGAGCTGTGGTCAGAGCTGCGGCCCTACAGGAAAATACATCGAAGGCTGGCGCGGCGGCGCCACGTGGGCGCCGGTGGCGCCGAGGCTGACGGCCGCCGCAAAGCCCGCAGCCCCACGGGCTGTGGGGCCACGCGAGCAGCTGCCAAAGAGCTTTCCAACGAGGCATGGCTTTCCCTCCTGGCCCTTCGGGCGTGGGAGTTGTCGCCAGAGCCTCGGCCCTACCGGAAAATGCTTCGCAGGCTGCGCGGCGGCCCCACGTGGGCGCCGGTGTCGCCGAGGCTGACGGCCGCCGGAAAGCCCGCAGCCCCACGGGCTGTGGGGCCACGCGAGCGGCTGCCAAAGAGCTTTCCAACGAGGCACGGCTTTCCCTCCTTGCTCTTCGGGCGTGGGAGCTCTGGCCAGAGCCGCGGCCCTACCGGAAAATGCATCGCAGGCTGGCACGGCGGCGCCACGTGGGCGCCGGTGGCGCCGAGGCTGACGGCCGCCGCAAAGCCCGCAGCCCCACGGGCTGTGGGGCCACGCGAGCGGCTGCCAAAGAGCTTTCCAACGAGGCACGGCTTTCCCTCCTGGCTCTTCGGGCGTGGGAGCTGTTGCCAGAGCCGCGGCCCTACCGGAAAATGCTTCGCAGGGTGGCGCGGCGGCACCACGTGGACGCCGGTGGCGCCGAGTCTGACGGCCGCCGCAAAGCCCGCAGCTCCACGGGCTGTGGGGCCACGCGAGCGGCTGCCAAAGAGCTTTCCAACGAGGCACGGCTTTCCCTCCTGGCTCTTCGGGCGTGGGAGCTGTGGCCAGAGCCGCGGCCCTACCGGAAAATGCTTCGCAGGCTGGCGCGGCGGCGCCACGTGGGCGCCGGTGGCGCCGAGGCTGACGGCCGCCGCAAAGCCCGCAGCCCCACGGGCTGTGGGGCCACGCGAGCGGCTGCCAAAGAGCTTTCCAGCGAGGCACGTCTTTCCCTCCCGGCTCTTCGGGCGTGGGAGCTGTGGCCAGAGCCGCGGCCCTACCAGAAAATGCTTCGCAGGCTGGCACGGCGGCGCCACGTGTGCGCCGGTGGCGCCGAGGCTGACGGCCGCCGCAAAGCCCGCAGCCCCATGGTCTGTGGAACCACGCGAGCGGCTTCCAAAGACCTTTCCAACGAGGCACGGCTTTCCCTCCTGGCTCTTCGGGCGTGGGAGTTGTCGCCAGAGCCGCGGCCCTACCTGAAAATGCTTCGCAGGCTGGCGCGGCTGCGCGACATGGGTACCGGTGGCGCCGAGGCTGACGGCCGCCGCAAAGCCCGCAGCCCCACGGGCTGTGGGGCCACGCGAGCGGCTGCCAAAGAGCTTTCCAACGAGGCACGGCTTTCCCTCCTGGCTCTTCGGGCGTGGGAGTTGTCGCCAGAGCCGCGGCCCTACCGGAAAATGCTTCGCAGGCTGGCGCGGCGGTGCCACGTGGGCGCCGGTGGCGCCGAGGCTGACGGCCGCCGCAAAGCCCGCAGCCCCACGGGCTGTGGGGCCACGCGAGCCGCTGCCAAAGAGCTTTCCAACGAGGCACGGCTTTCCCTCCTGGCTCTTTAGGCGTGGGAGCTGTGGTCAGAGCTGCGGCCCTACCGGAAAATGCTTCGCAGGCTGGCGCGGCGGCGCCACGTGGGCGCCGGTGGCGCCGAGGCTGACGGCCGCCACAAAGCCCGCAGCCCCACGGGCTGTGGGGCCACGCGAGCGGCTGCCAAAGAGCTTTCTAACGAGGCATGGCTTTCCCTCATGGCTCTTCGGGCGTGGAAGCTGTGGCCAGAGCCGCGGCCCTACCGGAAAATGCTTCGCAGGCTGGCGCGGCGGCGCCACGTGGGCGCCGGTGGCGCCGAGGCTGACGGCCGCCGCAAAGCCCGCAGCCCCATGGGCTGTGGGGCCACGCGAGCGGCTGCCAAAGAGCTTTCCAACGAGGCACGGCTTTCCCTCCTGGCTCTTCGGGCGTGGGAGCTGTGGCCAGAGCCGCGGCCCTACCGGAAAATGCTTCGCAGGCTGGCGCGGCGGCGCCACGTGGGCGCCGGTGGCGCCGACGCTGACGGCCGCCGCAAAGCCCGCAGCCCCACGGGCTTTGGGCCACGCGAGCGGCTGCCAAAGAGCTTTCCAACGAGGCACGGCTTTCCCTCCTGGCTCTTCGGGCGTGGGAGCTGTGGCCAGAGCCGCGGCCCTACCGGAAAATGCATCGCAGGCTGGCACGGCGGCGCCACGTGGGCGCCGGTGGAGGCTGACGGCCGCCGGAAAGCCCGCAGCCCCACGGGCTGTGGGGCCACGCGAGCGGCTGCCAAAGAGCTTTCCAACGAGGCACGGCTTTCCCTCCTGGCTCTTCGGGCGTGGGAGTTGTCGCCAGAGCCGTGGCCCTACCGGAAAATGCTTCGCAGGCTGGCGCGGTGGCGCCACGTGGGCGCCGGTGGCGACGAGGCTGACGGCCGCTGCAAAGCCCGCAGCCCCACGGGCTGTGGGGCCACGCGAGCGGCTGCCAAAGAGCTTTCTAATGAGGCATGGCTTTCCCTCCTGGCTCTTCGGGCGTGGGAGCTGTGCCCAGAGCCGCGGCCCTACCGGAAAATGCTTCGCAGGCTGGCGCGGCGGCGCCACGTGGGCGCCGGTGGCGCCAAGGCTGACGGCCGCCGGAAAGCCCGCAGCCCCACGGGCTGTGGGGCCACGCGAGCGGCTGCCAAAGAGCTTTCTAACGAGGCACGGCTTTCCCTCCTGGCTCTTCGGGCGTGGGAGCTGTGGCCAGAGCCGCGGCCCTACCGGAAAATGCTTCGCAGGCTGGCGCGGCGGCGCCAGGTGGGCGCCGGTGGCGCCGAGGCTGACGGCCGCCGCAAAGCCCGCAGCCCCACGGGCTGTGGGGCCACGCGAGCGGCTGCCAAAGAGCTTTCCAACGAGGCACGGCTTTCCCTCCTGGCTCTTCGGGCGTGGGAGTTGTCGCCAGAGCCGCGGCCCTACCGGAAAATGCTTCGCAGGCTGGCGCGGCGGCGCCACGTAAGCGCCGGTGGCGCTGAGGCTGATGGCCGCCGCAAAGCCCGCAGCCCCACGGGCTGTGGGGCCACGCGAGCGGCTGCCAAAGAGCTTTCCAACGAGGCACGGCTTTCCCTCCTGGCTCTTCGGGCGTGGGAGCTGTGGCCAGAGCCGCGGCCCTACCGGAAAATGCTTCGCAGGCAGGCGCGGCGGCGCCACGTGGGCGCCGGTGGCGCCAAGGCTGACGGCCGCCGCAAAGCCCGCAGCCCCACGGGCTGTGGGGCCACGCGAGCGGCTGCCAAAGAGCTTTCCAACGAGGCACGGCCTTCCCTCCTGGCTCTTCGGACGTGGGAGCTGTGGCCAGAGCCGCGGCCCTACCGGAAAATGCTTAGCAGGCTGGCACGACGGCGCCACGTGGGCGCCGGTGGCGCCGAGGCTGACGGCCGCCGCAAAGCCCGCAGCCCCACGGGCTGTGGGGCCACGCGAGCGGCTGCCAAAGAGCTTTCCAACGAGGCACGACTTTCCCTCCTGGCTCTTCGGGCGTGGGAGTTGTCGCCAGAGCCGCGGCCCTACCGGAAAATGCTTCGCAGGCTGGCGCGGCGGCGCCAGGTGGGCGCCGTTGGCGCCGAGGCTGACGGCCGCCTCAAAGCCCGCAGCTCCACGGGCTGTGGGGCCACGCGAGCGGCTGCCAAAGAGCTTTCCAACGAGGCACGGCTTTCCCTCCTGGCTCTTCGGGCATGGGAGCTGTGGCCAGAGCCGCGGCCCTACCGGAAAATGCTTCGCGGGCTGGCGCGGTTGCACCACGTGGGTGCCGGTGGCGCCGAGGCTGACGGCCGCCGCAAAGCCCGCAGCCCCACGGGCTGTGGGGCCACGCGAGCGGCTGCCAAAGAGCTTTCCAGCGAGGCACGTCTTTCCCTCATGGCTCTTCGGGCGTGGGAGCTGTGGCCAGAGCCGCGGCCCTACCGGAAAATGCTTAGCGGGCTGGCGCGGCTGCGCCACGTGGGTGCCGGTGGCGCCGAGGCTGACGGCCGCCGCAAAGCCCGCAGCCCCACGGGCTGTGGGGCCACGCGAGCGGCTGCCAAAGAGCTTTCGAACGAGGCACAGCTTTCCCTCCTGGCTCTTCGGGCGTGGGAGCTGTGGTCAGAGCTGCGGCCCTACAGGAAAATACATCGAAGGCTGGCGCGGCGGCGCCACGTGGGCGCCGGTGGCGCCGAGGCTGACGGCCGCCGCAAAGCCCGCAGCCCCACGGGCTGTGGGGCCACGCGAGCGGCTGCCAAAGAGCTTTCCAACGAGGCATGGCTTTCCCTCCTGGCCCTTCGGGCGTGGGAGTTGTCGCCAGAGCCTCGGCCCTACCGGAAAATGCTTCGCAGGCTGCGCGGCGGCCCCACGTGGGCGCCGGTGTCGCCGAGGCTGACGGCCGCCGGAAAGCCCGCAGCCCCACGGGCTGTGGGGCCACGCGAGCGGCTGCCAAAGAGCTTTCCAACGAGGCACGGCTTTCCCTCCTGGCTCTTCGGGCGTGGGAGTTGTCGCCAGAGCCGTGGCCCTACCGGAAAATGCTTCGCAGGCTGGCGCGGTGGCGCCAGGTGGGCGCCGGTGACGCCGAGGCTGACGGCCGCTGCAAAGCCCGCAGCCCCAAGGGCTGTGGGGCCACGCGAGCGGCTGCCAAAGAGCTTTCCAACAAGGCACGGCTTTCCCTCCTGGCTCTTTGGGCGTGGGAGCTGTGGTTAGAGCCGCGGCCCTACCGGAAAATGCTTCGCAGGCTGGCGCGGCGGCGCCACGTGGGCGCCGGTGGCGCCGAGGCTGACGGCCGCCACAAAGCTTGCAGCCCCACGGGCTGTGGGGCCACGCGAGCGGCTGCCAAAGAGCTTTCCAACGAGGCACGGCTTTCCCTCCTGGCTCTTCGGGCGTGGGAGCTGTTGCCAGAGCCGCGGCCCTACCGGAAAATGCTTCGCAGGGTGGCGCGGCGGCACCACGTGGGCGCTGGTGGCGCCGAGGCTGACGGCCGCCGCAAAGCCCGCAGCTCCACGGGCTGTGTGGCCACGCGAGCGGCTGCCAAAGAGCTTTCCAACGAGGCACGGCTTTCCCTCCTGGCTCTTCGGGCGTGGGAGCTGTGGCCAGAGCCGCGGCCCTACCGGAAAATGCTTCGCAGGCTGGCGCGGCGGCGCCACGTGGGCGCCGGTGGCGCCGAGGCTGACGGCCGCCGCAAAGCCCGCAGCCCCACGGGCTGTGGGGCCACGCGAGCGGCTGCCAAAGAGCTTTCCAGCGAGGCACGTCTTTCCCTCCTGGCTCTTCGGGCGTGGGAGCTGTGGCCAGAGCCGCGGCCCTACCAGAAAATGCTTCGCAGGCTGGCACGGCGGCGCCACGTGTGCGCCGGTGGCGCCGAGGCTGACGGCCGCCGCAAAGCCCGCAGCCCCATAGTCTGTGGAACCACGCGAGCGGCTTCCAAAGACCTTTCCAACGAGGCACGGCTTTCCCTCCTGGCTCTTCGGGCGTGGGAGTTGTCGCCAGAGCCGCGGCCCTACCGGAAAATGCTTCGCAGGCTGGCGCGGCGGTGCCACGTGGGCGCCGGTGGCGCCGAGGCTGACGGCCGCCGCAAAGCCCGCAGCCCCACGGGCTGTGGGGCCACGCGAGCGGCTGCCAAAGAGCTTTCCAACGAGGCACGGCTTTCCCTCCTGGCTCTTTAGGCGTGGGAGCTGTGGTCAGAGCTGCGGCCCTACCGGAAAATGCTTCGCAGGCTGGCGCGGCGGCGCCACGTGGGCGCCGGTGGCGCCGAGGCTGACGGCCGCCGCAAAGCCCGCAGCCCCACGGGCTGTGGGGCCACGCGAGCGGCTGCCAAAGAGCTTTCCAACGAGGCACGGCTTTCCCTCCTGGCTCTTCGGGCGTGGGAGATGTCGCCAGAGCCGTGGCTTTACCGGAAAATACTTCGCAGGCTGGCGCGGTGGCGCCAGGTGGGCTCCGGTGGCGCCGAGGCTGACGGCCGCTGCAAAGCCCGCAGCCCCACGGGCTGTGGGGCCACGCGAGCGGCTGCCAAAGAGCTTTCCAACGAGGCACGGCTTTCCCTCCTGGCTCTTTGGGCGTGGGAGCTGTGGTCAGAGCCGCGGCCCTACCGGAAAATGCTTCGCAGGCTGGCACGGCGGCGCCACGTGGGCGCCGGAGGCGCCGAGGCTGACGGCCGCCACAAAGCCCGCAGCCCCACGGGCTGTGGGGCCACGCGAGCGGCTGCCAAAGAGCTTTCTAACGAGGCATGGCTTTCCCTCATGGCTCTTCGGGCGTGGAAGCTGTGGCCAGAGCCGCGGCCCTACCGGAAAATGCTTCGCAGGCTGGCGCGGCGGCGCCACGTGGGCGCCGGTTGCGCCGAGGCCGACGGCCGCCGCAAAGCCCGCAGCCCCACGGGCTGTGGGGCCACGCGAGCGGCTGCCAAAGAGCTTTCCAACGAGGCACGGCTTTCCCTTCTGGCTCTTCGGGCGTGGGAGCTGTGGCCAGAGCCGCGGCCCTACCGGAAAATGCTTCGCAGGCTGGCGCGGCGGCGCCACGTGGGCGCCGGTGGCGCCGACGCTGACGGCCGCCGCAAAGCCCGCAGCCCCACGGGCTTTGGGGCCACGCGAGCGGCTGCCAAAGAGCTTTCCAACGAGGCATGGCTTTCCCTCCTGGCTCTTCGGGCGTGGGAGCTGTGGCCAGAGCCGCGGCCCTACCGGAAAATGCATCGCAGGCTGGCACGGCGGCGCCACGTGGGCGCCGGTGGAGGCTGACGGCCGCCGCAAAGCCCGCAGCCCCACGGGCTGTGGGGCCACGCGAGCGGCTGCCAAAGAGCTTTCCAACGAGGCACGGCTTTCCCTCCTGGCTCTTCGGGCGTGGGAGTTGTCGCCAGAGCCGCGGCCCTACCGGAAAATGCTTCGCAGGCTGGCGCGGCGGCGCCACGTAAGCGCCGGTGGCGCTGAGGCTGATGGCCGCCGCAAAGCCCGCAGCCCCACGGGCTGTGGGGCCACGCGAGCGGCTGCCAAAGAGCTTTCCAACGAGGCACGGCTTTCCCTCCTGGCTCTTCGGGCGTGGGAGCTGTGGCCAGAGCCGCGGCCCTACTGGAAAATGCTTAGCGGGCTGGCGAGGCTGCGCCACGTGGGTGCCGGTGGCGCCGAGGCTGACGGCCGCCGCAAAGCCTGCAGCCCCACGGGCTGTGGGGCCACGCGAGCGGCTGCCAAAGAGCTTTCCAACGAGGCACGGCTTTCCCTCCTGGCTCTTCGGGCGTGGGAGTCGTCGCCAGAGCCGCGGCCCTACCGGAAAATGCTTCGCAGGCTGGCGCGGCAGCGCCAGGTGGGCGCCCGTGGCGCCGAGGCTGACGGCCGCCGCAAAGCCCGCAGCCCCACGGGTTTTGGGGCCACGCGAGCGGCTGCCAAAGAGCTTTCCAACGAGGCACGGCCTTCCCTCCTGGCTCTTCGGACGTGGGAGCTGTGGCCAGAGCCGCGGCCCTACCGGAAAATGCTTAGCAGGCTGGCACGACGGCGCCACGTGGGCGCCGGTGGCGCCGAGGCTGACGGCCGCCGCAAAGCCCGCAGCCCCACGGGCTGTGGGGCCACGCGAGCGGCTGCCAAAGAGCTTTCCAACGAGGCACGACTTTCCCTCCTGGCTCTTCGGGCGTGGGAGTTGTCGCCAGAGCCGCGGCCCTACCGGAAAATGCTTCGCAGGCTGGCGCGGCGGCGCCAGGTGGGCGCCGTTGGCGCCGAGGCTGACGGCCGCCTCAAAGCCCGCAGCTCCACGGGCTGTGGGGCCACGCGAGCGGCTGCCAAAGAGCTTTCCAACGAGGCACGGCTTTCCCTCCTGGCTCTTCGGGCGTGGGAGTTGTCGCCAGAGCTGCGGCCCTACCGGAAAATGCTTCACAGGCTGGCGCAGCGGCGCCAGGTGGGCGCCGGTGGCGCCGAGGCTGACGGCCGCCGCAAAGCCCGCAGCCCCATGGTCTGTGGAACCACGCGAGCGTCTGCCAAAGGGCTTTCCAACGAGGCACGGCTTTCCCTCCTGGCTCTTCGGGCGTGGGAGCTGTGGCCAGAGCCGCGGCCCTACTGGAAAATGCTTAGCGGGCTGGCGAGGCTGCGCCACGTGGGTGCCGGTGGCGCCGAGGCTGACGGCCGCCGCAAAGCCTGCAGCCCCACGGGCTGTGGGGCCACGCGAGCGGCTGCCAAAGAGCTTTCCAACGAGGCACGGCTTTCCCTCCTGGCTCTTCGGGCGTGGGAGTTGTCGCCAGAGCTGCGGCCCTACCGGAAAATGCTTCACAGGCTGGCGCGGCGGCGCCAGGTTGGCGCCGGTGGCGCCGAGGCTGACGGCCGCCGCAAAGCCCGCAGCCCCATGGTCTGTGGAACCACGCGAGCGTCTGCCAAAGGGCTTTCCAACGAGGCACGGCTTTCCCTCCTGGCTCTTCGGGCGTGGGAGCTGTGGCCAGAGCCGCGGCCCTACCGGAAAATGCTTCGCAGGCTGGCGCGGCGGCGCCACGTGGGCGCCGGTGGCGCCGAGGCTGACGGCCGCCGCAAAGCCCGCAGCCCCACGGGCTGTGGGGCCACGCGAGCGGCTGCCAAAGAGCTTTCCAACGAGGCATGGCTTTCCCTCCTGGCTCTTCGGGCGTGGGAGTTGTCGCCAGAGCCGCGGCCCTACCGGAAAATGCTTAGCGGGCTGGCGCGGCTGCGCCACGTGGGTGCCGGTGGCGCCGAGGCTGACGGCCGCCGCAAAGCCCGCAGCCCCATGGTCTGTGGAACCACGCGAGCGGCTTCCAAAGACCTTTCCAACGAGGCACGGCTTTCCCTCCTGGCTCTTCGGGCGTGGGAGTTGTCGCCAGAGCCGCGGCCCTACCGGAAAATGCTTCGCAGGCTGGCGCGGCGGTGCCACGTGGGCGCCGGTGGCGCCGAGGCTGACGGCCGCCGCAAAGCCCGCAGCCCCACGGGCTGTGGGGCCACGCGAGCGGCTGCCAAAGAGCTTTCCAACGAGGCACGGCTTTCCCTCCTGGCTCTTTAGGCGTGGGAGCTGTGGTCAGAGCTGCGGCCCTACCGGAAAATGCTTCGCAGGCTGGCGCGGCGGCGCCACGTGGGCGCCGGTGGCGCCGAGGCTGACGGCCGCCGCAAAGCCCGCAGCCCCACGGGCTGTGGGGCCACGCGAGCGGCTGCCAAAGAGCTTTCCAACGAGGCACGGCTTTCCCTCCTGGCTCTTCGGGCGTGGGAGATGTCGCCAGAGCCGTGGCTTTACCGGAAAATACTTCGCAGGCTGGCGCGGTGGCGCCAGGTGGGCTCCGGTGGCGCCGAGGCTGACGGCCGCTGCAAAGCCCGCAGCCCCACGGGCTGTGGGGCCACGCGAGCGGCTGCCAAAGAGCTTTCCAACGAGGCACGGCTTTCCCTCCTGGCTCTTTGGGCGTGGGAGCTGTGGTCAGAGCCGCGGCCCTACCGGAAAATGCTTCGCAGGCTGGCACGGCGGCGCCACGTGGGCGCCGGAGGCGCCGAGGCTGACGGCCGCCACAAAGCCCGCAGCCCCACGGGCTGTGGGGCCACGCGAGCGGCTGCCAAAGAGCTTTCTAACGAGGCATGGCTTTCCCTCATGGCTCTTCGGGCGTGGAAGCTGTGGCCAGAGCCGCGGCCCTACCGGAAAATGCTTCGCAGGCTGGCGCGGCGGCGCCACGTGGGCGCCGGTTGCGCCGAGGCCGACGGCCGCCGCAAAGCCCGCAGCCCCACGGGCTGTGGGGCCACGCGAGCGGCTGCCAAAGAGCTTTCCAACGAGGCACGGCTTTCCCTTCTGGCTCTTCGGGCGTGGGAGCTGTGGCCAGAGCCGCGGCCCTACCGGAAAATGCTTCGCAGGCTGGCGCGGCGGCGCCACGTGGGCGCCGGTGGCGCCGACGCTGACGGCCGCCGCAAAGCCCGCAGCCCCACGGGCTTTGGGGCCACGCGAGCGGCTGCCAAAGAGCTTTCCAACGAGGCATGGCTTTCCCTCCTGGCTCTTCGGGCGTGGGAGCTGTGGCCAGAGCCGCGGCCCTACCGGAAAATGCATCGCAGGCTGGCACGGCGGCGCCACGTGGGCGCCGGTGGAGGCTGACGGCCGCCGCAAAGCCCGCAGCCCCACGGGCTGTGGGGCCACGCGAGCGGCTGCCAAAGAGCTTTCCAACGAGGCACGGCTTTCCCTCCTGGCTCTTCGGGCGTGGGAGTTGTCGCCAGAGCCGCGGCCCTACCGGAAAATGCTTCGCAGGCTGGCGCGGCGGCGCCACGTAAGCGCCGGTGGCGCTGAGGCTGATGGCCGCCGCAAAGCCCGCAGCCCCACGGGCTGTGGGGCCACGCGAGCGGCTGCCAAAGAGCTTTCCAACGAGGCACGGCTTTCCCTCCTGGCTCTTCGGGCGTGGGAGCTGTGGCCAGAGCCGCGGCCCTACTGGAAAATGCTTAGCGGGCTGGCGAGGCTGCGCCACGTGGGTGCCGGTGGCGCCGAGGCTGACGGCCGCCGCAAAGCCTGCAGCCCCACGGGCTGTGGGGCCACGCGAGCGGCTGCCAAAGAGCTTTCCAACGAGGCACGGCTTTCCCTCCTGGCTCTTCGGGCGTGGGAGTCGTCGCCAGAGCCGCGGCCCTACCGGAAAATGCTTCGCAGGCTGGCGCGGCAGCGCCAGGTGGGCGCCCGTGGCGCCGAGGCTGACGGCCGCCGCAAAGCCCGCAGCCCCACGGGTTTTGGGGCCACGCGAGCGGCTGCCAAAGAGCTTTCCAACGAGGCACGGCCTTCCCTCCTGGCTCTTCGGACGTGGGAGCTGTGGCCAGAGCCGCGGCCCTACCGGAAAATGCTTAGCAGGCTGGCACGACGGCGCCACGTGGGCGCCGGTGGCGCCGAGGCTGACGGCCGCCGCAAAGCCCGCAGCCCCACGGGCTGTGGGGCCACGCGAGCGGCTGCCAAAGAGCTTTCCAACGAGGCACGACTTTCCCTCCTGGCTCTTCGGGCGTGGGAGTTGTCGCCAGAGCCGCGGCCCTACCGGAAAATGCTTCGCAGGCTGGCGCGGCGGCGCCAGGTGGGCGCCGTTGGCGCCGAGGCTGACGGCCGCCTCAAAGCCCGCAGCTCCACGGGCTGTGGGGCCACGCGAGCGGCTGCCAAAGAGCTTTCCAACGAGGCACGGCTTTCCCTCCTGGCTCTTCGGGCGTGGGAGTTGTCGCCAGAGCTGCGGCCCTACCGGAAAATGCTTCACAGGCTGGCGCGGCGGCGCCAGGTGGGCGCCGGTGGCGCCGAGGCTGACGGCCGCCGCAAAGCCCGCAGCCCCATGGTCTGTGGAACCACGCGAGCGTCTGCCAAAGGGCTTTCCAACGAGGCACGGCTTTCCCTCCTGGCTCTTCGGGCGTGGGAGCTGTGGCCAGAGCCGCGGCCCTACTGGAAAATGCTTAGCGGGCTGGCGAGGCTGCGCCACGTGGGTGCCGGTGGCGCCGAGGCTGACGGCCGCCGCAAAGCCTGCAGCCCCACGGGCTGTGGGGCCACGCGAGCGGCTGCCAAAGAGCTTTCCAACGAGGCACGGCTTTCCCTCCTGGCTCTTCGGGCGTGGGAGTTGTCGCCAGAGCTGCGGCCCTACCGGAAAATGCTTCACAGGCTGGCGCGGCGGCGCCAGGTTGGCGCCGGTGGCGCCGAGGCTGACGGCCGCCGCAAAGCCCGCAGCCCCATGGTCTGTGGAACCACGCGAGCGTCTGCCAAAGGGCTTTCCAACGAGGCACGGCTTTCCCTCCTGGCTCTTCGGGCGTGGGAGCTGTGGCCAGAGCCGCGGCCCTACCGGAAAATGCTTCGCAGGCTGGCGCGGCGGCGCCACGTGGGCGCCGGTGGCGCCGAGGCTGACGGCCGCCGCAAAGCCCGCAGCCCCACGGGCTGTGGGGCCACGCGAGCGGCTGCCAAAGAGCTTTCCAACGAGGCATGGCTTTCCCTCCTGGCTCTTCGGGCGTGGGAGTTGTCGCCAGAGCCGCGGCCCTACCGGAAAATGCTTAGCGGGCTGGCGCGGCTGCGCCACGTGGGTGCCGGTGGCGCCGAGGCTGACGGCCGCCGCAAAGCCCGCAGCCCCACGGGCTGTGGGGCCACGCGAGCGGCTGCCAAAGAGCTTTCCAACGAGGCACGGCTTTCCCTCCTGGCTCTTCGGGCGTGGGAGTTGTCGCCAGAGCCGCGGCCCTACCGGAAAATGCTTCGCAGGCTGGCGCGGCTGCGCCACGTGGGTGCCGGTTGCGCCGAGGCTGACGGCCGCCGCAAAGCCCGCAGCCCCACGGGCTGTGGGGCCACGCGAGCGGCTGCCAAAGAGCTTTCCAACGAGGCACGGCTTTCCCTCCTGGCTCTTCGGGCGTGGGAGTTGTCGCCAGAGCCGCGGCCCTACCGGAAAATGCTTCGCAGGCTGGCGCGGCGGCCCCACGTGGGCGCCGGTGGCGCCGAGGCTGACGGCCGCCGGAAAACCCGCAGGCCCACGGGCTGTGGGGCCACGCGAGCAGCTGCCAAAGAGCTTTCCAACGAGGCACGGCTTTCCCTCCTGGCTCTTCGGGCGTGGGAGCTGTGGCCAGAGCCGCGGCCCTACCGGAAAATGCATCGCAGGCTGGCACGGCGGCGCCACGTGGGCGCCGGTGGCGCCGAGGCAGACGGCCGCTGCAAAGCCTGCAGCCCCACGGGCTGTGAGGCCACGCGAGCGGCTGCCAAAGAGCTTTCCAACGAGGCACGGCTTTCCCTCCTGGCTCTTCGGGCGTGGGAGCTGTGGCCAGAGCCGCGGCCCTACCGGAAAATGGTTCGCAGGCTGGCGCGGAGGCGCCACGTGGGCGCCGGTGGCGCCGACGCTGACGGCGCCGCAAAGCCCGCAGCCCCACGGGCTGTGGGGCCACGCGAGCGGCTGCCAAAGAGCTTTCCAACGAGGCACGGCTTTCCCTCCTGGCTCTTCGGGCGTGGGAGTTGTCGCCAGAGCCGCGGCCCTACCGGAAAATGCTTCGCAGGCTGGCGCGGCGGCGCCAGGTGGGCGCCGGTGGCGCCGAGGCTGACGGCCGCCGCAAAGCCTGCAGCCCCACGGGCTGTGGGGCCACGCGAGCGGCTGCCAAAGAGCTTTCCAGCGAGGCACGGCTTTCCCTCCTGGCTCTTCGGGCGTGGGAGCTGTGGCCAGAGCCGCGGCCCTACCGGAAAATGCTTCACAGGCTGGCGCGGCGGCGCCAAGTGGGCGCCGGTGGCGCCGAGGCTGACGGCCGCCTCAAAGCCCGCAGTCCCATGGTCTGTGGAACCATGCGAGCGGCTGCCAAAGAGCTTTCCAACGAGGCACGGCTTTCCCTCCTGGCTCTTCGGGCGTGGGAGCTGTGGCCAGAGCCGCGGCCCTACCGGAAAATGCTTCGCAGGCTGGCGCGGCGGCGCCACGTGGGCGCCGGTGGCGCCGAGGCTGACGGCCGCCGCAAAGCCTGCAGCCCCACGGGCTGTGGGGCCACGCGAGCGGCTGCCAAAGAGCTTTCCAACGAGGCACGGCTTTCCCTCCTGGCTCTTCGGGCGTGGGAGTTGTCGCCAGAGCCGCGGCCCTACCGGAAAATGCTTAGCGGGCTGGCGCGGCTGCGCCACGTGGGTGCCGGTGGCGCCGAGGCTGACGGCCGCCGCAAAGCCCGCAGCCCCACGGGCTGTGGGGCCACGCGAGCGGCTGCCAAAGAGCTTTCCAACGAGGCACGGCTTTCCCTCCTGGCTCTTCGGGCGTGGGAGTTGTCGCCAGAGCCGCGGCCCTACCAGAAAATTCTTCGCAGGCTGGCGCGGCGGCGCCACGTGGGCGCCCGTGGCGCCAAAGCGACGGCCGCCGCAAAGCCCGCAGCCCCACGGGCTGTGGGGCCACGCGAGCGGCTGCCAAAGAGCTTTCCAACGAGGCACGGCTTTCCCTCCTGGCTCTTTGGGCGTGGGAGCTGTGGCCAGAGCCGCGGCCCTACCGGAAAATGCTTCACAGGCTGGCGCGGCGGCCCCACGTGGGCGCCGGTGGCGCCGAGGCTGACGGCCGCCGCAAAGCCCGCAGCCCCACGGGCTGTGGTGCCACGCGAGCGGCTGCCAAAGAGCTTTCCAACGAGGCACGTCTTTACCTCCTGGCTCTTCGGGCGTGGGAGCTGTGGCCAGAGCCGCGGCCCTACCGGAAAATGATTAGCGGGCTGGCGCGGCTGCGCCACGTGGGTGCCGGTTGCGCCGAGGCTGACGGCCGCCGCAAAGCCCGCAGCCCCACGGGCTGTGGGGCCACGCGAGCGGCTGCCAAAGAGCTTTCCAACGAGGCACGGCTTTCCCTCCTGGGTCTTCGGGCGTGGGAGTTGTCGCCAGAGCCGCGGCCCTACCGGAAAATGCATCGAAGGCTGGCGCGGCGGCGCCACGTGGGCGCCGGTGGCGCCGAGGCTGACGGCCGCCGCAAAGCCCGCAGCCCCACGGGCTGTGGGGCCACGCGAGCGGCTGCCAAAGAGCTTTCCAACGAGGCATGGCTTTCCCTCCTGGCTCTTCGGGCGTGGGAGCTGTGGCCAGAGCCGCGGCCCTACCGGAAAATGCTTTGCAGGCTGGCGCGGCGGCCCCACGTGGGCGCCGGTGGCGCCGAGGCTGACGGCCGCCGGAAAACCCGCAGGCCCACGGGCTGTGGGGCCACGCGAGCGGCTGCCAAAGAGCTTTCCAACGAGGCACGGCTTTCCCTCCTGGCTCTTCGGGCGTGGGAGCTGTGGCCAGAGCCGCGGCCCTACCGGAAAATGCATCGCAGGCTGGCACGGCGGCGCCACGTGGGCGCCGGTGGCGCCGAGGCTGACGGCCGCCGCAAAGCCCGCAGCCCCACGGGCTGTGGGGCCACGCGAGCGGCTGCCAAAGAGGTGTCCAACGAGGCACGGCTTTCCCTCCTTGCTCTTCGGGCGTGGGAGTTGTCGCCAGAGCCGTGGCCCTACCGGAAAATGCTTCGCAGGCTGGCGCGGTGGCGCCAGGTGGGCGCCGGTGGCGCCGAGGCTGACGGCCGCTGCAAAGCCCGCAGCCCCAAGGGCTGTGGGGCCACGCGAGCGGCTGCCAAAGAGCTTTCCAACGAGGCACGGCTTTCCCTCCTGGCTCTTTGGGCGTGGGAGCCGTGGCCAGAGCCGCGGCCCTACCGGAAAATGCTTCGCAGGCTGGCGCGGCGGCGCCACGTGGGCGCCGGTGGCGCCGAGGCTGACGGCCGCCGCAAAGCCCGCAGCCCCACGGGCTGTGGGGCCACGCGAGCGGCTGCCAAAGAGCTTTCCAACGAGGCACGGCTTTCCCTCCTGGCTCTTCGGGCGTGGGAGCTGTGGCCAGAGCCGCAGCCCTACCGGAAAATGCTTCGCGGGCTCGCGCGGCTGCGCCACGTGGGTGCCGGTGGCGCCGAGGCTGACGGCCGCCGGAAAACCCGCAGGCCCACGGGCTGTGGGGCCACGCGAGCGGCTGCCAAAGAGCTTTCCAACGAGGCACGGCTTTCCCTCCTGGCTCTTCGGGCGTGGGAGCTGTGGCCAGAGCCGCGGCCCTACCGGAAAATGCATCGCAGGCTGGCACGGCGGCGCCACGTGGGCGCCGGTGGCGCCGAGGCTGACGGCCGCCGCAAAGCCCGCAGCCCCACGGGCTGTGGGGCCACGCGAGCGGCTGCCAAAGAGCTTTCCAACGAGGCACGGCTTTCCCTCCTTGCTCTTCGGGCGTGGGAGTTGTCGCCAGAGCCGTGGCCCTACCGGAAAATGCTTCGCAGGCTGGCGCGGTGGCGCCAGGTGGGCGCCGGTGGCGCCGAGGCTGACGGCCGCTGCAAAGCCCGCAGCCCCAAGGGCTGTGGGGCCACGCGAGCGGCTGCCAAAGAGCTTTCCAACGAGGCACGGCTTTCCCTCCTGGCTCTTCGGGCGTGGGAGCTGTGGCCAGAGCCGCAGCCCTACCGGAAAATGCTTCGCGGGCTCGCGCGGCTGCGCCACGTGGGTGCCGGTGGCGCCGAGGCTGACGGCCGCCGCAAAGCCCGCAGCCCCAGGGCTGTGGGGCCACGCGAGCGGCTGCCAAAGAGCTTTCCAACGAGGCACGGCTTTCCCTCCTGGCTCTTCGGGCATGGGAGCTGTGGCCAGAGCCGCGGCCCTACCGGAAAATGCTTCGCAGGCTGGCACGGCGGCGCCACGTGGGCGCCGGTGGCGCCGAGGCTGACGGCCGCCGCATAGCCCACAGCCCCACGGGCTGTGGGGCCACGCGAGCGGCTGCCAAAGAGCTTTCCAACGAGGCACAGCTTTCCCTCCTGGCTCTTCGGGCGTGGGAGCTGTGGCCAGAGCCGCGGCCCTACCGGAAAATGCTTCGCAGGCTGGCACGGCGGCGCCACGTGGGCGCCGGTGGCGCCGAGGCTGACGGCCGCCGCAAAGCCCGCAGCCCCACGGGCTGTGGGGCCACGCGAGCGGCTGCCAAAGAGCTTTCCAGCGAGGCACGTCTTTCCCTCCTGGCTCTTCGGGCGTGGGAGCTGTGGCCAGAGCCGCGGCCCTACCGGAAAATGCTTCGCAGGCTGGCGCGGCTGCGCCACGTGGGTGCCGGTGGCGCCGTGGCTGACGGTCGCCGCAAAGCCCGCAGCCCCACGGGCTGTGGGGCCACGCGAGCGGCTGCCAAAGAGCTTTCCAACGAGGCACGGCTTTCCCTCCTGGCTCTTCGGGTGTGGGAGTCGTCGCCAGAGCCGCGGCCCTACCGGAAAATGCTTCGCAGGCTGGCGCGGCGGTGCCACGTGGGCGCCGGTGGCGCCGAGGCTGACGGCCGCCGCAAAGCCCGCAGCCCCATGGGCTGTGGGGCCACGCGAGCGGCTGCCAAAGATCTTTCCAACGAGGCACGGCTTTCCCTCCTGGCTCTTTGTGCGTGGGAGCTGTGGTCAGAGCTGCAGCCCTACCGGAAAATGCATCGAAGGCTGGCGCGGCGGCGCCACGTGGGCGCCGGTGGCGCCGAGGCTGACGGCTGCCGCAAAGCCCGCAGCCCCAAGGGCTGTGGGGCCACGCGAGCGGCTGCCAAAGAGCTTTCCAACGAGGCACGGCTTTCCCTCCTGGCTCTTTGGGCGTGGGAGCTGTGGCCAGTGCCGCGGCCCTACCTGAAAATGCTTCGCAGGCTGGCGCGGCTGCGCGACATGGGTACCGGTGGCGCCGAGGCTGACGGCCGCCGCAAAGCCCGCAGCCCCACGGGCTGTGGGGCCACGCGAGCGGCTGCCAAAGAGCTTTCCAACGAGGCACGGCTTTCCCTCCTGGCTCTTCGGGCGTGGGAGCTGTGGCCAGAGCCGCGGCCCTACCGGAAAATGCTTCGCAGGCTGGAGCGGCGGCACCACGTGGGCGCCGGTGGCGCCGAGGCTGACGGCCGCCGCAAAGCCCGCAGCCCCACGGGCTGTGGGGCCACGCGAGCGGCTGCCAAAGAGCT
This sequence comes from Chroicocephalus ridibundus, assembly GCF_963924245.1. Lineage (NCBI taxonomy): Eukaryota > Metazoa > Chordata > Aves > Charadriiformes > Laridae > Chroicocephalus > Chroicocephalus ridibundus. Next base: position 1,032,890 of record NW_026961593.1, read on the forward strand.
TTCCAACGAGGCACGGCTTTCCCTCCTGGCTCTTCGGGCGTGGGAGCTGTGGCCAGAGCCGCGGCCCTACCGGAAAATGCTTCGCAGGCTGGCGCGGCGGCGCCACGTGGGCGCCGGTGGCGCCGAGGCTGACGGCCGCCGCAAAGCCCGCAGCCCCACGGGCTGTGGGGCCACGCGAGCGGCTGCCAAAGAGCTTTCCAACGAGGCACGTCTTTACCTCCTGGCTCTTCGGGCGTGGGAGCTGTGGCCAGAGCCGCGGCCCTACCGGAAAATGATTAGCGGGCTGGCGCGGCTGCGCCACGTGGGTGCCGGTTGCGCCGAGGCTGACGGCCGCCGCAAAGCCCGCAGCCCCACGGGCTGTGGGGCCACGCGAGCGGCTGCCAAAGAGCTTTCCAACGAGGCACGGCTTTCCCTCCTGGCTCTTCGGGCGTGGGAGTTGTCGCCAGAGCCGCGGCCCTACCGGAAAATGCATCGAAGGCTGGCGCGGCGGCGCCACGTGGGCGCCGGTGGCGCCGAGGCTGACGGCCGCCGCAAAGCCCGCAGCCCCACGGGCTGTGGGGCCACGCGAGCGGCTGCCAAAGAGCTCTCCAACGAGGCATGGCTTTCCCTCCTGGCTCTTCGGGCGTGGGAGCTGTGGCCAGAGCCGCGGCCCTACCGGAAAATGCTTCGCAGGCTGGCGCGGCGGCCCCACGTGGGCGCCGGTGGCGCCGAGGCTGACGGCCGCCGGAAAACCCGCAGGCCCACGGGCTGTGGGACCACGCGAGCGGCTGCCAAAGAGCTTTCCAACGAGGCACGGCTTTCCCTCCTGGCTCTTCGGGCGTGGTAGCTGTGGCCAGAGCCGCGGCCCTACCGGAAAATGCATCGCAGGCTGGCACGGTGGCGCCACTTGGGCGCCGGTGGCGCCGAGGCTGACGGCCGCCGCAAAGCCCGCAGCCCCACGGGCTGTGGGGCCACGCGAGCGGCTGCCAAAGAGGTGTCCAACGAGGCACGGCTTTCCCTCCTTGCTCTTCGGGCGTGGGAGTTGTCGCCAGAGCCGTGGCCCTACCGGAAAATGCTTCGCAGGCTGGCGCGGTGGCGCCAGGTGGGCGCCGGTAGCGCCGAGGCTGACGGCCGCTGCAAAGCCCGCAGCCCCAAGGGCTGTGGGGCCACGCGAGCGGCTGCCAAAGAGCTTTCCAACGAGGCACGGCTTTCCCTCCTGGCTCTTTGGGCGTGGGAGCTGTGGTCAGAGCCGCGGCCCTACCGGAAAATGCTTCGCAGGCTGGCGCGGCGGCGCCACGTGGGCGCCGGTGGCGCCGAGGCTGACGGCCGCCGCAAAGCCCGCAGCCCCACGGGCTGTGGGGCCACGCGAGCGGCTGCCAAAGAGCTTTCCAACGAGGCACGGCTTTCCCTCCTGGCTCTTCGGGCGTGGGAGTTGTCGCCAGAGCTGCGGCCCTACCGGAAAATGCTTCGCAGGCTGGCGCGGCGGCGCCAAGTGGGCGCCGGTGGCGCCGAGGCTGACGGCCGCCGCAAAGCCTGCAGCCCCATGGGCTGTGGGGCCACGCGAGCGGCTGCCAAAGAGCTTTCCAACGAGGCACGGCTTTCCCTCCTGGCTCTTCGGGCGTGGGAGCTGTGGCCAGAGCCGCGGCCCTACCGGAAAATGCTTCGCAGGTTGGCGCGGCGGCGCCACGTGGGCGCCGGTTGCGCCGACGCTTACGGCCGCCGCAAAGCCCGCAGCCCCAAGGGCTGTGGGGCCACGCGAGCGGCTGCCAAAGAGCTTTCCAACGAGGCACTGCTTTCCCTCCTGGCTCTTCGGGCGTGGGAGTTGTCGCCAGAGCCGCGGCCCTACCGGAAAATGCTTCGCAGGCTGGCGCGGCGGCGCTAGGTGGGCGCCGGTGGCGCCGAGGCTGACGGCCGCCGCAAAGCCCGCAGCCCCACGGGATGTGGGGCCACGCGAGCGGCTGCCAAAGAGCTTTCTAACGAGGCACGGCTTTCCCTCCTGGCTCTTCGGGCGTGGGAGCTGTGGCCAGAGCCGCGGCCCTACCGGAAAATGCTTCGCAGGGTAGCGCGGCGGCACCACGTGGGCGCCGGTGGCGCCGAGGCTGACGGCCGCCGCAAAGCCCGCAGCTCCACGGGCTGTGGGGCCATGCGAGCGGCTGCCAAAGAGCTTTCCAACGAGGCACGGCTTTCCCTCCTGGCTCTTCGGGCGTGGGAGCTGTGGCCAGAGCCGCGGCCCTACCGGAAAATGCTTCGCAGGCTGGCACGGCGGCGCCACGTGTGCGCCGGTGGCGCCGAGGCTGACGGCCGCCGCAAAGCCCGCAGCCCCATAGTCTGTGGAACCACGCGAGCGGCTGCCAAAGACCTTTCCAACGAGGCACGGCTTTCCCTCCTGGCTCTTCGGGCGTGGGAGCTGTGGCCAGAGCCGCGGCCCTACCTGAAAATGCTTCGCAGGCTGGCGCGGCTGCGCGACATGGGTACCGGTGGCGCCGAGGCTGACGGCCGCCGCAAAGCCCGCAGCCCCACGGGCTGTGGGGCCACGCGAGCGGCTGCCAAAGAGCTTTCCAACAAGGCACGGCTTTCCCTCCTGGCTCTTCGGGCGTGGGAGCTGTGGCCAGAGCCTCGGCCCTACCGGAAAATGCTTCGCAGGCTGCGCGGCGGCCCCACGTGGGCGCCGGTGGCGCCGAGGCTGACGGCCGCCGCAAAGCCCGCAGCCCCACGGGCTGTGGGGCCACGCGAGCGGCTGCCAAAGAGCTTTCCAACGAGGCACGGCTTTCCCTCCTGGCTCTTCGGGCGTAGGAGTTGTCGCCAGAGCCGTGGCCCAACCGGAAAATGCTTCGCAGGCTGGCGCGGTGGCGCCAGGTGGGCGCCGGTGGCGCCGAGGCTGACGGCCGCTGCAAAGCCCGCAGCCCCAAGGGCTGTGGGGCCACGCGAGCGGCTGCCAAAGAGCTTTCCAACGAGGCACGGCTTTCCCTCCTGGCTCTTTGGGCGTGGGAGCTGTGGTCAGAGCCGCGGCCCTACCGGAAAATGCTTCGCAGGCTGGCGCGGCGGCGCCACGTGGGCGCCGGTGGCACCGAGGCTGACGGCCGCTGCAAAGCCCGCAGCCCCACGGGCTGTGGGGCCACGCGAGCAGCTGCCAAAGAGCTTTCTAACGAGGCACGGCTTTCCCTCCTGGCTCTTCAGGCGTGGGAGCTGTGGCAAGAGCCGCGGCCCTACCGGAAAATGCTTCGCAGGGTGGCGCGGCGGCACCACGTGGGCGCCGCTGGCGCCGAGGCTGACGGCCGCCTCAAAGCCCGCAGCTCCACGGGCTGTGGGGCCACGCGAGCGGCTGCCAAAGGGCTTTCCAACGAGGCACGGCTTTCCCTCCTGGCTCTTCGGGCGTGTTAGTTGTCGCCAGAGCCGCGGCCCTACCGGAAAATGCTTCGCAGGCTGGCACGGCGGTGCCACGTGTGCGCCGGTGGCGCCGAAGCTGACGGCCGCCGCAAAGCCCGCAGCCCCATGGTCTGTGGAACCACGCGAGCGGCTGCCAAAGAGCTTTCCAACGAGGCACGGCTTTCCCTCCTGGCTCTTCGGGCGTGGGAGCTGTGGCCAGTGCCGCGGCCCTACCTGAAAATGCTTCGCAGGCTGGCGCGGCTGCGCGACATGGGTACCGGTGGCGCCGAGGCTGACGGCCGCCGCAAAGCCCGCAGCCCCACGGGCTGTGGGGCCACGCGAGCGGCTGCCAAAGAGCTTTCCAACGAGGCACGGCTTTCCCTCCTGGCTCTTCGGGCGTGGGAGCTGTCGCCAGAGCCGCGGCCCTACCCGAATATGCTTCGCAGGCTGGCGCGGTGGCGCCAGGTGGGCGCCGGTGGCGCCGAGGCTGACGGCCGCTGCAAAGCCCGCAGCCCCAAGGGCTGTGGGGCCACGCGAGCGGCTGCCAAAGAGCTTTCCAACGAGGCACGGCTTTCCCTCCTGGCTCTTTGGGCGTGGGAGCTGTGGTCAGAGCCGCGGCCCTACCGGAAAATGCTTCGTAGGCTGGCGCGGCGGCGCCACGTGGGCGCCGGTGGCACCGAGGCTGACGGCCGCTGCAAAGCCCGCAGCCCCACGGGCTGTGGGGCCACGCGAGCGGCTGCCAAAGAGCTTTCTAACGAGGCACGGCTTTCCCTCCTGGCTCTTCAGGCGTGGGAGCTGTGGCAAGAGCCGCGGCCCTACCGGAAAATGCTTCGCAGGGTGGCGCGGCGGCACCACGTGGGCGCCGCTGGCGCCGAGGCTGACGGCCGCCTCAAAGCCCGCAGCTCCACGGGCTGTGGGGCCACGCGAGCGGCTGCCAAAGGGCTTTCCAACGAGGCACGGCTTTCCCTCCTGGCTCTTCGGGCGTGTTAGTTGTCGCCAGAGCCGCGGCCCTACCGGAAAATGCTTCGCAGGCTGGCACGGCGGTGCCACGTGTGCGCCGGTGGCGCCGAAGCTGACGGCCGCCGCAAAGCCCGCAGCCCCATGGTCTGTGGAACCACGCGAGCGGCTGCCAAAGAGCTTTCCAACGAGGCACGGCTTTCCCTCCTGGCTCTTCGGGCGTGGGAGCTGTGGCCAGTGCCGCGGCCCTACCTGAAAATGCTTCGCAGGCTGGCGCGGCTGCGCGACATGGGTACCGGTGGCGCCGAGGCTGACGGCCGCCGCAAAGCCCGCAGCCCCACGGGCTGTGGGTCCACGCGAGCGGCTGCCAAAGAGCTTTCCAACGAGGCACGGCTTTCCCTCCTGGCTCTTCGGGCGTGGGAGCTGTCGCCAGAGCCGCGGCCCTACCCGAATATGCTTCGCAGGCTGGCGCGGTGGCGCCAGGTGGGCGCCGGTGGCGCCGAGGCTGACGGCCGCCGCAAAGCCCGCAGCCCCACGGGCTGTGGGGCCACGCGAGGGGCTGCCAAAGAGCTTTCTAACGAGGCACGGCTTTCCCTCCTGGCTTTTCGGGCGTGGGAGCTGTGGCCAGAGCCGCGGCCCTACTGGAAAATGCTTCGCAGGCTGGCGCGGCGGCGCCAGGTGGGCGCCGGTGGCGCCGAGGCTGACGGCCGCCGCAAAGCCTGCAGCCCCACGGGCTGTGGGGCCACGCGAGCGGCTGCCAAAGAGCTTTCCAGCGAGGCACGGCTTTCCCTCCTGGCTCTTCGGGCGTGGGAGCTATGGCCAGAGCCGCGGCCCTACCGGAAAATGCTTCACAGGCTGGCGCGGCGGCGCCAAGTGGGCGCCGGTGGCGCCGAGGCTGACGGCCGCCGCAAAGCCCGCAGCCCCATGGTCTGTGGAACCACGCGAGCGGCTGCCAAAGAGCTTTCCAACGAGGCACGGCTTTCCCTCCTGGCTCTTCGGGCGTGGGAGCTGTGGCCAGAGCCGCGGCCCTACCGGAAAATGCTTCGCAGGCTGGCGCGGCGGCGCCACGTGGGCGCCGGTGGCGCCGAGGCTGACGGCCGCCGCAAAGCCCGCAGCCCCACGGGCTGTGGGGCCACGCGAGCGGCTGCCAAAGAGCTTTCCAACGAGGCACGTCTTTACCTCCTGGCTCTTCGGGCGTGGGAGCTGTGGCCAGAGCCGCGGCCCTACCGGAAAATGATTAGCGGGCTGGCGCGGCTGCGCCACGTGGGTGCCGGTTGCGCCGAGGCTGACGGCCGCCGCAAAGCCCGCAGCCCCACGGGCTGTGGGGCCACGCGAGCGGCTGCCAAAGAGCTTTCCAACGAGGCACGGCTTTCCCTCCTGGCTCTTCGGGCGTGGGAGTTGTCGCCAGAGCCGCGGCCCTACCGGAAAATGCATCGAAGGCTGGCGCCGCGGCGCCACGTGGGCGCCGGTGGCGCCGAGGCTGACGGCCGCCGCAAAGCCCGCAGCCCCACGGGCTGTGGGGCCACGCGAGCGGCTGCCAAAGAGCTCTCCAACGAGGCATGGCTTTCCCTCCTGGCTCTTCGGGCGTGGGAGCTGTGGCCAGAGCCACGGCCCTACCGGAAAATGCTTCGCAGGCTGGCGCGGCGGCCCCACGTGGGCGCCGGTGGCGCCGAGGCTGACGGCCGCCGGAAAACCCGCAGGCCCACGGGCTGTGGGGAAACGCGAGCGGCTGCCAAAGAGCTTTCCAACGAGGCACGGCTTTCCCTCCTGGCTCTTCGGGCGTGGTAGCTGTGGCCAGAGCCGCGGCCCTACCGGAAAATGCATCGCAGGCTGGCACGGTGGCGCCACGTGGGCGCCGGTGGCGCCGAGGCTGACGTCCGCCGCAAAGCCCGCAGCCCCATGGTCTGTGGAACCACGCGAGCGGCTGCCAAAGAGCTTTCCAACGAGGCACGGCTTTCCCTCCTGGCTCTTCGGGCGTGGGAGCTGTGGCCAGAGCCGCGGCCCTACCGGAAAATGCTTCGCAGGCTGGCGCGGCGGCGCCACGTGGGCGCCGGTGGCGCCGAGGCTGACGGCCGCCGCAAAGCCCGCAGCCCCACGGGCTGTGGGGCCACGCGAGCGGCTGCCAAAGAGCTTTCCAACGAGGCACGTCTTTACCTCCTGGCTCTTCGGGCGTGGGAGCTGTGGCCAGAGCCGCGGCCCTACCGGAAAATGATTAGCGGGCTGGCGCGGCTGCGCCACGTGGGTGCCGGTTGCGCCGAGGCTGACGGCCGCCGCAAAGCCCGCAGCCCCACGGGCTGTGGGGCCACGCGAGCGGCTGCCAAAGAGCTTTCCAACGAGGCACGGCTTTCCCTCCTGGCTCTTCGGGCGTGGGAGTTGTCGCCAGAACCGCGGCCCTACCGGAAAATGCATCGAAGGCTGGCGCCGCGGCGCCACGTGGGCGCCGGTGGCGCCGAGGCTGACGGCCGCCGCAAAGCCCGCAGCCCCACGGGCTGTGGGGCCACGCGAGCGGCTGCCAAAGAGCTCTCCAACGAGGCATGGCTTTCCCTCCTGGCTCTTCGGGCGTGGGAGCTGTGGCCAGAGCCACGGCCCTACCGGAAAATGCTTCGCAGGCTGGCGCGGCGGCCCCACGTGGGCGCCGGTGGCGCCGAGGCTGACGGCCGCCGGAAAACCCGCAGGCCCACGGGCTGTGGGGCCACGCGAGCGGCTGCCAAAGAGCTTTCCAACGAGGCACGGCTTTCCCTCCTGGCTCTTCGGGCGTGGTAGCTGTGGCCAGAGCCGCGGCCCTACCGGAAAATGCATCGCAGGCTGGCACGGTGGCGCCACGTGGGCGCCGGTGGCGCCGAGGCTGACGGCCGCCGCAAAGCCCGCAGCCCCACGGGCTGTGGGGCCACGCGAGCGGCTGCCAAAGAGGTGTCCAACGAGGCACGGCTTTCCCTCCTTGCTCTTCGGGCGTGGGAGTTGTCGCCAGAGCTGCGGCCCTACCGGAAAATGCTTCGCAGGCTGGCGCGGCGGCGCCAAGTGGGCGCCGGTGGCGCCGAGGCTGACGGCCGCCGCAAAGCCTGCAGCCCCATGGGCTGTGGGGCCACGCGAGCGGCTGCCAAAGAGCTTTCCAACGAGGCACGGCTTTCCCTCCTGGCTCTTCGGGCGTGGGAGCTGTGGCCAGAGCCGCGGCCCTACCGGAAAATGCTTCGCAGGTTGGCGCGGCGGCGCCACGTGGGCGCCGGTTGCGCCGACGCTTACGGCTGCCGCAAAGCCCGCAGCCCCACGGGCTGTGGGGCCACGCGAGCGGCTGCCAAAGAGCTTTCCAACGAGGCACGGCTTTCCCTCCTGGCTCTTCGGGCGTGGGAGCTGTGGCCAGAGCCGCGGCCCTAACGGAAAATGCTTCGCGGGCTCGCGCGGCTGCGCCACGTGGGTGCCGGTGGCGCCGAGGCTGACGGCCGCCGCAAAGCCCGCAGCCCCAAGGGCTGTGGGGCCACGCGAGCGGCTGCCAAAGAGCTTTCCAACGAGGCACTGCTTTCCCTCCTGGCTCTTCGGGCGTAGGACTTGTCGCCAGAGCTGCGGCCCTACCGGAAAATGCTTTGCAGGCTGGCGCGGCGGCGCCACGTGGGCGCCGGTGGCGCCGAGGCTGACGGCCGCCGCAAAGCCCGCAGCCCCACGGGCTGTGGGGCCACGCGAGCGGCTGCCAAAGAGCTTTCTAACGAGGCACGGCTTTCCCTCCTGGCTCTTCGGGCATGGGAGCTGTGGCCAGAGCCGCGGCCCTACCGGAAAATGCTTCGCAGGCTGGCACGGCGGCGCCACGTGGGCGCCGGTGGCGCCAAGGCTGACGGCCGCCGCAAAGCCCGCAGCCCCACGGGCTGTGGGGCCACGCGAGCGGCTGCCAAAGAGCTTTCCAACGAGGCACGGCTTTCCCTCCTGGCTCTTCGGGCGTGGGAGTTGTCGCCAGAGCCGCGGCCCAACCGGAAAATGCTTCACAGGCTGGCGCGGCGGCGCCAAGTGGGCGCCGGTGGCGACGAGGCTGACGGCCGCCGCAAAGCCCGCAGCCCCATGGTCTGTGGAACCACGCGAGCGGCTGCCAAAGAGCTTTCCAACGAGGCACGGCTTTCCCTCCTGGCTCTTCGGGCGTGGGAGCTGTGGCCAGAGCCGCGGCCCTACCTGAAAATGCTTCGCAGGCTGGCGCGGCTGCGCAACATGGGTACCGGTGGCGCCGAGGCTGACGGCCGCCGCAAAGCCCGCAGCCCCACGGGCTGTGGGGCCACGCGAGCGGCTGCCAAAGAGCTTTCCAACGAGGCACGGCTTTCCCTCCTGGCTCTTCGGGCGTGGGAGCTGTGGCCAGAGCCGCGGCCCTACCGGAAAATGCTTCGCAGGCTGGCGCGGCGGCGCCACGTGGGCGCCGGTGGCGCCGAGGCTGACGGCCGCCGCAAAGCCCGCAGCCCCACGGGCTGTGGGGCCACGCGAGCGGCTGCCAAAGAGCTTTCCAACGAGGCACGGCTTTCCCTCCTGGCTCTTTGTGCGTGGGAGCTGTGGTCAGAGCTGCGGCCCTACCGGAAAATGCATCGAAGGTTGGCGCGGCGGCGCCACGTGGGCGCCGGTGGCGCCGAGGCTGACGGCTGCCGCAAAGCCCGCAGCCCCACGGGCTGTGGGGCCACGCGAGCGGCTGCCAAAGAGCTTTCCAACGAGGCATGGCTTTCCCTCCTGGCTCTTTGGGCGTGGGAGCTGTGGCCAGAGCCGCGGCCCTACCGGAAAATGCTTCGCAGGCTGGCGCGGCGGCCCCACGTGGGCGCCGGTGGCGCCGAGGCTGACGGTCGCCGGAAAACCCGCAGCCCCACGGGCTGTGGGGCCACGCGAGCGGCTGCCAAAGAGCTTTCCAACGAGGCACGGCTTTCCCTCCTGGCTCTTCGGGCGTGGGAGCTGTCGCCAGAGCCGCGGCCCTACCCGAATATGCTTCGCAGGCTGGCGCGGCGGTGCGACGTGGCCTTCGGTGACGCCGAGGCTGACGGCCGCCACAAAGCCCGCAGCCCCACGGGCTGTGGGGCCACGTCAGCGGCTGCCAAAGAGCTTTCCAACGAGGCACGGCTTTCCCTCCTGGCTCTTCGGGCGTGGGAGCTGTGGCCAGAGCCGCGGCCCAACCGGAAAATGCTTCACAGGCTGGCGCGGCGGCGCCAAGTGGGCGCCGGTGGCGCCGAGGCTGACGGCTGCCGCAAAGCCCGCAGCCCCACGGGCTGTGGGGCCACGCGAGCGGCTGCCAAAGAGCTTTCCAACGAGGCATGGCTTTCCCTCCTGGCTCTTCGGGCGTGGGAGCTGTGGCCAGAGCCGCGGCCCTACCGGAAAATGCTTCGCAGGCTGGCGCGGCGGCCCCACGTGGGCGCCGGTGGCGCCGAGGCTGACGGTCGCCGGCAAACCCGCAGCCCCACGGGCTGTGGGGCCACGCGAGCGGCTGCCAAAGAGCTTTCTAACGAGGCACGGCTTTCCCTCCTGGCTCTTCGGGCATGGGAGCTGTGGCCAGAGCCGCGGCCCTACCGGAAAATGCTTCGCAGGGTGGCGCGGCGGCACCACGTGGGCGCCGGTGGCGCCGAGGCTGACGGCCGCCGCAAAGCCCGCAGCCCCACGGGCTGTGAGGCCACGCGAGCGGCTGCCAAAGAGCTTTCCAACGAGGCACGGCTTTCCCTCCTGGCTCTTCGGGCGTGGGAGTTGTCGCCAGAGCTGCGGCCTTACCGGAAAATGCTTCGCAGGCTGGCGCGGCGGCGCCACGTGAGCGCCGGTGGCGCCGAGGCTGACGGCCGCCGCAAAGCCCGCAGCCCCACGGGCTGTGGGGCCACGCGAGCGGCTGCCAAAGAGCTCTCCAACGAGGCATGGCTTTCCCTCCTGGCTCTTCGGGCGTGGGAGCTGTGGCCAGAGCCGCGGCCCTACCGGAAAATGCTTCGCAGGCTGGCGCGGCGGCCCCACGTGGGCGCCGGTGGCGCCGAGGCTGACGGCCGCCGGAAAACCCGCAGGCCCACGGGCTGTGGGGCCACGCGAGCGGCTGCCAAAGAGCTTTCCAACGAGGCACGGCTTTCCCTCCTGGCTCTTCGGGCGTGGTAGCTGTGGCCAGAGCCGCGGCCCTACTGGAAAATGCATCGCAGGCTGGCACGGTGGCGCCACGTGGGCGCCGGTGGCGCCGAGGCTGACGGCCGCCGCAAAGCCCGCAGCCCCACGGGCTGTGGGGCCACGCGAGCGGCTGCCAAAGAGGTGTCCAACGAGGCACGGCTTTCCCTCCTTGCTCTTCGGGCGTGGGAGTTGTCGCCAGAGCCGTGGCCCTACCGGAAAATGCTTCGCAGGCTGGCGCGGCTGCGCGACATGGGTACCGGTGGCGCCGAGGCTGACGGCCGCCGCAAAGCCCGCAGCCCCACGGGCTGTGGGGCCACGCGAGCGGCTGCCAAAGAGCTTTCCAACGAGGCACGGCTTTCCCTCCTGGCTCTTCGGGCGTGGGAGCTGTGGCCAGAGCCGCGGCCCTACCGGAAAATGCTTCGCAGGCTGGCGCGGCGGCGCCACGTGGGTGCCGGTGGCGCCGAGGCTGACGGCCGCCGCAAAGCCCGCAGCCCCACGGGCTGTGGGGCCACGCGAGCGGCTGCCAAAGAGCTTTCCAACGAGGCACGGCTTTCCCTCCTGGCTCTTTGTGCGTGGGAGCTGTGGTCAGAGCTGCGGCCCTACCGGAAAATGCATCGAAGGTTGGCGCGGCGGCGCCACGTGGGCGCCGGTGGCGCCGAGGCTGACGGCTGCCGCAAAGCCCGCAGCCCCACGGGCTGTGGGGCCACGCGAGCGGCTGCCAAAGAGCTTTCCAACGAGGCATGGCTTTCCCTCCTGGCTCTTTGGGCGTGGGAGCTGTGGCCAGAGCCGCGGCCCTACCGGAAAATGCTTCGCAGGCTGGCGCGGCGGCCCCACGTGGGCGCCGGTGGCGCCGAGGCTGACGGTCGCCGGAAAACCCGCAGCCCCACGGGCTGTGGGGCCACGCGAGCGGCTGCCAAAGAGCTTTCCAACGAGGCACGGCTTTCCCTCCTGGCTCTTCGGGCGTGGGAGCTGTCGCCAGAGCCACGGCCCTACCCGAATATGCTTCGCAGGCTGGCGCGGCGGTGCGACGTGGCCTTCGGTGACGCCGAGGCTGACGGCCGCCACAAAGCCCGCAGCCCCACGGGCTGTGGGGCCACGTCAGCGGCTGCCAAAGAGCTTTCCAACGAGGCACGGCTTTCCCTCCTGGCTCTTCGGGCGTGGGAGCTGTGGCCAGAGCCGCGGCCCAACCGGAAAATGCTTCACAGGCTGGCGCGGCGGCGCCAAGTGGGCGCCGGTGGCGCCGAGGCTGACGGCTGCCGCAAAGCCCGCAGCCCCACGGGCTGTGGGGCCACGCGAGCGGCTGCCAAAGAGCTTTCCAACGAGGCATGGCTTTCCCTCCTGGCTCTTCGGGCGTGGGAGCTGTGGCCAGAGCCGCGGCCCTACCGGAAAATGCTTCGCAGGCTGGCGCGGCGGCCCCACGTGGGCGCCGGTGGCGCCGAGGCTGACGGTCGCCGGCAAACCCGCAGCCCCACGGGCTGTGGGGCCACGCGAGCGGCTGCCAAAGAGCTTTCTAACGAGGCACGGCTTTCCCTCCTGGCTCTTCGGGCATGGGAGCTGTGGCCAGAGCCGCGGCCCTACCGGAAAATGCTTCGCAGGGTGGCGCGGCGGCACCACGTGGGCGCCGGTGGCGCCGAGGCTGACGGCCGCCGCAAAGCCCGCAGCCCCACGGGCTGTGAGGCCACGCGAGCGGCTGCCAAAGAGCTTTCCAACGAGGCACGGCTTTCCCTCCTGGCTCTTCGGGCGTGGGAGTTGTCGCCAGAGCTGCGGCCTTACCGGAAAATGCTTCGCAGGCTGGCGCGGCGGCGCCACGTGGGCGCCGGTGGCGCCGAGGCTGACGGCCGCCGGAAAACCCGCAGGCCCACGGGCTGTGGGGCCACGCGAGCGGCTGCCAAAGAGCTTTCCAACGAGGCACGGCTTTCCCTCCTGGCTCTTCGGGCGTGGTAGCTGTGGCCAGAGCCGCGGCCCTACCGGAAAATGCATCGCAGGCTGGCACGGTGGCGCCACGTGGGCGCCGGTGGCGCCGAGGCTGACGGCCGCCGCAAAGCCCGCAGCCCCACGGGCTGTGGGGCCACGCGAGCGGCTGCCAAAGAGGTGTCCAACGAGGCACGGCTTTCCCTCCTTGCTCTTCGGGCGTGGGAGTTGTCGCCAGAGCTGCGGCCCTACCGGAAAATGCTTCGCAGGCTGGCGCGGCGGCGCCAAGTGGGCGCCGGTGGCGCCGAGGCTGACGGCCGCCGCAAAGCCTGCAGCCCCATGGGCTGTGGGGCCACGCGAGCGGCTGCCAAAGAGCTTTCCAACGAGGCACGGCTTTCCCTCCTGGCTCTTCGGGCGTGGGAGCTGTGGCCAGAGCCGCGGCCCTACCGGAAAATGCTTCGCAGGTTGGCGCGGCGGCGCCACGTGGGCGCCGGTTGCGCCGACGCTTACGGCTGCCGCAAAGCCCGCAGCCCCACGGGCTGTGGGGCCACGCGAGCGGCTGCCAAAGAGCTTTCCAACGAGGCACGGCTTTCCCTCCTGGCTCTTCGGGCGTGGGAGCTGTGGCCAGAGCCGCGGCCCTAACGGAAAATGCTTCGCGGGCTCGCGCGGCTGCGCCACGTGGGTGCCGGTGGCGCCGAGGCTGACGGCCGCCGCAAAGCCCGCAGCCCCAAGGGCTGTGGGGCCACGCGAGCGGCTGCCAAAGAGCTTTCCAACGAGGCACTGCTTTCCCTCCTGGCTCTTCGGGCGTAGGACTTGTCGCCAGAGCTGCGGCCCTACCGGAAAATGCTTTGCAGGCTGGCGCGGCGGCGCCACGTGGGCGCCGGTGGCGCCGAGGCTGACGGCCGCCGCAAAGCCCGCAGCCCCACGGGCTGTGGGGCCACGCGAGCGGCTGCCAAAGAGCTTTCTAACGAGGCACGGCTTTCCCTCCTGGCTCTTCGGGCATGGGAGCTGTGGCCAGAGCCGCGGCCCTACCGGAAAATGCTTCGCAGGCTGGCACGGCGGCGCCACGTGGGCGCCGGTGGCGCCAAGGCTGACGGCCGCCGCAAAGCCCGCAGCCCCACGGGCTGTGGGGCCACGCGAGCGGCTGCCAAAGAGCTTTCCAACGAGGCACGGCTTTCCCTCCTGGCTCTTCGGGCGTGGGAGTTGTCGCCAGAGCCGCGGCCCAACCGGAAAATGCTTCACAGGCTGGCGCGGCGGCGCCAAGTGGGCGCCGGTGGCGACGAGGCTGACGGCCGCCGCAAAGCCCGCAGCCCCATGGTCTGTGGAACCACGCGAGCGGCTGCCAAAGAGCTTTCCAACGAGGCACGGCTTTCCCTCCTGGCTCTTCGGGCGTGGGAGCTGTGGCCAGAGCCGCGGCCCTACCTGAAAATGCTTCGCAGGCTGGCGCGGCTGCGCAACATGGGTACCGGTGGCGCCGAGGCTGACGGCCGCCGCAAAGCCCGCAGCCCCACGGGCTGTGGGGCCACGCGAGCGGCTGCCAAAGAGCTTTCCAACGAGGCACGGCTTTCCCTCCTGGCTCTTCGGGCGTGGGAGCTGTGGCCAGAGCCGCGGCCCTACCGGAAAATGCTTCGCAGGCTGGCGCGGCGGCGCCACGTGGGCGCCGGTGGCGCCGAGGCTGACGGCCGCCGCAAAGCCCGCAGCCCCACGGGCTGTGGGGCCACGCGAGCGGCTGCCAAAGAGCTTTCCAACGAGGCACGGCTTTCCCTCCTGGCTCTTTGTGCGTGGGAGCTGTGGTCAGAGCTGCGGCCCTACCGGAAAATGCATCGAAGGTTGGCGCGGCGGCGCCACGTGGGCGCCGGTGGCGCCGAGGCTGACGGCTGCCGCAAAGCCCGCAGCCCCACGGGCTGTGGGGCCACGCGAGCGGCTGCCAAAGAGCTTTCCAACGAGGCATGGCTTTCCCTCCTGGCTCTTTGGGCGTGGGAGCTGTGGCCAGAGCCGCGGCCCTACCGGAAAATGCTTCGCAGGCTGGCGCGGCGGCCCCACGTGGGCGCCGGTGGCGCCGAGGCTGACGGTCGCCGGAAAACCCGCAGCCCCACGGGCTGTGGGGCCACGCGAGCGGCTGCCAAAGAGCTTTCCAACGAGGCACGGCTTTCCCTCCTGGCTCTTCGGGCGTGGGAGCTGTCGCCAGAGCCGCGGCCCTACCCGAATATGCTTCGCAGGCTGGCGCGGCGGTGCGACGTGGCCTTCGGTGACGCCGAGGCTGACGGCCGCCACAAAGCCCGCAGCCCCACGGGCTGTGGGGCCACGTCAGCGGCTGCCAAAGAGCTTTCCAACGAGGCACGGCTTTCCCTCCTGGCTCTTCGGGCGTGGGAGCTGTGGCCAGAGCCGCGGCCCAACCGGAAAATGCTTCACAGGCTGGCGCGGCGGCGCCAAGTGGGCGCCGGTGGCGCCGAGGCTGACGGCTGCCGCAAAGCCCGCAGCCCCACGGGCTGTGGGGCCACGCGAGCGGCTGCCAAAGAGCTTTCCAACGAGGCATGGCTTTCCCTCCTGGCTCTTCGGGCGTGGGAGCTGTGGCCAGAGCCGCGGCCCTACCGGAAAATGCTTCGCAGGCTGGCGCGGCGGCCCCACGTGGGCGCCGGTGGCGCCGAGGCTGACGGTCGCCGGCAAACCCGCAGCCCCACGGGCTGTGGGGCCACGCGAGCGGCTGCCAAAGAGCTTTCTAACGAGGCACGGCTTTCCCTCCTGGCTCTTCGGGCATGGGAGCTGTGGCCAGAGCCGCGGCCCTACCGGAAAATGCTTCGCAGGGTGGCGCGGCGGCACCACGTGGGCGCCGGTGGCGCCGAGGCTGACGGCCGCCGCAAAGCCCGCAGCCCCACGGGCTGTGAGGCCACGCGAGCGGCTGCCAAAGAGCTTTCCAACGAGGCACGGCTTTCCCTCCTGGCTCTTCGGGCGTGGGAGTTGTCGCCAGAGCTGCGGCCTTACCGGAAAATGCTTCGCAGGCTGGCGCGGCGGCGCCACGTGAGCGCCGGTGGCGCCGAGGCTGACGGCCGCCGCAAAGCCCGCAGCCCCACGGGCTGTGGGGCCACGCGAGCGGCTGCCAAAGAGCTCTCCAACGAGGCATGGCTTTCCCTCCTGGCTCTTCGGGCGTGGGAGCTGTGGCCAGAGCCGCGGCCCTACCGGAAAATGCTTCGCAGGCTGGCGCGGCGGCCCCACGTGGGCGCCGGTGGCGCCGAGGCTGACGGCCGCCGGAAAACCCGCAGGCCCACGGGCTGTGGGGCCACGCGAGCGGCTGCCAAAGAGCTTTCCAACGAGGCACGGCTTTCCCTCCTGGCTCTTCGGGCGTGGTAGCTGTGGCCAGAGCCGCGGCCCTACTGGAAAATGCATCGCAGGCTGGCACGGTGGCGCCACGTGGGCGCCGGTGGCGCCGAGGCTGACGGCCGCCGCAAAGCCCGCAGCCCCACGGGCTGTGGGGCCACGCGAGCGGCTGCCAAAGAGGTGTCCAACGAGGCACGGCTTTCCCTCCTTGCTCTTCGGGCGTGGGAGTTGTCGCCAGAGCCGTGGCCCTACCGGAAAATGCTTCGCAGGCTGGCGCGGCTGCGCGACATGGGTACCGGTGGCGCCGAGGCTGACGGCCGCCGCAAAGCCCGCAGCCCCACGGGCTGTGGGGCCACGCGAGCGGCTGCCAAAGAGCTTTCCAACGAGGCACGGCTTTCCCTCCTGGCTCTTCGGGCGTGGGAGCTGTGGCCAGAGCCGCGGCCCTACCGGAAAATGCTTCGCAGGCTGGCGCGGCGGCGCCACGTGGGTGCCGGTGGCGCCGAGGCTGACGGCCGCCGCAAAGCCCGCAGCCCCACGGGCTGTGGGGCCACGCGAGCGGCTGCCAAAGAGCTTTCCAACGAGGCACGGCTTTCCCTCCTGGCTCTTTGTGCGTGGGAGCTGTGGTCAGAGCTGCGGCCCTACCGGAAAATGCATCGAAGGTTGGCGCGGCGGCGCCACGTGGGCGCCGGTGGCGCCGAGGCTGACGGCTGCCGCAAAGCCCGCAGCCCCACGGGCTGTGGGGCCACGCGAGCGGCTGCCAAAGAGCTTTCCAACGAGGCATGGCTTTCCCTCCTGGCTCTTTGGGCGTGGGAGCTGTGGCCAGAGCCGCGGCCCTACCGGAAAATGCTTCGCAGGCTGGCGCGGCGGCCCCACGTGGGCGCCGGTGGCGCCGAGGCTGACGGTCGCCGGAAAACCCGCAGCCCCACGGGCTGTGGGGCCACGCGAGCGGCTGCCAAAGAGCTTTCCAACGAGGCACGGCTTTCCCTCCTGGCTCTTCGGGCGTGGGAGCTGTCGCCAGAGCCACGGCCCTACCCGAATATGCTTCGCAGGCTGGCGCGGCGGTGCGACGTGGCCTTCGGTGACGCCGAGGCTGACGGCCGCCACAAAGCCCGCAGCCCCACGGGCTGTGGGGCCACGTCAGCGGCTGCCAAAGAGCTTTCCAACGAGGCACGGCTTTCCCTCCTGGCTCTTCGGGCGTGGGAGCTGTGGCCAGAGCCGCGGCCCAACCGGAAAATGCTTCACAGGCTGGCGCGGCGGCGCCAAGTGGGCGCCGGTGGCGCCGAGGCTGACGGCTGCCGCAAAGCCCGCAGCCCCACGGGCTGTGGGGCCACGCGAGCGGCTGCCAAAGAGCTTTCCAACGAGGCATGGCTTTCCCTCCTGGCTCTTCGGGCGTGGGAGCTGTGGCCAGAGCCGCGGCCCTACCGGAAAATGCTTCGCAGGCTGGCGCGGCGGCCCCACGTGGGCGCCGGTGGCGCCGAGGCTGACGGTCGCCGGCAAACCCGCAGCCCCACGGGCTGTGGGGCCACGCGAGCGGCTGCCAAAGAGCTTTCTAACGAGGCACGGCTTTCCCTCCTGGCTCTTCGGGCATGGGAGCTGTGGCCAGAGCCGCGGCCCTACCGGAAAATGCTTCGCAGGGTGGCGCGGCGGCACCACGTGGGCGCCGGTGGCGCCGAGGCTGACGGCCGCCGCAAAGCCCGCAGCCCCACGGGCTGTGAGGCCACGCGAGCGGCTGCCAAAGAGCTTTCCAACGAGGCACGGCTTTCCCTCCTGGCTCTTCGGGCGTGGGAGTTGTCGCCAGAGCTGCGGCCTTACCGGAAAATGCTTCGCAGGCTGGCGCGGCGGCGCCACGTGGGCGCCGGTGGCGCCGAGGCTGACGGCCGCCGCAAAGCCCGCAGCCCCACGGGCTGTGGGGCCACGCGAGCGGCTGCCAAAGAGCTCTCCAACGAGGCATGGCTTTCCCTCCTGGCTCTTCGGGCGTGGGAGCTGTGGCCAGAGCCGCGGCCCTACCGGAAAATGCTTCGCAGGCTGGCGCGGCGGCGCCACGTGGGCGCCGGTGGCGCCGAGGCTGACGGCCGCCGGAAAACCCGCAGGCCCACGGGCTGTGGGGCCACGCGAGCGGCTGCCAAAGAGCTTTCCAACGAGGCACGGCTTTCCCTCCTGGCTCTTCGGGCGTGGTAGCTGTGGCCAGAGCCGCGGCCCTACTGGAAAATGCATCGCAGGCTGGCACGGTGGCGCCACGTGGGCGCCGGTGGCGCCGAGGCTGACGGCCGCCGCAAAGCCCGCAGCCCCACGGGCTGTGGGGCCACGCGAGCGGCTGCCAAAGAGGTGTCCAACGAGGCACGGCTTTCCCTCCTTGCTCTTCGGGCGTGGGAGTTGTCGCCAGAGCCGTGGCCCTACCGGAAAATGCTTCGCAGGCTGGCGCGGTGGCGCCAGGTGGGCGCCGGTAGCGCCGAGGCTGACGGCCGCTGCAAAGCCCGCAGCCCCAAGGGCTGTGGGGCCACGCGAGCGGCTGCCAAAGAGCTTTCCAACGAGGCACGGCTTTCCCTCCTGGCTCTTTGGGCGTGGGAGCTGTGGTCAGAGCCGCGGCCCTACCGGAAAATGCTTAGCAGGCTGGCGCGGCGGCGCCACGTGGGCGCCGGTGGCGCCGAGGCTGACGGCCGCCGCAAAGCCCGCAGCCCCACGGGCTGTGGGGCCACGCGAGCGGCTGCCAAAGAGCTTTCCAACGAGGCACGGCTTTCCCTCCTGGCTCTTCGGGCGTGGGAGCTGTGGCCAGAGCCGCGGCCCTACCTGAAAATGCTTCGCAGGCTGGCGCGGCTGCGCGACATGGGTACCGGTGGCGCCGAGGCTGACGGCCGCCGCAAAGCCCGCAGCCCCACGGGCTGTGGGGCCACGCGAGCGGCTGCCAAAGAGCTTTCCAACGAGGCACGGCTTTCCCTCCTGGCTCTTCGGGCGTGGGAGCTGTGGCCAGAGCCGCGGCCCTACCGGAAAATGCTTCGCAGGCTGGCGCGGCGGCGCCACGTGGGCGCCGGTGGCGCCGAGGCTGACGGCCGCCGCAAAGCCCGCAGCCCCACGGGCTGTGGGGCCACGCGAGCGGCTGCCAAAGAGCTTTCCAACGAGGCACGGCTTTCCCTCCTGGCTCTTTGTGCGTGGGAGCTGTGGTCAGAGCTGCGGCCCTACCGGAAAATGCATCGAAGGTTGGCGCGGCGGCGCCACGTGGGCGCCGGTGGCGCCGAGGCTGACGGCTGCCGCAAAGCCCGCAGCCCCACGGGCTGTGGGGCCACGCGAGCGGCTGCCAAAGAGCTTTCCAACGAGGCATGGCTTTCCCTCCTGGCTCTTTGGGCGTGGGAGCTGTGGCCAGAGCCGCGGCCCTACCGGAAAATGCTTCGCAGGCTGGCGCGGCGGCCCCACGTGGGCGCCGGTGGCGCCGAGGCTGACGGTCGCCGGAAAACCCGCAGCCCCACGGGCTGTGGGGCCACGCGAGCGGCTGCCAAAGAGCTTTCCAACGAGGCACGGCTTTCCCTCCTGGCTCTTCGGGCGTGGGAGCTGTCGCCAGAGCCGCGGCCCTACCCGAATATGCTTCGCAGGCTGGCGCGGCGGTGCGACGTGGCCTTCGGTGACGCCGAGGCTGACGGCCGCCACAAAGCCCGCAGCCCCACGGGCTGTGGGGCCACGTCAGCGGCTGCCAAAGAGCTTTCCAACGAGGCACGGCTTTCCCTCCTGGCTCTTCGGGCGTGGGAGCTGTGGCCAGAGCCGCGGCCCAACCGGAAAATGCTTCACAGGCTGGCGCGGCGGCGCCAAGTGGGCGCCGGTGGCGCCGAGGCTGACGGCTGCCGCAAAGCCCGCAGCCCCACGGGCTGTGGGGCCACGCGAGCGGCTGCCAAAGAGCTTTCCAACGAGGCATGGCTTTCCCTCCTGGCTCTTCGGGCGTGGGAGCTGTGGCCAGAGCCGCGGCCCTACCGGAAAATGCTTCGCAGGCTGGCGCGGCGGCCCCACGTGGGCGCCGGTGGCGCCGAGGCTGACGGTCGCCGGCAAACCCGCAGCCCCACGGGCTGTGGGGCCACGCGAGCGGCTGCCAAAGAGCTTTCTAACGAGGCACGGCTTTCCCTCCTGGCTCTTCGGGCATGGGAGCTGTGGCCAGAGCCGCGGCCCTACCGGAAAATGCTTCGCAGGGTGGCGCGGCGGCACCACGTGGGCGCCGGTGGCGCCGAGGCTGACGGCCGCCGCAAAGCCCGCAGCCCCACGGGCTGTGAGGCCACGCGAGCGGCTGCCAAAGAGCTTTCCAACGAGGCACGGCTTTCCCTCCTGGCTCTTCGGGCGTGGGAGTTGTCGCCAGAGCTGCGGCCTTACCGGAAAATGCTTCGCAGGCTGGCGCGGCGGCCCCACGTGGGCGCCGGTGGCGCCGAGGCTGACGGCCGCCGGAAAACCCGCAGGCCCACGGGCTGTGGGGCCACGCGAGCGGCTGCCAAAGAGCTTTCCAACGAGGCACGGCTTTCCCTCCTGGCTCTTCGGGCGTGGTAGCTGTGGCCAGAGCCGCGGCCCTACTGGAAAATGCATCGCAGGCTGGCACGGTGGCGCCACGTGGGCGCCGGTGGCGCCGAGGCTGACGGCCGCCGCAAAGCCCGCAGCCCCACGGGCTGTGGGTCCACGCGAGCGGCTGCCAAAGAGGTGTCCAACGAGGCACGGCTTTCCCTCCTTGCTCTTCGGGCGTGGGAGTTGTCGCCAGAGCCGTGGCCCTACCGGAAAATGCTTCGCAGGCTGGCGCGGTGGCGCCAGGTGGGCGCCGGTAGCGCCGAGGCTGACGGCCGCTGCAAAGCCCGCAGCCCCAAGGGCTGTGGGGCCACGCGAGCGGCTGCCAAAGAGCTTTCCAACGAGGCACGGCTTTCCCTCCTGGCTCTTTGGGCGTGGGAGCTGTGGTCAGAGCCGCGGCCCTACCGGAAAATGCTTCGCAGGCTGGCGCGGCGGCGCCACGTGGGCGCCGGTGGCGCCGAGGCTGACGGCCGCCGCAAAGCCCGCAGCCCCACGGGCTGTGGGGCCACGCGAGCGGCTGCCAAAGAGCTTTCCAACGAGGCACGGCTTTCCCTCCTGGCTCTTCGGGCGTGGGAGTTGTCGCCAGAGCTGCGGCCCTACCGGAAAATGCTTCGCAGGCTGGCGCGGCGGCGCCAAGTGGGCGCCGGTGGCGCCGAGGCTGACGGCCGCCGCAAAGCCTGCAGCCCCATGGGCTGTGGGGCCACGCGAGCGGCTGCCAAAGAGCTTTCCAACGAGGCACGGCTTTCTCTCCTGGCTCTTCGGGCGTGGGAGCTGTGGCCAGAGCCGCGGCCCTACCGGAAAATGCTTCGCAGGTTGGCGCGGCGGCGCCACGTGGGCGCCGGTTGCGCCGACGCTTACGGCCGCCGCAAAGCCCGCAGCCCCACGGGCTGTGGGGCCACGCGAGCGGCTGCCAAAGAGCTTTCCAACGAGGCACGGCTTTCCCTCCTGGCTCTTCGGGCGTGGGAGCTGTGGCCAGAGCCGCGGCCCTAACGGAAAATGCTTCGCGGGCTCGCGCGGCTGCGCCACGTGGGTGCCGGTGCCGCCGAGGCTGACGGCCGCCGCAAAGCCCGCAGCCCCAAGGGCTGTGGGGCCACGCGAGCGGCTGCCAAAGAGCTTTCCAACGAGGCACTGCTTTCCCTCCTGGCTCTTCGGGCGTAGGACTTGTCGCCAGAGCTGCGGCCCTACCGGAAAATGCTTTGCAGGCTGGCGCGGCGGCGCCACGTGGGCGCCGGTGGCGCCGAGGCTGACGGCCGCCGCAAAGCCCGCAGCCCCACGGGCTGTGGGGCCACGCGAGCGGCTGCCAAAGAGCTTTCTAACGAGGCACGGCTTTCCCTCCTGGCTCTTCGGGCATGGGAGCTGTGGCCAGAGCCGCGGCCCTACCGGAAAATGCTTCGCAGGCTGGCACGGCGGCGCCACGTGGGCGCCGGTGGCGCCAAGGCTGACGGCCGCCGCAAAGCCCGCAGCCCCACGGGCTGTGGGGCCACGCGAGCGGCTGCCAAAGAGCTTTCCAACGAGGCACGGCTTTCCCTCCTGGCTCTTCGGGCGTGGGAGTTGTCGCCAGAGCCGCGGCCCAACCGGAAAATGCTTCGCAGGCTGGCGCGGTGGCGCCAGGTGGGCGCCGGTGGCGCCGAGGCTGACGGCCGCCGCAAAGCTGCAGCCCCACGGGCTGTGGGGCCACGCGAGCGGCTGCCAAAGAGCTTTCCAGCGAGGCACGGCTTTCCCTCCTGGCTCTTCGGGCGTGGGAGCTGTGGCCAGAGCCGCGGCCCTACCTGAAAATGCTTCACAGGCTGGCGCGGCGGCGCCAAGTGGGCGCCGGTGGCGACGAGGCTGACGGCCGCCGCAAAGCCCGCAGCCCCATGGTCTGTGGAACCACGCGAGCGGCTGCCAAAGAGCTTTCCAACGAGGCACGGCTTTCCCTCCTGGCTCTTCGGGCGTGGGAGCTGTGGCCAGAGCCGCGGCCCTACCTGAAAATGCTTCGCAGGCTGGCGCGGCTGCGCGACATGGGTACCGGTGGCGCCGAGGCTGACGGCCGCCGCAAAGCCCGCAGCCCCACGGGCTGTGGGGCCACGCGAGCGGCTGCCAAAGAGCTTTCCAACGAGGCACGGCTTTCCCTCCTGGCTCTTCGGGCGTGGGAGCTGTGGCCAGAGCCGCGGCCCTACCGGAAAATGCTTCGCAGGCTGGCGCGGCGGCGCCACGTGGGCGCCGGTGGCGCCGAGGCTGACGGCCGCCGCAAAGCCCGCAGCCCCACGGGCTGTGGGGCCACGCGAGCGGCTGCCAAAGAGCTTTCCAACGAGGCACGGCTTTCCCTCCTGGCTCTTTGTGCGTGGGAGCTGTGGTCAGAGCTGCGGCCCTACCGGAAAATGCATCGAAGGTTGGCGCGGCGGCGCCACGTGGGCGCCGGTGGCGCCGAGGCTGACGGCTGCCGCAAAGCCCGCAGCCCCACGGGCTGTGGGGCCACGCGAGCGGCTGCCAAAGAGCTTTCCAACGAGGCATGGCTTTCCCTCCTGGCTCTTTGGGCGTGGGAGCTGTGGCCAGAGCCGCGGCCCTACCGGAAAATGCTTCGCAGGCTGGCGCGGCGGCCCCACGTGGGCGCCGGTGGCGCCGAGGCTGACGGTCGCCGGAAAACCCGCAGCCCCACGGGCTGTGGGGCCACGCGAGCGGCTGCCAAAGAGCTTTCCAACGAGGCACGGCTTTCCCTCCTGGCTCTTCGGGCGTGGGAGCTGTCGCCAGAGCCGCGGCCCTACCCGAATATGCTTCGCAGGCTGGCGCGGCGGTGCGACGTGGCCTTCGGTGACGCCGAGGCTGACGGCCGCCACAAAGCCCGCAGCCCCACGGGCTGTGGGGCCACGTCAGCGGCTGCCAAAGAGCTTTCCAACGAGGCACGGCTTTCCCTCCTGGCTCTTCGGGCGTGGGAGCTGTGGCCAGAGCCGCGGCCCAACCGGAAAATGCTTCACAGGCTGGCGCGGCGGCGCCAAGTGGGCGCCGGTGGCGACGAGGCTGACGGCCGCCGCAAAGCCCGCAGCCCCATGGTCTGTGGAACCACGCGAGCGGCTGCCAAAGAGCTTTCCAACGAGGCACGGCTTTCCCTCCTGGCTCTTCGGGCGTGGGAGCTGTGGCCAGAGCCGCGGCCCTACCGGAAAATGCTTCGCAGGCTGGCGCGGCGGCGCCACGTGGGCGCCGGTGGCGCCGAGGCTGACGGCCGCCGCAAAGCCCGCAGCCCCACGGGCTGTGGGGCCACGCGAGCGGCTGCCAAAGAGCTTTCCAACGAGGCACGGCTTTCCCTCCTGGCTCTTTGTGCGTGGGAGCTGTGGTCAGAGCTGCGGCCCTACCGGAAAATGCATCAAAGGCTGGCGCGGCGGCGCCACGTGGGCGCCGGTGGCGCCGAGGCTGACGGCTGCCGCAAAGCCCGCAGCCCCACGGGCTGTGGGGCCACGCGAGCGGCTGCCAAAGAGCTTTCCAACGAGGCATGGCTTTCCCTCCTGGCTCTTCGGGCGTGGGAGTTGTCGCCAGAGCCGCGGCCCTACCGGAAAATGCTTCGCAGGCTGGCGCGGCGGCCCCACGTGGGCGCCGGTGGCGCCGAGGCTGACGGTCGCCGGCAAACCCGCAGCCCCACGGGCTGTGGGGCCACGCGAGCGGCTGCCAAAGAGCTTTCTAACGAGGCACGGCTTTCCCTCCTGGCTCTTCGGGCATGGGAGCTGTGGCCAGAGCCGCGGCCCTACCGGAAAATGCTTCGCAGGGTTGCGCGGCGGCACCACGTGGGCGCCGGTGGCGCCGAGGCTGACGGCCGCCGTAAAGCCCGCAGCTCCACGGGCTGTGGGGCCATGCGAGCGGCTGCCAAAGAGCTTTCCAACGAGGCACGGCTTTCCCTCCTTGCTCTTTGGGCGTGGGAGTTGTCGCCAGAGCTGCGGCCCTATCGGAAAATGCTTCGCAGGCTGGCGCGGCGGCGCCAGGTGGGCGCCGGTGGCGCCGAGGCTGACGGCCGCCGCAAAGCCCGCAGCCCCACGGGCTGTGAGGCCACGCGAGCGGCTGCCAAAGAGCTTTCCAACGAGGCACGGCTTTCCCTCCTGGCTCTTCGGGCGTGGGAGTTGTCGCCAGAGCTGCGGCCTTACCGGAAAATGCTTCGCAGGCTGGCGCGGCGGCGCCACGTGGGCGCCGGTGGCGCCGAGGCTGACGGCCGCCGCAAAGCCCGCAGCCCCAAGGGCTGTGGGGCCACGCGAGCGGCTGCCAAAGACCTTTCCAACGAGGCACGGCTTTCCCTCCTGGCTCTTCGGGCGTGGGAGCTGTGGCCAGAGCCTCGGCCCTACCGGAAAATGCTTCGCAGGCTGCGCGGCGGCCCCACGTGGGCGCCGGTGGCGCCGAGGCTGACGGCCGCCGCAAAGCCCGCAGCCCCACGGGCTGTGGGGCCACGCGAGCGGCTGCCGAAGAGCTTTCCAACGAGGCACGGCTTTCCCTCCTGGCTCTTCGGGCGTGGGAGTTGTCGCCAGAGCCGTGGCCCAACCGGAAAATGCTTCGCAGGCTGGCGCGGTGGCGCCAGGTGGGCGCCGGTGGCGCCGACGCTGACGGCCGCTGCAAAGCCCGCAGCCCCAAGGGCTGTGGGGCCACGCGAGCGGCTGCCAAAGAGCTTTCCAACGAGGCACGTCTTTCCCTCCTGGCTCTTTTGGCGTGGGAGCTGTGGTCAGAGCCGCGGCCCTACCGGAAAATGCTTCGCAGGCTGGCGCGGCGGCGCCACGTGGGCGCCGGTGGCACCGAGGCTGACGGCCGCTGCAAAGCCCGCAGCCCCACGGGCTGTGGGGCCACGCGAGCGGCTGCCAAAGAGCTTTCTAACGAGGCACGGCTTTCCCTCCTGGCTCTTCAGGCGTGGGAGCTGTGGCAAGAGCCGCGGCCCTACCGGAAAATGCTTCGCAGGGTGGCGCGGCGGCACCACGTGGGCGCCGCTGGCGCCGAGGCTGACGGCCGCCGCAAAGCCCGCAGCTCTACGGGCTGTGGGGCCACGCGAGCGGCTGCCAAAGAGCTTTCCAACGAGGCACGGCTTTCCCTCCTGGCTCTTCGGGCGTGGGAGTTGTCGCCAGAGCCGCGGCCCTACCGGAAAATGCTTCGCAGGCTGGCACGGCGGTGCCACGTGTGCGCCGGTGGCGCCGAAGCTGACGGCCGCCGCAAAGCCCGCAGCCCCATGGTCTGTGGAACCACGCGAGCGGCTGCCAAAGAGCTTTCCAACGAGGCACGGCTTTCCCTCCTGGCTCTTCGGGCGTGGGAGCTGTGGCCAGTGCCGCGGCCCTACCTGAAAATGCTTCGCAGGCTGGCGCGGCTGCGCGACATGGGTACCGGTGGCGCCGAGGCTGACGGCCGCCGCAAAGCCCGCAGCCCCACGGGCTGTGGGGCCACGCGAGCGGCTGCCAAAGAGCTTTCCAACGAGGCACGGCTTTCCCTCCTGGCTCTTTGGGCGTGGGAGCTGTGGCCAGAGCCGCGGCCCTACCGGAAAATGCTTCGCAGGCTGGCGCGGCGGCACCACGTGGGCGCCGGTGGCGCCGAGGCTGACGGCCGCCGCAAAGCCCGCAGCCCCACGGGCTGTGGGGCCACGCGAGCGGCTGCCAAAGAGCTTTCCAACGAGGCACGGCTTTCCCTCCTGGCTCTTCGGGCGTGGGAGCTGTCGCCAGAGCCGCGGCCCTACCCGAATATGCTTCGCAGGCTGGCGCGGCGGTGCGACGTGGCCTTCGGTGACGCCGAGGCTGACGGCCGCCACAAAGCCCGCAGCCCCACGGGCTGTGGGGCCACGTCAGCGGCTGCCAAAGAGGTTTCCAACGAGGCACGGCTTTCCCTCCTGGCTCTTCGGGCGTGGGAGCTGTGGCCAGAGCCGCGGCCCTACCAGAAAATGCTTAGCGGGCTGGCGCGGCTGCGCCACGTGGGTGCCGGTGGCGCCGAGGCTGACGGCCGCCGCAAAGCCCGCAGCCCCACGGGCTGTGGGGCCACGCGAGTGGCTGCCAAAGAGCTTTCCAACGAGGCACGGCTTTCCCTCCTGGCTCTTCGGGCGTGGGAGCTGTGGCCAGAGCCGCGGCCCTACCAGAAAATGCTTCGCGGGCTCGCGCGGCTGCGCCACGTGGGTGCCGGTGGCGCCGAGGCTGACGGCCGCCGCAAAGCCCGCAGCCCCACGGGCTGTGGGGCCACGCGAGCGGCTGCCAAAGAGCTTTCCAACGAGGCACGGCTTTCCCTCCTGGCTCTTCGGGCGTGGGAGTTGTCGCCAGAGCTGCGGCCCTACCGGAAAATGCTTCGCAGGCTGGCGCGGTGGTCGCCAGGTGGTCGCCGGTGGCGCCGAGGCTGACGGCCGCCGCAAAGCCCGCAGCCCCACGGGCTGTGGGGCCACGCGAGCGGCTGCCAAAGAGCTTTCCAACGAGGCACGGCTTTCCCTCCTGGCTCTTCGGGCGTGGGAGCTGTGGCCAGAGCCGCGGCCCTACCGGAAAATGCTTCGCAGGCTGGCACGGCGGCGCCACGTGTGCGCCGGTGGCGCCGAGGCTGACGGCCGCCGCAAAGCCCGCAGCCCCATGGTCTGTGGAACCACGCGAGCGGCTGCCAAAGACCTTTCCAACGAGGCACGGCTTTCCCTCCTGGCTCTTCGGGCGTGGGAGCTGTGGCCAGAGCCGCGGCCCTACCTGAAAATGCTTCGCAGGCTGGCGCGGCTGCGCGACATGGGTACCGGTGGCGCCGAGGCTGACGGCCGCCGCAAAGCCCGCAGCCCCACGGGCTGTGGGGCCACGCGAGCGGCTGCCAAAGAGCTTTCCAACGAGGCACGGCTTTCCCTCCTGGCTCTTCGGGCGTGGGAGCTTTGGCCAGAGCCTCGGCCCTACCGGAAAATGCTTCGCAGGCTGCGCGGCGGCCCCACGTGGGCGCCGGTGGCGCCGAGGCTGACGGCCGCCGCAAAGCCCGCAGCCCCACGGGCTGTGGGGCCACGCGAGCGGCTGCCAAAGAGCTTTCCAACGAGGCACGGCTTTCCCTCCTGGCTCTTCGGGCGTGGGAGTTGTCGCCAGAGCCGTGGCCCAACCGGAAAATGCTTCGCAGGCTGGCGCGGTGGCGCCAGGTGGGCGCCGGTGGCGCCGAGGCTGACGGCCGCTGCAAAGCCCGCAGCCCCAAGGGCTGTGGGGCCACGCGAGCGGCTGCCAAAGAGCTTTCCAACGAGGCACGGCTTTCCCTCCTGGCTCTTTGGGCGTGGGAGCTGTGGTCAGAGCCGCAGCCCTACCGGAAAATGCTTAGCGGGCTGGCGCGGCTGCGCCACGTGGGTGCCGGTGGCGCCGAGGCAGACGGCCGCCGCAAAGCCCGCAGCCCCACTGGCTGTGGGGCCACGCGAGCGGCTGCCAAAGAGCTTTCCAACGAGGCACGGCTTTCCCTCCTGGCTCTTCGGGCGTGGGAGTTGTCGCCAGAGCCGCGGCCCTACCGGAAAATGCTTCGCAGGGTGGCGCGGCGGCGCCACGTGGGCGCCGGTGGCGCCGAGGCTGACGGCCGCCGCAAAGCCCGCAGCCCCACGGGCTGTGGGGCCACGCGAGCGGCTGCCAAAGAGCTTTCCAACGAGGCACGGCTTTCCCTCCTGGCTCTTCGGGCGTGGGAGTTGTCGCCAGAGCCGCGGCCCTACCGGAAAATGCTTAGCGGGCTGGCGCGGCTGCGCCACGTGGGTGCCGGTGGCGCCGAGGCTGACGGCCGCCGCAAAGCCCGCAGCCCCACGGGCTGTGGGGCCACGCGAGCGGCTGCCAAAGAGCTTTCCAACGAGGCACGGCTTTCCCTCCTGGCTCTTCGGGCGTGGGAGTTGTCGCCAGAGCCGCGGCCCTACCGGAAAATGCTTCGCAGGCTGGCGCGGCGGCGCCACGTGGGCGCCCGTGGCGCCGAGGCTGACGGCCGCCGCAAAGCCCGCAGCCCCACGGGCTGTGGGGCCACGCGAGCGGCTGCCAAAGAGCTTTCCAACGAGGCACGGCTTTCCCTCCTGGCTCTTTGGGCGTGGGAGCTGTGGTCAGAGCTGCGGCCCTACCGGAAAATGCATCGAAGGCTGGCGCGGCGGCGCCAAGTGGGCGCCGGTGGCGCCGAGGCTGACGGCCGCTGCAAAGCCCGCAGCCCCACTGGCTGTGGGGCCACGCGAGCGGCTGCCAAAGAGCTTTCCAACGAGGCACGGCTTTCCCTCCTGGCTCTTCGGGCGTGGGAGCTGTGGCCAGAGCCGCGGCCCTACCGGAAAATGCTTAGCGGGCTGGCGAGGCTGCGCCACGTGGGTGCCGGTGGCGCCGAGGCTCACGGCCGCCGCAAAGCCCGCAGCCCCACGGGCTGTGGGGCCACGCGAGCGGCTGCCAAAGAGCTTTCCAACGAGTCACGGCTTTCCCTCCTGGCTCTTCGGGCGTGGGAGTTGTCGCCAGAGCCGCGGCCCTACCGGAAAATGCTTCGCAGGCTGGCGCGGCGGCGCCATGTGTGCGCCCGTGGCGCCGAGGCTGACGGCCGCCGCAAAGCCCGCAGCCCCACGGTCTGTGGGGCCACGCGAGCGGCTGCCAAAGAGCTTTCCAACGAGGCACGGCTTTCCCTCCTGGCTCTTCGGGCGTGGGAGCTGTGGCCAGAGCCGCGGCCCTACCGGAAAATGCTTCGCAGGCTGGCACGGCGGCGCCACGTGTGCGCCGGTGGCGCCGAGGCTGACGGCCGCCACAAAGCCCGCAGCCCCACGGGCTGTGGGGACACGCGAGCGGCTACCAAAGAGCTTTCCAACGAGGCACGGCTTTCCCTCCTGGCTCTTCGGGCGTGGGAGTTGTCGTCAGAGCCGCGGCCCTACCGGAAAATGCTTCACAGGCTGGCGCGGCGGCGCCAGGTGGGCGCCGGTGGCGCCGAGGCTGACGGCCGCCGCAAAGCCTGCAGCCCCACGGGCTGTGGGGCCACGCGAGCGGCTGCCAAAGAGCTTTCCAACGAGGCACGGCTTTCCCTCCTGGCTCTTCGGGCGTGGGAGCTGTGGCCAGAGCCGCGGCCCTACCGGAAAATGCTTCACAGGCTGGCGCGGCGGCGCCACGTGGGCGCCGGTGGCGCCGAGGCTGACGGTCGCCGCAAAGCCCGCAGCCCCATGGTCTGTGGAACCACGCGAGCGGCTGCCAAAGACCTTTCCAACGAGGCACGGCTTTCCCTCCTGGCTCTTCGGGCGTGGGAGCTGTGGCCAGAGCCGCGGCCCTACCGGAAAATGCTTCGCAGGGTTGCGCGGCGGCGCCACGTGGGCGCCGGTGGCGCCGAGGCTGACGGCCGCCGCAAAGCCCGCAGCCCCACGGGCTGTGGGGCCACGCGAGCGGCTGCCAAAGAGCTTTCCAACGAGGCACGTCTTTCCCTCCTGGCTCTTCAGGCGTGGGAGCTGTGGCCAGAGCCGCGGCCCTACCGGAAAATGATTAGCGGGCTGGCGCGGCTGCGCCACGTGGGTGCCGGTTGCGCCGAGGCTGACGGCCGCCGCAAAGCCCGCAGCCCCACGGGCTGTGGGGCCACGCGAGCGGCTGCCAAAGAGCTTTCCAACGAGGCACGGCTTTCCCTCCTGGCTCTTCGGGCGTGGGAGTTGTCGCCAGAGCCGCGGCCCTACCGGGAAATGCATCGAAGGCTGGCGCGGCGGCGCCAGGTGGGCGCCGGTGGCGCCGAGGCTGACGGCCGCCGCAAAGCCCGCAGCCCCACGGGCTGTGGGGCCACGCGAGCGGCTGCCAAAGAGCTTTCCAACGAGGCATGGCTTTCCCTCCTGGCTCTTCGGGCGTAGGAGCTGTGGCCAGAGCCTCGGCCCTACCGGAAAATGCTTCGCAGGCTGGCGCGGCGGCCCCACGTGGGCGCCGGTGGCGCCGAGGCTGACGGTCGCCGGAAAACCCGCAGGCCCACGGGCTGTGGGTCCACGCGAGCGGCTGCCAAAGAGCTTTCCAACGAGGCACGGCTTTCCCTCCTGGCTCTTCGGGCGTGGGAGCTGTGGCCAGAGCCGCGGCCCTACCGGAAAATGCATCGCAGGCTGGCACGGCGGCGCCACGTGCGCGCCGGTGGCGCCGAGGCTGACGGCCGCCGCAAAGCCCGCAGCCCCACGGGCTGTGGGGCCACGCGAGCGGCTGCCAAAGAGCTTTCCAACGAGGCACGGCTTTCCCTCCTGGCTCTTCGGGCGTGGGAGTTGTCGCCAGAGCCGCGGCCCTACCGGAAAATGCTCAGCGGGCTGGCGCGGCTGCGCCACGTGGGTGCCGGTGGCGCCGAGGCTGACGGCCGCCGCAAAGCCCGCAGCCCCACGGGCTGTGGGGCCACGCGAGCGGCTGCCAAAGAGCTTTCCAACGAGGCACGGCTTTCCCTCCTGGCTCTTCGGGCGTGGGAGTTGTCGCCAGAGCCGCGGCCCTACCGGAAAATGCTTCGCAGGCTGGCGCGGTGGCGCCAGGTGGGCGCCGGTGGCGCCGAGGCTGACGGCCGCTGCAAAGCCCGCAGCCTTAAGGGCTGTGGGGCCACGCGAGCGGCTGCCAAAGAGCTTTCCAACGAGGCACGGCTTTCCCTCCTGGCTCTTTGGGCGTGTGAGCTGTGGTCAGAGCCGCGGCCCTACCGGAAAATGCTTCGCAGGCTGGCGCGGCAGCGCCACGTGGGCGCCGGTGGCGCCGAGGCTGACGGCCGCCGCAAAGCCCGCAGCCCCACGGGCTGTGGGGCCACGCGAGCGGCTGCCAAAGAGCTTTCCAACGAGGCACGGCTTTCCCTCCTGGCTCTTCGGGCGTGGGGGTTGTCGCCAGAGCCGCGGCCCTACCGGAAAATGCATCGAAGGCTGGCGCGGCGGCGCCAAGTGGGCGCCGGTGGCGCCGAGGCTGACGGCCGCCGCAAAGCCCGCAGCCCCATGGGCTGTGGGGCCACGCGAGCGGCTGCCAAAGAGCTTTCCAACGAGGCACGGCTTTCCCTCCTGGGTCTTCGGGCGTGGGAGCTGTGGCCAGAGCTGCCGCTATACCGGAAAATGCTTCGCAGGTTGGCGCGGCGGCGCCACGTGGGCGCCGGTGGCGCCGACGCTTACGGCCGCCGCAAAGCCCGCAGCCCCACGGGCTGTGGGGCCACGCGAGCGGCTGCCAAAGAGCTTTCCAACGAGGCACGGCTTTCCCTCCTGGCTCTTTGGGCGTGGGAGCTGTGGCCAGAGCCGCGCCCTACCGGAAAATGCTTCGCGGGCTCGCGCGGCTGCGCCACGTGGGTGCCGGTGGCGCCGTGGCTGACGGCCGCCGCAAAGCCCGCAGCCCCAAGGGCTGTGGGGCCACGCGAGCGGCTGCCAAAGAGCTTTCCAACGAGGCACTGCTTTCCCTCCTGGCTCTTCGGGCATGGGAGTTGTCGCCAGAGCTGCGGCCCTACCGGAAAATGCTTTGCAGGCTGGCGCGGCGGCGCCACGTGGGCGCCGGTGGCGCCGAGGCTGACGGCCGCCGCAAAGCCCGCAGACCCACGGGCTGTGGGGCCACGCGAGCGGCTGCCAAAGAGCTTTCTAACGAGGCACGGCTTTCCCTCCTGGCTCTTCGGGCATGGGAGCTGTGGCCAGAGCAGCGGCCCTACCGGAAAATGCTTCGCAGGCTGGCACGGCGGCGCCACGTGGGCGCCGGTGGCGCCGAGGCTGACGGCCGCCGCAAAGCCCGCAGCCCCACAGGCTGTGGGGCCACGCGAGCGGCTGCCAAAGAGCTTTCCAACGAGGCACGGCTTTCCCTCCTGGCTCTTCGGGCGTGGGAGCTGTGGCCAGAGCCGCGGCCCTACCAGAAAATGCTTCGCAGGCTGGCGCGGTGGCGCCAGGTGGGCGCCGGTGGCGCCGAGGCTGACGGCCGCTGCAAAGCCCGCAGCCCCAAGGGCTGTGGGGCCACGCGAGCGGTGCCAAAGAGCTTTCCAACGAGGCACGGCTTTCCCTCCTGGCTCTTTGGGCGTGGGAGCTGTGGTCAGAGCCGCGGCCCTACCGGAAAATGCTTAGCGGGCTGGCGCGGCTGCGCCACGTGGGTGCCGGTGGCGCCGAGGCAGACGGCCGCCGCAAAGCCCGCAGCCCCACGGGCTGTGGGGCCACGCGAGCGGCTGCCAAAGAGCTTTCCAACGAGGCACGGCTTTCCCTCCTGGCTCTTCGGGCGTGGGAGTTGTCGCCAGAGCCGCGGCCCTACCGGAAAATGGTTCGCAGGCTGGCGCGGCGGCGCCACGTGGGCGCCGGTGGCGCCGAGGCTGACGGCCGCTGCAAAGCCCGCAGCCCCAAGGGCTGTGGGGCCACGCGAGCGGTGCCAAAGAGCTTTCCAACGAGGCACGGCTTTCCCTCCTGGCTCTTTGGGCGTGGGAGCTGTGGTCAGAGCCGCGGCCCTACCGGAAAATGCTTAGCGGGCTGGCGCGGCTGCGCCACGTGGGTGCCGGTGGCGCCGAGGCAGACGGCCGCCGCAAAGCCCGCAGCCCCACGGGCTGTGGGGCCACGCGAGCGGCTGCCAAAGAGCTTTCCAACGAGGCACGGCTTTCCCTCCTGGCTCTTCGTGCGTGGGAGTTGTCGCCAGAGCCGCGGCCCTACCGGAAAATGGTTCGCAGGCTGGCGCGGCGGCGCCACGTGGGCGCCGGTGGCGCCGACGCTGACGGCCGCCGCAAAGCCCGCAGCCCCACGGGCTGTGGGGCCACGCGAGCGGCTGCCAAAGAGCTTTCCAACGAGGCACGGCTTTCCCTCCTGGCTCTTCGGGCGTGGGAGTTGTCGCCAGAGACGCGGCCCTACCGGAAAATGCTTAGCGGGCTGGCGCGGCTGCGCCACGTGGGTGCCGGTGGCGCCGAGGCTGACGGCCGCCGCAAAGCCCGCAGCCCCACGGGCTGTGGGGCCACGCGAGCGGCTGCCAAAGAGCTTTCCAACGAGGCACTGCTTTCCCTCCTGGCTCTTCGGGCATGGGAGCTGTGGCCAGAGCCGCGGCCCTACCGGAAAATGCTTCGCAGGCTGGCACGGCGGCGCCACGTGGGCGCCGGTGGCGCCGAGGCTGACGGCCGCCGCAAAGCCCGCAGCCCCACGGGCTGTGGGGCCACGCGAGCGGCTGCCAAAGAGCTTTCCAACGAGGCACGGCTTTCCCTCCTGGCTCTTCGGGCGTGGGAGCTGTGGCCAGAGCCGCGGCCCTACCAGAAAATGCTTCGCAGGCTGGCGCGGTGGCGCCAGGTGGGCGCCGGTGGCGCCGAGGCTGACGGCCGCTGCAAAGCCCGCAGCCCCAAGGGCTGTGGGGCCACGCGAGCGGCTGCCAAAGAGCTTTCCAACGAGGCACGGCTTTCCCTCCTGGCTCTTTGGGCGTGGGAGCTGTGGTCAGAGCCGCGGCCCTACCGGAAAATGCTTAGCGGGCTGGCGCGGCTGCGCCACGTGGGTGCCGGTGGCGCCGAGGCAGACGGCCGCCGCAAAGCCCGCAGCCCCACGGGCTGTGGGGCCACGCGAGCGGCTGCCAAAGAGCTTTCCAACGAGGCACGGCTTTCCCTCCTGGCTCTTCGGGCGTGGGAGTTGTCGCCAGAGCCGCGGCCCTACCGGAAAATGGTTCGCAGGCTGGCGCGGCGGCGCCACGTGGGCGCCGGTGGCGCCGACGCTGACGGCCGCCGCAAAGCCCGCAGCTCCACGGGCTGTGGGGCCACGCGAGCGGCTGCCAAAGAGCTTTCCAACGAGGCACGGCTTTCCCTCCTGGCTCTTCGGGCGTGGGAGTTGTCGCCAGAGCCGCGGCCCTACCGGAAAATGCTTAGCGGGCTGGCGCGGCTGCGCCACGTGGGTGCCGGTGGCGCCGAGGCTGACGGCCGCCGCAAAGCCCGCAGCCCCACGGGCTGTGGGGCCACGCGAGCGGCTGCCAAAGAGCTTTCCAACGAGGCACGGCTTTCCCTCCTGGCTCTTCGGGCGTGGGAGTTGTCGCCAGAGCCGCGGCCCTACCGGAAAATGCTTCGCAGGCTGGCGCAGCGGCGCCACGTGGGCGCCCGTGGCGCCGAGGCTGACGGCCGCTGCAAAGCCCGCAGCCCCACGGGCTGTGGGGCCACGCGAGCGGCTGCCAAAGAGCTTTCCAACGAGGCACGGCTTTCCCTCCTGGCTCTTCGGGCGTGGGAGCTGTGGCCAGAGCCGCGGCCCTACCGGAAAATGCTTCGCAGGCTGGCACGGCGGCGCCAGGTGGGCGCCGGTGGCGCCGCGGCTGACGGCCGCCGCAAAGCCCGCAGCCCCACGGGCTGTGGGGCCACGCGAGCGGCTGCCAAAGAGCTTTCCAACGAGGCACGTCTTTCCCTCCTGGCTCTTCGGGCGTGGGAGCTGTGGCCAGAGCCGCGGCCCTACCGGAAAATGATTAGCGGGCTGGCGCGGCTGCGCCACGTGGGTGCCGGTTGCGCCAAGGCTGACGGCCGCCGCAAAGCCCGCAGCCCCACGGGCTGTGGGGCCACGCGAGCGGCTGCCAAAGAGCTTTCCAACGAGGCACGGCTTTCCCTCCTGGCTCTTCGGGCGTGAGAGTTGTCGCCAGAGCCGCGGCCCTACCGGAAAATGCATCGAAGGCTGGCGCGGCGGCGCCACGTGGGCGCCGGTGGCGCCGAGGCTGACGGCCGCCGCAAAGCCCGCAGCCCCACGGGCTGTGGGGCCACGCGAGCGGCTGCCAAAGAGCTTTCCAACGAGGCATGGCTTTCCCTCCTGGCTCTTCGGGCGTGGGAGCTGTGGCCAGAGCCTCGGCCCTACCGGAAAATGCTTTGCAGGCTGGCGCGGCGGCCCCACGTGGGCGCCGGTGGCGCCGAGGCTGACGGCCGCCGGAAAACCCGCAGGCCCACGGGCTGTGGGGCCACGCGAGCGGCTGCCAAAGAGCTTTCCAACGAGGCACGGCTTTCCCTCCTGGCTCTTCGGGCGTGGGAGCTGTGGCCAGAGCCGCGGCCCTACCGGAAAATGCATCGCAGGCTGGCACAGCGGCGCCACGTGGGCGCCGGTGGCGCCGAGGCTGACGGCCGCCGCAAAGCCCGCAGCCCCACGGGCTGTGGGGCCACGCGAGCGGCTGCCAAAGAGCTTTCCAACGAGGCACGGCTTTCCCTCCTTGCTCTTCGGGCGTGGGAGTTGTCGCCAGAGCCGTGGCCCTACCGGAAAATGCTTCGCAGGCTGGCGCGGTGGCGCCAGGTGGGCGCCGGTGGCGCCGAGGCTGACGGCCGCCGCAAAGCCCGCAGCCCCACGGGCTGTGGGGCCACGCGAGCGGCTGCCAAAGAGCTTTCCAACGAGGCACGGCTTTCCCTCCTGGCTCTTTGGGCGTGGGAGCTGTGGTCAGAGCCGCGGCCCTACCGGAAAATGCTTCGAAGGCTGGCGCGGCGGCCCCACGTGGGCGCCGGTGGCGCCGAGGCTGACGGCCGCCGCAAAGCCCGCAGCCCCACGGGCTGTGGGGCCACGCGAGCGGCTGCCAAAGAGCTTTCCAACGAGGCACGGCTTTCCCTCCTGGCTCTTCGGGCGTGGGAGTTGTCGCCAGAGCTGCGGCCCTACCGGAAAATGCTTCGCAGGCTGGCGCGGCGGCGCCAAGTGGGCGCCGGTGGCGCCGAGGCTGACGGCCGCCGCAAAGCCCGCAGCCCCACGGGCTGTGGGGCCACGCGAGCGGCTGCCAAAGAGCTTTCCAACGAGGCACGGCTTTCCCTCCTGGCTCTTCGGGCGTGGGAGCTGTGGCCAGAGCTGCCGCCCTACCGGAAAATGCTTCGCAGGTTGGCGCGGCGGCGCCACGTGGGCGCCGGTGGCGCCGACGCTTACGGCCGCCGCAAAGCCCGCAGCCCCACGGGCTGTGGGGCCACGCGAGCGGCTGCCAAAGAGCTTTCCAACGAGGCACGGCTTTCCCTCCTGGCTCTTCGGGCGTGGGAGCTGTGGCCAGAGCCGCGGCCCTACCGGAAAATGCTTCGCGGGCTCGCGCGGCTGCGCCACGTGGGTGCCGGTGGCGCCGAGGCTGACGGCCGCCGCAAAGCCCGCAGCCCCAAGGGCTGTGGGGCCACGCGAGCGGCTGCCAAAGAGCTTTCCAACGAGGCACTGCTTTCCCTCCTGGCTCTTCGGGCGTGGGAGTTGTCGCCAGAGCTGCGGCCCTACCGGAAAATGCTTTGCAGGCTGGCGCGGCGGCGCCAGGTGGGCGCCGGTGGCGCCGAGGCTGACGGCCGCCGCAGAGCCCGCAGACCCACGGGCTGTGGGGCCACGCGAGCGGCTGCCAAAGAGCTTTCTAACGAGGCACGGCTTTCCCTCCTGGCTCTTCGGGCATGGGAGCTGTGGCCAGAGCCGCGGCCCTACCGGAAAATGCATCGAAGGCTGGCGCGGCGGCGCCACGTGGGCGCCGGTGGCGCCGAGGCTGACGGCCGCCGCAAAGCCCGCAGCCCCACGGGCTGTGGGGCCACGCGAGCGGCTGCCAAAGAGCTTTCCAACGAGGCATGGCTTTCCCTCCTGGCTCTTCGGGCGTGGGAGCTGTGGCCAGAGCCTCGGCCCTACCGGAAAATGCTTCGCAGGCTGGCGCGGCGGCCCCACGTGGGCGCCGGTGGCGCCGAGGCTGACGGCCGCCGGAAAACCCGCAGGCCCACGGGCTGTGGGGCCACGCGAGCGGCTGCCAAAGAGCTTTCCAACGAGGCACGGCTTTCCCTCCTGGCTCTTCGGGCGTGGGAGTTGTCGCCAGAGCTGCGGCCCTACCGGAAAATGCTTCGCAGGCTGGCGCGGCGGCGCCAGGTGGGCGCCGGTGGCGCCGAGGCTGACGGCCGCCGCAAAGCCCGCAGACCCACGGGCTGTGGGGCCACGCGAGCGGCTGCCAAAGAGCTTTCTAACGAGGCACGGCTTTCCCTCCTGGCTCTTCGGGCATGGGAGCTGTGGCCAGAGCCGCGGCCCTACCGGAAAATGCTTCGCAGGCTGGCACGGCGGCGCCACGTGGGCGCCGGTGGCGCCGAGGCTGACGGCCGCCGCAAAGCCCGCAGCCCCACGGGCTGTGGGGCCACGCGAGCGGCTGCCAAAGAGCTTTCCAACGAGGCACGGCTTTCCCTCCTGGCTCTTCGGGCGTGGGAGTTGTCGCCAGAGCCGCGGCCCTACCGGAAAATGCTTCGCAGGCTGGCGCGGTGGCGCCAGGTGGGTGCCGGTGGCGCCGAGGCTGACGGCCGCCGCAAAGGCCGCAGCCCCACGGGCTGTGGGGCCACGCGAGCGGCTGCCAAAGAGCTTTCCAACGAGGCACTGCTTTCCCTCCTGGCTCTTCGGGCATGGGAGCTGTGGCCAGAGCCGCGGCCCTACCGGAAAATGCTTCGCAGGCTGGCACGGCGGCGCCACGTGGGCGCCGGTGGCGCCGAGGCTGACGGCCGCCGCAAAGCCCGCAGCCCCACGGGCTGTGGGGCCACGCGAGCGGCTGCCAAAGAGCTTTCCAACGAGGCACGGCTTTCCCTCCTGGCTCTTCGGGCGTGGGAGCTGTGGCCAGAGCCGCGGCCCTACCAGAAAATGCTTCGCAGGCTGGCGCGGTGGCGCCAGGTGGGCGCCGGTGGCGCCGAGGCTGACGGCCGCTGCAAAGCCCGCAGCCCCAAGGGCTGTGGGGCCACGCGAGCGGCTGCCAAAGAGCTTTCCAACGAGGCACGGCTTTCCCTCCTGTCTCTTTGGGCGTGGGAGCTGTGGTCAGAGCCGCGGCCCTACCGGAAAATGCTTAGCGGGCTGGCGCGGCTGCGCCACGTGGGTGCCGGTGGCGCCGAGGCAGACGGCCGCCGCAAAGCCCGCAGCCCCACGGGCTGTGGGGCCACGCGAGCGGCTGCCAAAGAGCTTTCCAACGAGGCACGGCTTTCCCTCCTGGCTCTTCGGGCGTGGGAGTTGTCGCCAGAGCCGCGGCCCTACCGGAAAATGGTTCGCAGGCTGGCGCGGCGGCGCCACGTGGGCGCCGGTGGCGCCGACGCTGACGGCCGCCGCAAAGCCCGCAGCCCCACGGGCTGTGGGGCCACGCGAGCGGCTGCCAAAGAGCTTTCCAACGAGGCACGGCTTTCCCTCCTGGCTCTTCGGGCGTGGGAGTTGTCGCCAGAGCCGCGGCCCTACCGGAAAATGCTTAGCGGGCTGGCGCGGCTGCGCCACGTGGGTGCCGGTGGCGCCGAGGCTGACGGCCGCCGCAAAGCCCGCAGCCCCACGGGCTGTGGGGCCACGCGAGCGGCTGCCAAAGAGCTTTCCAACGAGGCACGGCTTTCCCTCCTGGCTCTTCGGGCGTGGGAGCTGTGGCCAGAGCCGCGGCCCTACCGGAAAATGCTTCGCAGGCTGGCACGGCGGCGCCAGGTGGGCGCCGGTGGCGCCGCGGCTGACGGCCGCCGCAAAGCCCGCAGCCCCACGGGCTGTGGGGCCACGCGAGCGGCTGCCAAAGAGCTTTCCAACGAGGCACGGCTTTCCCTCCTGGCTCTTCGGGCGTGGGAGCTGTGGCCAGAGCCGCGGCCCTACCGGAAAATGATTAGCGGGCTGGCGCGGCTGCGCCACGTGGGTGCCGGTTGCGCCAAGGCTGACGGCCGCCGCAAAGCCCGCAGCCCCACGGGCTTTGGGGCCACGCGAGCGGCTGCCAAAGAGCTTTCCAACGAGGCACGGCTTTCCCTCCTGGCTCTTCGGGCGTGAGAGTTGTCGCCAGAGCCGCGGCCCTACCGGAAAATGCATCGAAGGCTGGCGCGGCGGCGCCACGTGGGCGCCGGTGGCGCCGAGGCTGACGGCCGCCGCAAAGCCCGCAGCCCCACGGGCTGTGGGGCCACGCGAGCGGCTGCCAAA
Source organism: Chroicocephalus ridibundus (assembly GCF_963924245.1). Lineage (NCBI taxonomy): Eukaryota > Metazoa > Chordata > Aves > Charadriiformes > Laridae > Chroicocephalus > Chroicocephalus ridibundus. The sequence continues at coordinate 1,071,684 of NW_026961593.1, forward strand.
GAGCTTTCCAACGAGGCATGGCTTTCCCTCCTGGCTCTTCGGGCGTGGGAGCTGTGGCCAGAGCCTCGGCCCTACCGGAAAATGCTTCGCAGGCTGGCGCGGCGGCCCCACGTGGGCGCCGGTGGCGCCGAGGCTGACGGCCGCCGGAAAACCCGCAGGCCCACGGGCTGTGGGGCCACGCGAGCGGCTGCCAAAGAGCTTTCCAACGAGGCACGGCTTTCCCTCCTGGCTCTTCGGGCGTGGGAGCTGTGGCCAGAGCCGCGGCCCTACCGGAAAATGCATCGCAGGCTGGCACAGCGGCGCCACGTGGGCGCCGGTGGCGCCGAGGCTGACGGCCGCCGCAAAGCCCGCAGCCCCACGGGCTGTGGGGCCACGCGAGCGGCTGCCAAAGAGCTTTCCAACGAGGCACGGCTTTCCCTCCTGGCTCTTTGGGCGTGGGAGCTGTGGTCAGAGCCGCGGCCCTACCGGAAAATGCTTCGAAGGCTGGCGCGGCGGCCCCACGTGGGCGCCGGTGGCGCCGAGGCTGACGGCCGCCGCAAAGCCCGCAGCCCCACGGGCTGTGGGGCCACACGAGCGGCTGCCAAAGAGCTTTCCAACGAGGCACGGCTTTCCCTCCTGGCTCTTCGGGCGTGGGAGTTGTCGCCAGAGCCGCGGCCCTACCGGAAAATGCTTCGCAGGCTGGCGCGGTGGCGCCAGGTGGGCGCCGGTGGCGCCGAGGCTGACGGCCGACGCAAAGCTGCAGCCCCACGGGCTGTGGGGCCACGCGAGCGGCTGCCAAAGAGCTTTCCAACGAGGCACGTCTTTCCCTCCTGGCTCTTCGGGCGTGGGAGCTGTGGCCAGAGCCGCGGCTCTACCGGAAAATGATTAGCGGGCTGGCGCGGCTGCGCCACGTGGGTGCCGGTTGCGCCAAGGCTGACGGCCGCCGCAAAGCCCGCAGCCCCACGGGCTTTGGGGCCACGCGAGCGGCTGCCAAAGAGCTTTCCAACGAGGCACGGCTTTCCCTCCTGGCTCTTCGGGCGTGGGAGTTGTCGCCAGAGCCGCGGCCCTACCGGAAAATGCATCGAAGGCTGGCGCGGCGGCGCCACGTGGGCGCCGGTGGCGCCGAGGCTGACGGCCGCCGCAAAGCCCGCAGCCCCACGGGCTGTGGGGCCACGCGAGCGGCTGCCAAAGAGCTTTCCAACGAGGCATGGCTTTCCCTCCTGGCTCTTCGGGCGTGGGAGCTGTGGCCAGAGCCTCGGCCCTACCGGAAAATGCTTCGCAGGCTGGCGCGGCGGCCCCACGTGGGCGCCGGTGGCGCCGAGGCTGACGGCCGCCGGAAAACCCGCAGGCCCACGGGCTGTGGGGCCACGCGAGCGGCTGCCAAAGAGCTTTCCAACGAGGCACGGCTTTCCCTCCTGGCTCTTCGGGCGTGGGAGCTGTGGCCAGAGCCGCGGCCCTACCGGAAAATGCATCGCAGGCTGGCACAGCGGCGCCACGTGGGCGCCGGTGGCGCCGAGGCTGACGGCCGCCGCAAAGCCCGCAGCCCCACGGGCTGTGGGGCCACGCGAGCGGCTGCCAAAGAGCTTTCCAACGAGGCACGGCTTTCCCTCCTTGCTCTTCGGGCGTGGGAGTTGTCGCCAGAGCCGTGGCCCTACCGGAAAATGCTTCGCAGGCTGGCGCGGTGGCGCCAGGTGGGCGCCGGTGGCGCCGAGGCTGACGGCCGCCGCAAAGCCCGCAGCCCCACGGGCTGTGGGGCCACGCGAGCGGCTGCCAAAGAGCTTTCCAACGAGGCACGGCTTTCCCTCCTGGCTCTTTGGGCGTGGGAGCTGTGGTCAGAGCCGCGGCCCTACCGGAAAATGCTTCGAAGGCTGGCGCGGCGGCCCCACGTGGGCGCCGGTGGCGCCGAGGCTGACGGCCGCCGCAAAGCCCGCAGCCCCACGGGCTGTGGGGCCACGCGAGCGGCTGCCAAAGAGCTTTCCAACGAGGCACGGCTTTCCCTCCTGGCTCTTCGGGCGTGGGAGTTGTCGCCAGAGCTGCGGCCCTACCGGAAAATGCTTCGCAGGCTGGCGCGGCGGCGCCAAGTGGGCGCCGGTGGCGCCGAGGCTGACGGCCGCCGCAAAGCCCGCAGCCCCACGGGCTGTGGGGCCACGCGAGCGGCTGCCAAAGAGCTTTCCAACGAGGCACGGCTTTCCCTCCTGGCTCTTCGGGCGTGGGAGCTGTGGCCAGAGCTGCCGCCCTACCGGAAAATGCTTCGCAGGTTGGCGCGGCGGCGCCACGTGGGCGCCGGTGGCGCCGACGCTTACGGCCGACGCAAAGCCCGCAGCCCCACGGGCTGTGGGGCCACGCGAGCGGCTGCCAAAGAGCTTTCCAACGAGGCACGGCTTTCCCTCCTGGCTCTTCGGGCGTGGGAGCTGTGGCCAGAGCCGCGGCCCTACCGGAAAATGCTTCGCGGGCTCGCGCGGCTGCGCCACGTGGGTGCCGGTGGCGCCGAGGCTGACGGCCGCCGCAAAGCCCGCAGCCCCAAGGGCTGTGGGGCCACGCGAGCGGCTGCCAAAGAGCTTTCCAACGAGGCACTGCTTTCCCTCCTGGCTCTTCGGGCGTGGGAGTTGTCGCCAGAGCTGCGGCCCTACCGGAAAATGCTTTGCAGGCTGGCGCGGCGGCGCCAGGTGGGCGCCGGTGGCGCCGAGGCTGACGGCCGCCGCAAAGCCCGCAGACCCACGGGCTGTGGGGCCACGCGAGCGGCTGCCAAAGAGCTTTCTAACGAGGCACGGCTTTCCCTCCTGGCTCTTCGGGCATGGGAGCTGTGGCCAGAGCCGCGGCCCTACCGGAAAATGCTTCGCAGGCTGGCACGGCGGCGCCACGTGGGCGCCGGTGGCGCCGAGGCTGACGGCCGCCGCAAAGCCCGCAGCCCCACGGGCTGTGGGGCCGCGCGAGCGGCTGCCAAAGAGCTTTCCAACGAGGCACGGCTTTCCCTCCTGGCTCTTCGGGCGTGGGAGTTGTCGCCAGAGCCGCGGCCCTACCGGAAAATGCTTCGCAGGCTGGCGCGGTGGCGCCAGGTGGGCGCCGGTGGCGCCGAGGCTGACGGCCGACGCAAAGCTGCAGCCCCACGGGCTGTGGGGCCACGCGAGCGGCTGCCAAAGAGCTTTCCAGCGAGGCACGGCTTTCCCTCCTGGCTCTTCGGGCGTGGGAGCTGTGGCCAGAGCCGCGGCCCTACCAGAAAATGCTTCACAGGCTGGCGCGGCGGCGCCAAGTGGGCGCCGGTGGCGACGAGGCTGACGGCCGCCGCAAAGCCCGCAGCCCCATGGTCTGTGGAACCACGCGAGCGGCTGCCAAAGAGCTTTCCAACGAGGCACGGCTTTCCCTCCTGGCTCTTCGGGCGTGGGAGCTGTGGCCAGAGCCGCGGCCCTACCTGAAAATGCTTCGCAGGCTGGCGCGGCTGCGCGACATGGGTACCGGTGGCGCCGAGGCTGACGGCCGCCGCAAAGCCCGCAGCCCCAAGGGCTGTGGGGCCACGCGAGCGGCTGCCAAAGAGCTTTCCAACGAGGCACGGCTTTCCCTCCTGGCTCTTTGGGCGTGGGAGCTGTGGCCAGAGCCGCGGCCCTACCGGAAAATGCTTCGCAGGCTGGCGCGGCGGCGCCACGTGGGCGCCGGTGGCGCCGACGCTGACGGCCGCCGCAAAGCCCGCAGCCCCACGGGCTGTGGGGCCACGCGAGCGGCTGCCAAAGAGCTTTCCAGCGAGGCACGTCTTTCCCTCCTGGCTCTTCGGGCGTGGGAGCTGTGGCCGGAGCCGCGGCCCTACCGGAAAATGCTTCGCAGGCTGGCGCGGCTGCGCCACGTGGGTGCCGGTGGCGCCGAGGCTGACGGCCGCCGCAAAGCCCGCAGCCCCACAGGCTGTGGGGCCACGCGAGCGGCTGCCAAAGAGCTTTCCAACGAGGCACGGCTTTCCCTCCTGGCTCTTCGGGCGTGGGAGTTGTCGCCAGAGCCGCGGCCCTACCGGAAAATGCTTCGCAGGCTGGCGCGGCGGTGCCACGTGGGCGCCGGTGGCGCCGAGGCTGACGGCCACCGCAAAGCCCGCAGCCCCATGGGCTGTGGGGCCACGCGAGCGGCTGCCAAAGAGCTTTCCAACGAGGCACGGCTTTCCCTCCTGGCTCTTTGTGCGTGGGAGCTGTGGTCAGAGCTGCGGCCCTACCAGAAAATGCATCGAAGGCTGGCGCGGCGGCGCCACGTGGGCGCCGGTGGCGCCGAGGCTGACGGCTGCCGCAAAGCCCGCAGCCCGCACGGGCTGTGGGGCCACGCGAGCGGCTGCCAAAGAGCTTTCCAACGAGGCATGGCTTTCCCTCCTGGCTCTTCGGGCGTGGGAGCTGTGGCCAGAGCCTCGGCCCTACAGGAAAATGCTTCGCAGGCTGGCGCGGCGGCCCCACGTGGGCGCTGGTGGCGCCGAGGCTGACGGTCGCCGGAAAACCCGCAGCCCCACGGGCTGTGGGGCCACGCGAGCGGCTGCCAAAGAGCTTTCCAACGAGGCACGGCTTTCCCTCCTTGCTCTTCGGGCGTGGGAGCTGTGGCCAGAGCCGCGGCCCTACCGGAAAATGCATCGCAGGCTGGCACGGCGGCGCCACGTGGGCGCCGGTGGCGCCGAGGCTGACGGCCGCCGCAAAGCCCGCAGCCCCACGGGCTGTGGGGCCACGCGAGCGGCTGCCAAAGAGCTTTCCAACGAGGCACGGCTTTCCCTCCTGGCTCTTCGGGCGTGGGAGCTGTCGCCAGAGTTGTGGCCCTACCGGAAAATGCTTCGCAGGCTGGCGCGGCGGCGCCACGTGGGCGCCGGTGGCGCCGAGGCTGACGGCCGCTGCAAAGCTTGCAGCCCCAAGGGCTGTGGGGCCACGCGAGCGGCTGCCAAAGAGCTTTCCAACGAGGCACGGCTTTCCCTCCTGGCTCTTTGGGCGTGGGAGCTGTGGTCAGAGCCGCGGCCCTACCGGAAAATGCTTCGCAGGCTGGCGCGGCGGCGCCACGTGGGCGCCGGTGGCGCCGAGGCTGACGGCCGCCGCAAAGCCCGCAGCCCCACGGGCTGTGGGGCCACGCGAGCGGCTGCCAAAGAGCTTTCTAACGAGGCACGGCTTTCCCTCCTGGCTCTTCGGGCGTGGGAGTTGTCGCCAGAGCTGCGGCCCTACCGGAAAATGCTTCGCAGGCTGGCACGGCGGCGCCACGTGGGCGCCGGTGGCGCCGATGCTGACGGCCGCCGCAAAGCCTGCAGCCCCTCGGGCTGTGGGGCCACGCGAGCGGCTACCAAAGAGCTTTCCAACGAGGCACGGCTTTCCCTCCTGGCTCTTCAGGCGTGGGAGCTGTGGCCAGAGCCGCGGCCCTACCGGAAAATGCATCGCAGGCTGGCACGGCGGCGCCACGTGGGCGCCGGTGGCGCCGAGGCTGACGGCCGCCGCCAAGCCCGCAGCCCCACGGGCTGTGGGGCCACGCGAGCGGCTGCCAAAGAGCTTTCCAACGAGGCACGGCTTTCCCTCCTGGCTCTTCGGGCGTGGGAGTTGTCGCCAGAGCCGTGGCCCTACCGGAAAATGCTTCGCAGGCTGGCACGGCGGCGCTACGTGGGCGCCGGTGGCGCCGAGGCTGACGGCCGCCGCAAAGCCCGCAGCCCCACGGGCTGTGGGGCCACGCGAGCGGCTGCCAAAGAGCTTTCTAACGAGGCACGGCTTTCCCTCCTGGCTCTTCGGGCGTGGGAGCTGTGGCCAGAGCCGCGGCCCTACCGGAAAATGCTTCGCAGGGTGGCGCGGCGGCACCACGTGGGCGCCGGTGGCGCCGAGGCTGACGGCCGCCGCAAAGCCCGCAGCTCCACGGGCTGTGGGGCCACGCGAGCGGCTGCCAAAGAGCTTTCCAACGAGGCACGGCTTTCACTCCTGGCTCTTCGGGCGTGGGAGCTGTGGCCAGAGCCGCGGCCCTACCGGAAAATGCTTCGCAGGCTGGCACGGCGGCGCCACGTGTGCGCCGGTGGCGCCGAGGCTGACGGCCGCCGCAAAGCCCGCAGCCCCATGGTCTGTGGAACCACGCAAGCGGCTGCCAAAGACCTTTCCAACGAGGCACGGCTTTCCCTCCTGGCTCTTCGGGCGTGGGAGCTGTGGCCAGAGCCGCGGCCCTACCGGAAAATGCTTCGCAGGCTGGCGCGGCTGCGCGACATGGGTACCGGTGGCGCCGACGCTTACGGCCGCCGCAAAGCCCGCAGCCCCACGGGCTGTGGGGCCACGCGAGCGGCTGCCAAAGAGCTTTCCAACGAGGCACGGCTTTCCCTCCTGGCTCTTCGGGCGTGGGAGTTGTCGCCAGAGCCGTGGCCCAACCGGAAAATGCTTCGCAGGCTGGCGCGGTGGCGCCAGGTGGGCGCCGGTGGCGCCGAGGCTGACGGCCGCTGCAAAGCCCGCAGCCCCACGGGCTGTGGGGCCACGCGAGCGGCTGCCAAAGAGCTTTCCAACGAGGCACGGCTTTCCCTCCTGGCTCTTCGGGCGTGGGAGCTGTGGCCAGTGCCGCGGCCCTACCTGAAAATGCTTCGCAGGCTGGCGCGGCTGCGCGACATGGGTACCGGTGGCGCCGAGGCTGACGGCCGCCGCAAAGCCCGCAGCCCCACGGGCTGTGGGGCCACGCGAGCGGCTGCCAAAGAGCTTTCCAACGAGGCACGGCTTTCCCTCCTGGCTCTTCGGGCGTGGGAGCTGTCGCCAGAGCCGCGGCCCTACCCGAATATGCTTCGCAGGCTGGCGCGGCGGTGCGACGTGGCCTTCGGTGACGCCGAGGCTGACGGCCGCCACAAAGCCCGCAGCCCCACGGGCTGTGGGGCAACGTCAGCGGCTGCCAAAGAGGTTTCCAACGAGGCACGGCTTTCCCTCCTGGCTCTTCGGGCGTGGGAGCTGTGGCCAGAGCCGCGGCCCTACCGGAAAATGCTTAGCGGGCTGGCGCGCCTGCGCCACGTGGGTGCCGGTGGCGCCGAGGCTGACGGCCGCCGCAAAGCCCGCAGCCCCACGGGCTGTGGGGCCACGCGAGCGGCTGCCAAAGAGCTTTCCAACGAGGCACGGCTTACCCTCCTGGCTCTTCGGGCGTGGGAGTTGTCGCCAGAGCCGCGGCCCTACCGGAAAATGCTTCGCAGGCTGGCGCGGCAGTGCCACGTGGGCGCCGGTGGCGCCGAGGCTGACGGCTGCCGCAAAGCCTGCAGCCCCACGGGCTGTGGGGCCACGCGAGCGGCTGCCAAAGAGCTTTCCAACGAGGCACGGCTTTCCCTCCTGGCTCTTCGGGCGTGGGAGTTGTCGCCAGAGCTGCGGCCCTACCGGAAAATGCTTCGCAGGCTGGCGCGGCGGCGCCAAGTGGGCGCCGGTGGCGCCGAGGCTGACGGCCGCCGCAAAGCCCGCAGCCCCACGGGCTGTGGGGCCACGCGAGCGGCTGCCAAAGAGCTTTCCAACGAGGCACGGCTTTCCCTCCTGGCTCTTCGGGCGTGGGAGCTGTGGCCAGAGCCGCGGCCCTACCGGAAAATGCTTCGCAGGGTGGCGCGGCGGCACCACGTGGGCGCCGGTGGCGCCGAGGCTGACGGCCGCCGCAAAGCCCGCAGCTCCACGGGCTGTGGGGCCACGCGAGCGGCTGCCAAAGAGCTTTCCAACGAGGCACGGCTTTCACTCCTGGCTCTTCGGGCGTGGGAGCTGTGGCCAGAGCCGCGGCCCTACCGGAAAATGCTTCGCAGGCTGGCACGGCGGTGCCACGTGTGCGCCGGTGGCGCCGAGGCTGACGGCCGCCGCAAAGCCCGCAGCCCCATGGTCTGTGGAACCACGCAAGCGGCTGCCAAAGACCTTTCCAACGAGGCACGGCTTTCCCTCCTGGCTCTTCGGGCGTGGGAGCTGTGGCCAGAGCCGCGGCCCTACCGGAAAATGCTTCGCAGGCTGGCGCGGCTGCGCGACATGGGTACCGGTGGCGCCGACGCTTACGGCCGCCGCAAAGCCCGCAGCCCCACGGGCTGTGGGGCCACGCGAGCGGCTGCCAAAGAGCTTTCCAACGAGGCACGGCTTTCCCTCCTGGCTCTTCGGGCGTGGGAGTTGTCGCCAGAGCCGTGGCCCAACCGGAAAATGCTTCGCAGGCTGGCGCGGTGGCGCCAGGTGGGCGCCGGTGGCGCCGAGGCTGACGGCCGCTGCAAAGCCCGCAGCCCCAAGGGCTGTGGGGCCACGCGAGCGGCTGCCAAAGAGCTTTCCAACGAGGCACGGCTTTCCCTCCTGGCTCTTCGGGCGTGGGAGCTGTGGCCAGTGCCGCGGCCCTACCTGAAAATGCTTCGCAGGCTGGCGCGGCTGCGCGACATGGGTACCGGTGGCGCCGAGGCTGACGGCCGCCGCAAAGCCCGCAGCCCCACGGGCTGTGGGGCCACGCGAGCGGCTGCCAAAGAGCTTTCCAACGAGGCACGGCTTTCCCTCCTGGCTCTTCGGGCGTGGGAGCTGTGGCCAGAGCCGCGGCCCTACCGGAAAATGCTTCGCAGGCTGGCGCGGCGGCACCACGTGGGCGCCGGTGGCGCCGAGGCTGACGGCCGCCGCAAAGCCCGCAGCCCCACGGGCTGTGGGTCCACGCGAGCGGCTGCCAAAGAGCTTTCCAACGAGGCACGGCTTTCCCTCCTGGCTCTTCGGGCGTGGGAGCTGTCGCCAGAGCCGCGGCCCTACCCGAATATGCTTCGCAGGCTGGCGCGGCGGTGCGACGTGGCCTTCGGTGACGCCGAGGCTGACGGCCGCCACAAAGCCCGCAGCCCCACGGGCTGTGGGGCAACGTCAGCGGCTGCCAAAGAGGTTTCCAACGAGGCACGGCTTTCCCTCCTGGCTCTTCGGGCGTGGGAGCTGTGGCCAGAGCCGAGGCCCTACCGGAAAATGCTTAGCGGGCTGGCGCGCCTGCGCCACGTGGGTGCCGGTGGCGCCGAGGCTGACGGCCGCAGCAAAGCCCGCAGCCCCACGGGCTGTGGGGCCACGCGAGCGGCTGCCAAAGAGCTTTCCAACGAGGCACGGCTTTCCCTCCTGGCTCTTCGGGCGTGGGAGTTGTCGCCAGAGCCGCGGCCCTACCGGAAAATGCTTCGCAGGCTGGCGCGGCAGTGCCACGTGGGCGCGGGTGGCGCCGAGGCTGACGGCTGCCGCAAAGCCCGCAGCCCCACGGGCTGTGGGGCCACGCGAGCGGCTGCCAAAGAGCTTTCCAACGAGGCACGGCTTTCCCTCCTGGCTCTTCGGGCGTGGGAGCTGTGGCCAGAGCTGCGGCCCAACCGGAAAATGGTTCGCAGGCTGGCACGGCGGCGCCACGTGGACGCCGGTGGCGCCGACGCTGACGGCCGACGCAAAGCCCGCAGCCCCACGGGCTGTGGGGCCACGCGAGCGGCTGCCAAAAGGCTTTCCAGCGAGGCACGTCTTTCCCTCCTGGCTCTTCGGGCGTGGGAGCTGTGGCCAGAGCCGCGGCCCTACCGGAAAATGCTTCGCAGGCTGGCGCGGCGGCGCCAGGTGGGCGCCGGTGGCGCCGAGGCTGACGGCCGCCGCAAAGCCTGCAGCCCCACGGGCTGTGGGGCCACGCGAGCGGCTGCCAAAGAGCTTTCCAACGAGGCACGGCTTTCCCTCCTGGCTCTTCGGGCGTGGGAGCTGTGGCCAGAGCCGCGGCCCTACCGAAAAATGCTTAGCGGTCTGGCGCGGCTGCGCCACGTGGGTGCCGGTGGCGCCGAGGCTGACGGCCGCCGCAAAGCCCGCAGCCCCACGGGCTGTGGGGCCACGCGAGCGGCTGCCAAAGAGCTTTCCAACGAGGCACGGCTTTCCCTCCTGGCTCTTCGGGCGTGGGAGTTGTCGCCAGAGCCGCGGCCCTACCGGAAAATGCTTCGCAGGCTGGCGCGGCGGTGCCACGTGGGCGCCGGTGGCGCCGAGGCTGACGGCTGCCGCAAAGCCCGCAGCCCCACGGGCTGTGGGGCCACGCGAGCGGCTGCCAAAGAGCTTTCCAACGAGGCACGGCTTTCCCTCCTGGCTCTTCGGGCGTGGCTGTTGTCGCCAGAGCCGTGGCCCTACCGGAAAATGGTTCGCAGGCTGGCACGGCGGCGCCACGTGGACGCCGGTGGCGCCGACGCTGACGGCCGCCGCAAAGCCTGCAGCCCCACGGGCTGTGGGGCCACGCGAGCGGCTGCCAAAGAGCTTTCCAACGAGGCACGGCTTTCCCTCCTGGCTCTTCGGGCGTGGGAGCTGTGGCCAGAGCTGCGGCCCTACCGGAAAATGCTTCGCAGGCTGGCGCGGCGGCGACACGTGGGCGCCGGTGGCGCCGACGCTGACGGCCGCCGCAAAGCCCGCAGCCCCACGGGCTGTGGGGCCACATCAGCGGCTGCCAAGGAGCTTTCCAACGAGGCACGTCTTTCCCTCCTGGCTCTTCGGGCGTGGGAGCTGTGGCCAGAGCCGCGGCCCTACCGGAAAATGCTTCGCGGGCTGGCGCGGCTGCGCCACGTGGGTGCCGGTGGCGCCGAGGCTGACGGCCGCCGCAAAGCCCGCAGCTCCACGGGCTGTGCGGCCATGCGAGCGGCTGCCAAAGAGCTTTCCAACGAGGCACGGCTTTCCCTCCTGGCTCTTCGGGCGTGGGAGTTGTCGCCAGAGCCGCGGCCCTACCGGAAAATGCTTCGCAGGCTGGCACGGCGGCGCCACGTGGGCGCCGGTGGCGCCGAGTCTGACGGCCGACGCAAAGCCCGCAGCCCCACGGGCTGTGGGGCCACGCGAGCGGCTGCCAAAGAGCTTTCCAACGAGGCACGGCTTTCCCTCCTGGCTCTTCGGGCGTGGGAGCTGTGGCAAGAGCCGCGGCCCTACCGGAAAATGCTTCGCGGGCTGGCGCGGCTGCGCCACGTGGGTGCCGGAGGCGCCGAGGCTGACGGCCGCCGCAAAGCCCGCAGCCCCACGGGCTGTGCGGCCATGCGAGCGGCTGCCAAAGAGCTTTCCAACGAGGCACGGCTTTCCCTCCTGGCTCTTCGGGCGTGGGAGTTGTCGCCAGAGCCGCGGCCCTACCGGAAAATGCTTCGCAGGCTGGCACGGCGGCGCCACGTGGGCGCCGGTGGCGCCGAGTCTGACGGCCGCCGCAAAGCCCGCAGCCCCACGGGCTGTGGGGCCACGCGAGCGGCTGCCAAAGAGCTTTCCAACGAGGCACGGCTTTCCCTTCTGGCTCTTTGGGCGTGGGAGCTGTGGTCAGAGCTGCGGCCCTACCGGAAAATGCTTCGCAGGCTGGCATGACGGCGCCACGTGGGTGCCGGTGGCGCCGAGGCTGACGGCCGCCGCAAAGCCCGCAGCCCCACGGGCTGTGGGGCCACGCGAGCGGCTGCCAAAGAGCTTTCTAACGAGGCACGGCTTTCCCTCCTGGCTCTTCAGGCGTGGGAGCTGTGGCAAGAGCCGCGGCCCTACCGGAAAATGCTTCGCAGGGTGGCGCGGCGGCACCACGTGGGCGCCGCTGGCGCCGAGGCTGACGGCCGCCGCAAAGCCCGCAGCTCCAAGGGCTGTGGGGCCACGCGAGCGGCTGCCAAAGAGCTTTCCAACGAGGCACGGCTTTCCCTCCTGGCTCTTCGGGCGTGGGAGTTGTCGCCAGAGCCGCGGCCCTACCGGAAAATGCTTCGCAGGCTGGCACGGCGGTGCCACGTGTGCGCCGGTGGCGCCGAAGCTGACGGCCGCCGCAAAGCCCGCAGACCCATGGTCTGTGGAACCACGCGAGCGGCTGCCAAAGACCTTTCCAACGAGGCACGGCTTTCCCTCCTGGCTCTTCGGGCGTGGGAGCTGTGGCCAGTGCCGCGGCCCTACCGGAAAATGCTTCGCAGGCTGGCGCGGCTGCGCGACATGGGTACCGGTGGCGCCGAGGCTGACGGCCGCCGCAAAGCCCGCAGCCCCACGGGCTGTGGGGCCATGCCAGCGGCTGCCAAAGAGCTTTCCAACGAGGCACGGCTTTCCCTCCTGGCTCTTCGGGCGTGGGAGCTGTGGCCAGAGCCGCGGCCCTACCGGAAAATGCTTCGCAGGCTGGCGCGGCGGCACCACGTGGGCGCCGGTGGCGCCGAGGCTGACGGCCGCCGCAAAGCCCGCAGCCCCACGGGCTGTGGGGCCACGCCAGCGGCTGCCAAAGAGCTTTCCAACGAGGCACGGCTTTCCCTCCTGGCTCTTCGGGCGTGGGAGCTGTCGCCAGAGCCGCGGCCCTACCCGAATATGCTTCGCAGGCTGGCGCGGCGGTGCGACGTGGCCTTCGGTGACGCCGAGGCTGACGGCCGCCACAAAGCCCGCAGCCCCACGGGCTGTGGGGCCACGTCAGCGGCTGCCAAAGAGGTTTCCAACGAGGCACGGCTTTCCCTCCTGGCTCTTCGGGCGTGGGAGCTGTGGCCAGAGCCGCGGCCCTACCGGAAAATGCTTAGCGGGCTGGCGCGGCTGCGCCACGTGGGTGCCGGTGGCGCCGAGGCTGACGGCCGCCGCAAAGCCCGCAGCCCCACGGGCTGTGGGGCCACGCGAGCGGCTGCCAAAGAGCTTTCCAACGAGGCACGGCTTTCCCTCCTGGCTCTTCGGGCGTGGGAGTTTTCGCCAGAGCCGTGGCTCTACCGGAAAATGCTTCGCAGGCTGGCGCGGTGGCGCCAGGTGGGCGCCGGTGGCGCCGAGGCTGACGGCCGCTGCAAAGCCCGCAGCCCCAAGGGCTGTGGGGCCACGCGAGCGGCTGCCAAAGAGCTTTCCAACGAGGCACGTCTTTCCCTCCTGGCTCTTCGGGCGTGGGAGCTGTCGCCAGAGCCGCGGCCCTACCGGAAAATGCATCGCAGGCTGGCGCGGCGGCGCCAGGTGGGCGCCGGTGGCGCCGAGGCTGACGGCCGCCGCAAAGCCTGCAGCCCCACGGGCTGTGGGGCCACGCGAGCGGCTGCCAAAGAGCTTTCCAACGAGGCACGGCTTTCCCTCCTGGCTCTTCGGGCGTGGGAGCTGTGGCCAGAGCCGCGGCCCTACCAGAAAATGCTTCGCGGGCTCGCGCGGCTGCGCCACGTGGGTGCCGGTGGCGCCGAGGCTGACGGCCGCCGCAAAGCCCGCAGCCCCAAGGGCTGTGGGGCCACGCGAGCGGCTGCCAAAGAGCTTTCCAACGAGGCACGGCTTTCCCTCCTGGCTCTTCGGGCGTGGGAGTTGTCGCCAGAGCTGCGGCCCTACCGGAAAATGCTTCGCAGGCTGGCGCGGCGGCGCCAAGTGGGCGCCGGTGGCGCCGAGGCTGACGGCCGCCGCAAAGCCCGCAGCCCCATGGGCTGTGGGGCCACGCGAGCGGCTGCCAAAGAGCTTTCCAACGAGGCACGGCTTTCCCTCCTGGCTCTTCGGGCGTGGGAGCTGTGGCCAGAGCTGCGGCCCTACCGGAAAATGGTTCGCAGGCTGGCACGGCGGCGCCACGTGGACGCCGGTGGCGCCGACGCTGACGACCGACGCAAAGCCCGCAGCCCCACGGGCTGTGGGGCCACGCGAGCGGCTGCCAAAGAGCTTTCCAGCAAGGCACGTCTTTCCCTCCTGGCTCTTCGGGCGTGGGAGCTGTGGCCAGAGCCGCGGCCCTACCGGAAAATGCTTAGCGGGCTGGCGCGGCTGCGCCACGTGGGTGCCGGTGGCGCCGAGGCTGACGGCCGCCGCAAAGCCCGCAGCCCCACGGGCTGTGGGGCCACGCGAGCGGCTGCCAAAGAGCTTTCCAACGAGGCACGGCTTTCCCTCCTGGCTCTTCGGGCGTGGGAGTTGTCGCCAGAGCCGCGGCCCTACCGGAAAATGCTTCGCAGGCTGGCGCGGCGGTGCCACGTGGGCGCCGGTGGCGCCGAGGCTGACGGCTGCCGCAAAGCCCGCAGCCCCACGGGCTGTGGGGCCACGCGAGCGGCTGCCAAAGAGCTTTCCAACGAGGCACGGCTTTCCCTCCTGGCTCTTCGGGCGTGGGAGCTGTCGCCAGAGCCGCGGCCCTACCCGAATATGCTTCGCAGGCTGGCGCGGCGGTGCGACGTGGCCTTCGGTGACGCCGAGGCTGACGGCCGCCACAAAGCCCGCAGCCCCACGGACTGTGGGGCCACGTCAGCGGCTGCCAAGGTGCTTTCCAACGAGGCACGGCTTTCCCTCCTGGCTCTTCGGGCGTGGGAGCTGTGGCCAGAGCCGCGGCCCTACCAGAAAATGCTTCGCGGGCTCGCGCGGCTGCGCCACGTGGGTGCCGGTGGCGCCGAGGCTGACGGCCGCCGCAAAGCCCGCAGCCCCAAGGGCTGTGGGGCCACGCGAGCGGCTGCCAAAGAGCTTTCCAACGAGGCACGGCTTTCCCTCCTGGCTCTTCAGGCGTGGGAGTTGTCGCCAGAGCCGCGGCCCTACCGGAAAATGCTTCGCAGGCTGGCACGGCGGCGCCACGTGGGCGCCGGTGGCGCCGAGGCTGACGGCCGCCGCAAAGCCCGCAGCCCCACGGGCTGTGGGGCCACGCGAGCGGCTGCCAAAGAGCTTTCCAACGAGGCACGGCTTTCCCTCCTGGCTCTTCGGGCGTGGGAGTTGTCGCCAGAGCCGCGGCCCTACCGGAAAATGCTTCGCAGGCTGGCGCGGCGGCGCCAGGTGGGCGCCGGTGGCGCCGAGGCTGACGGCCGCCGCAAATCCTGCAGCCCCAAAGACTGTGGGACCACGCGAGCGGCTGCCAAAGAGCTTTCCAACGAGGCACGGCTTTCCCTCCTGGCTCTTTGGGCGTGGGACTTGTGGTCAGAGCCGCGGCCCTACCGGAAAATGCTTCGCAGGCTGGCGCGGCGGCGCCACGTGGCAGTTGGTGGCGCCGAGGTTGACGGCCGCCGCAAAGCCCGCAGCCCCACGGGCTGTGGGGCCACGCGAGCGGCTGCCAAAGAGCTTTCCAACGAGGCACGGCTTTCCCTCCTGGCTCTTCGGGCGTGGGAGCTGTGGCCAGAGCCGCGGCCCTACCGGAAAATGCTTCGCAGGCTGGCGCGGCGGCGCCACGTGGGCGCCGGTGGCGCCGAGGCTGACGGCCGCCGCAAAGCCCGCAGCCCCACGGGCTGTAGGGCCACGCGAGCGGCTGCCAAAGAGCTTTCCAGCGAGGCACAGCTTTCCCTCCTGGCTCTTCGGGCGTGGGAGCTGTGGCCAGAGCCGCGGCCCTACCGGAAAATGCTTCGCAGGCTGCGCGGCGGCCCCACGTGGGCGCCGGTGGCGCCGAGGCTGACGGCCGCCGCAAAGCCCGCAGCCCCACGGGCTGTGGGGCCACGCGAGCGGCTGCCAAAGAGCTTTCCAACGAGGCACGGCTTTCCCTCCTTGCTCTTCGGGCGTGGGAGCTGTGGCCAGAGACGCGGCCCTACCGGAAAATGCATCGCAGGCTGGCACGGCGGCGCCACGTGGGCGCCGGTGGCGCCGAGGCTGATGGCCGCCGCAAAGCCCGCAGCCCCACGGGCTGTGGGGCCACGCGAGCGGCTGCCAAAGAGCTTTCCAACGAGGCACGGCTTTCCCTCCTGGCTCTTCGGGCGTGGGAGTTGTCGCCAGAGCCGTGGCCCAACCGGAAAATGCTTCGCAGGCTGGCGCGGTGGCGCCAGGTGGGCGCCGGTGGCGCCGAGGCTGACGGCCGCTGCAAAGCCCGCAGCCCCAAGGGCTGTGGGGCCACGCGAGCGGCTGCCAAAGAGCTTTCCAACGAGGCACGGCTTTCCCTCCTGGCTCTTCGGGCGTGGGAGCTGTGGTCAGAGCCGCGGCCCTACCGGAAAATGCTTCGCAGGCTGGCGCGGCGGCGCCACGTGGGCGACGGTGGCGCCGAGGCTGACGGCCGCCGCAAAGCCCGCAGCCCCACGGGCTGTGGGGCCACGCGAGCGGCTGCCAAAGAGCTTTCTAACGAGGCACGGCTTTCCCTCCTGGCTCTTCAGGCGTGGGAGCTGTGGCAAGAGCCGCGGCTCTACCGGAAAATGCTTCGCATGGTGGCGCGGCGGCACCACGTGGGCGCCGGTGGCGCCGAGGCTGACGGCCGCCGCAAAGCCCGCAGCTCCACGGGCTGTGGGGCCACGCGAGCGGCTGCCAAAGAGCTTTCCAACGAGGCACGGCTTTCCCTCCTGGCTCTTCGGGCGTGGGAGTTGTCGCCAGAGCCGCGGCCCTACCGGAAAATGCTTCGCAGGCTGGCACGGCGGTGCCACGTGTGCGCCGGTGGCGCCGAAGCTGACGGCCGCCGCAAAGCCCGCAGCCCCATGGTCTGTGGAACCACGCGAGCGGCTGCCAAAGACCTTTCCAACGAGGCACGGCTTTCCCTCCTGGCTCTTCGGGCGTGGGAGCTGTGGCCAGAGCCGCGGCCCTACCGGAAAATGCTTCGCAGGCTGGCGCGGCTGCGCGACATGGGTATCGGTGGCGCCGAGGCTGACGGCCGCCGCAAAGCCCGCAGCCCCACGGGCTGTGGGGCCACGCGAGCGGCTGCCAAAGAGCTTTCCAACGAGGCACGGCTTTCCCTCCTGGCTCTTCGGGCTTGGGAGCTGTGGCCAGAGCCTCGGCCCTACCGGAAAATGCTTCGCAGGCTGCGCGGCGGCCCCACGTGGGCGCCGGTGGCGCCGAGGCTGACGGCCGCCGCAAAGCCCGCAGCCCCACGGGCTGTAGGGCCACGCGAGCGGCTGCCAAAGAGCTTTCCAACGAGGCACGGCTTTCCCTCCTGGCTCTTCGGGCGTGGGAGTTGTCGCCAGAGCCGTGGCCCAACCGGAAAATGCTTCGCAGGCTGGCGCGGTGGCGCCAGGTGGGCGCCGGTGGCGCCGAGGCTGACGGCCGCTGCAAAGCCCGCAGCCCCAAGGGCTGTGGGGCCACGCGAGCGGCTCCAAAGAGCTTTCTAACGAGGCACGGCTTTCCCTCCTGGCTCTTCAGGCGTGGGAGCTGTGGCCAGAGCCGCGGCCCTACCGGAAAATGCTTCGCAGGCTGGCGCGGCGGCACCACGTGGGCGCCGGTGGCGCCGAGGCTGACGGCCGCCGCAAAGCCCGCAGCCCCACGGGCTGTGGGGCCACGCGAGCGGCTGCCAAAGAGCTTTCCAACGAGGCACGGCTTTCCCTCCTGGCTCTTCGGGCGTGGGAGCTGTCGCCAGAGCCGTGGCTCTACCGGAAAATGCTTCGCAGGCTGGCGCGGTGGCGCCAGGTGGGCGCCGGTGGCGCCGAGGCTGACGGCCGCTGCAAAGCACGCAGCCCCACGGGCTGTGGGGCCACGCGAGCGGCTGCCAAAGAGCTTTCCAACGAGGCACGGCTTTCCCTCCTGGCTCTTCGGGCGTGGGAGCTGTCGCCAGAGCCGCGGCCCTACCGGAAAATGCTTCGCAGGCTGGCGCGGCGGCGCCAGGTGGGCGCCGGTGGCGCCGAGGCTGACAGCCGCCGCAAAGCCTGCAGCCCCACGGGCTGTGGGGCCACGCGAGCGGCTGCCAAAGAGCTTTCCAACGAGGCACGGCTTTCCCTCCTGGCTCTTCGGGCGTGGGAGCTGTGGCCAGAGCCGCGGCCCTACCAGAAAATGCTTCGCGGGCTCGCGCGGCTGCGCCACGTGGGTGCCGGTGGCGCCGAGGCTGACGGCCGCCGCAAAGCCCGCAGCCCCAAGGGCTGTGGGGCCACGCGAGCGGCTGCCAAAGAGCTTTCCAACGAGGCACGGCTTTCCCTCCTGGCTCTTCGGGCATGGGAGTTGTCGCCAGAGCTGCGGCCCTACCGGAAAATGCTTCGCAGGCTGGCGCGGCGGCGCCAAGTGGGCGCCGGTGGCGCCGAGGCTGACGGCCGCCGCAAAGCCCGCAGCCCCACGGGCTGTGGGGCCACGCGAGCGGCTGCCAAAGACCTTTCCAACGAGGCACGGCTTTCCCTCCTGGCTCTTCGGGCGTGGGAGCTGTGGCCAGAGCTGCGGCCCTACCAGAAAATGCTTCGCAGGCTGGCCCGGCGGCGCCACGTGGACGCCGGTGGCGCCGACGCTGACGGCCGACGCAAAGCCCGCAGCCCCACGGGCTGTGGGGCCACGCGAGCGGCTGCCAAAGAGCTTTCTAACGAGGCACGGCTTTCCCTCCTGGCTCTTCAGGCGTGGGAGCTGTGGCAAGAGCCGCGGCCCTACCGGAAAATGCTTCGCAGGGTGGCGCGGCGGCACCACGTGGGCGCCGCTGTCGCCGAGGCTGACGGCCGCCGCAAAGCCCGCAGCTCCACGGGCTGTGGGGCCACGCGAGCGGCTGCCAAAGAGCTTTCCAACGAGGCACGGCTTTCCCTCCTGGCTCTTCGGGCGTGGGAGTTGTCGCCAGAGCCGCGGCCCTACCGGAAAATGCTTCGCAGGCTGGCACGGCGGTGCCACGTGTGCGCCGGTGGCGCCGAAGCTGACGGCCGCCGCAAAGCCCGCAGCCCCATGGTCTGTGGAACCACGCGAGCGGCTGCCAAAGACCTTTCCAACGAGGCACGGCTTTCCCTCCTGGCTCTTCGGGCGTGGGAGCTGTGGCCAGAGCCGCGGCCCTACCGGAAAATGCTTCGCAGGCTGGCGCGGCTGCGCGACATGGGTATCGGTGGCGCCGAGGCTGACGGCCGCCGCAAAGCCCGCAGCCCCACGGGCTGTGGGGCCACGCGAGCGGCTGCCAAAGAGCTTTCCAACGAGGCACGGCTTTCCCTCCTGGCTCTTCGGGCTTGGGAGCTGTGGCCAGAGCCTCGGCCCTACCGGAAAATGCTTCGCAGGCTGCGCGGCGGCCCCACGTGGGCGCCGGTGGCGCCGAGGCTGACGGCCGCCGCAAAGCCTGCAGCCCCACGGGCTGTAGGGCCACGCGAGCGGCTGCCAAAGAGCTTTCCAACGAGGCACGGCTTTCCCTCCTGGCTCTTCGGGCGTGGGAGTTGTCGCCAGAGCCGTGGCCCAACCGGAAAATGCTTCGCAGGCTGGCGCGGTGGCGCCAGGTGGGCGCCGGTGGCGCCGAGGCTGACGGCCGCTGCAAAGCCCGCAGCCCCAAGGGCTGTGGGGCCACGCGAGCGGCTGCCAAAGAGCTTTCCAACGAGGCACGGCTTTCCCTCCTGGCTCTTCGGGCGTGGGAGCTGTGGTCAGAGCCGCGGCCCTACCGGAAAATGCTTCGCAGGCTGGCGAGGCGGCGCCACGGGGGCGCCGGTGGCGCCGAGGCTGACAGCCGCCGCAAAGCCCGCAGCCCCACGGGCTGTGGGGCCACGCGAGCGGCTCCAAAGAGCTTTCTAACGAGGCACGGCTTTCCCTCCTGGCTCTTCAGGCGTGGGAGCTGTGGCCAGAGCCGCGGCCCTACCGGAAAATGCTTCGCAGGCTGGCGCGGCGGCACCACGTGGGCGCCGGTGGCGCCGAGGCTGACGGCCGCCGCAAAGCCCGCAGCCCCACGGGCTGTGGGGCCACGCGAGCGGCTGCCAAAGAGCTTTCCAACGAGGCACGGCTTTCCCTCCTGGCTCTTCGGGCGTGGGAGCTGTCGCCAGAGCCGTGGCTCTACCGGAAAATGCTTCGCAGGCTGGCGCGGTGGCGCCAGGTGGGCGCCGGTGGCGCCGAGGCTGACGGCCGCTGCAAAGCCCGCGGCCCCACGGGCTGTGGGGCCACGCGAGCGGCTGCCAAAGAGCTTTCCAACGAGGCACGTCTTTCCCTCCTGGCTCTTCGGGCGTGGGAGCTGTCGCCAGAGCCGCGGCCCTACCGGAAAATGCTTCGCAGGCTGGCGCGGCGGCGCCAGGTGGGCGCCGGTGGCGCCGAGGCTGACAGCCGCCGCAAAGCCTGCAGCCCCACGGGCTGTGGGGCCACGCGAGCGGCTGCCAAAGAGCTTTCCAACAAGGCACGGCTTTCCCTCCTGGCTCTTCGGGCGTGGGAGCTGTGGCCAGAGCCGCGGCCCTACCAGAAAATGCTTCGCGGGCTCGCGCGGCTGCGCCACGTGGGTGCCGGTGGCGCCGAGGCTGACGGCCGCCGCAAAGCCCGCAGCCCCAAGGGCTGTGGGGCCACGCGAGCGGCTGCCAAAGAGCTTTCCAACGAGGCACGGCTTTCCCTCCTGGCTCTTCGGGCGTGGGAGTTGTCGCCAGAGCTGCGGCCCTACCGGAAAATGCTTCGCAGGCTGGCGCGGCGGCGCCAAGTGGGCGCCGGTGGCGCCGAGGCTGACGGCCGCCGCAAAGCCCGCAGCCCCATGGGCTGTGGGGCCACGCGAGCGGCTGCCAAAGACCTTTCCAACGAGGCACGGCTTTCCCTCCTGGCTCTTCGGGCGTGGGAGCTGTGGCCAGAGCTGCGGCCCTACCGGAAAATGGTTCGCAGGCTGGCCCGGCGGCGCCACGTGGACGCCGGTGGCGCCGACGCTGACGGCCGACGCAAAGCCCGCAGCCCCACGGGCTGTGGGGCCACGCGAGCGGCTGCCAAAGAGCTTTCCAGCGAGGCACGTCTTTCCCTCCTGGCTCTTCGGGCGTGGGAGCTGTGGCCAGAGCCGCGGCCCTACCGGAAAATGCTTCGCAGGCTGGCGCGGCGGCGCCAGGTGGGCGCCGGTGGCGCCGAGGCTGACGGCCGCCGCAAAGCCTGCAGCCCCACGGGCTGTGGGGCCACGCGAGCAGATGCCAAAGAGCTTTCCAACGAGGCACGGCTTTCCCTCCTGGCTCTTCGGGCGTGGGAGCTGTGGCCAGAGCCGCGGCCCTACCGGAAAATGCTTCGCAGGCTGGCGCGGCTGCGCCACGTGGGTGCCGGTGGCGCCGAGGCTGACGGCCGCCGCAAAGCCCGCAGCCCCACGGGCTGTGGGGCCACGCGAGCGGCTGCCAAAGAGCTTTCCAACGAGGCACGGCTTTCCCTCCTGGCTCTTCGGGCGTGGGAGTTGTCGCCAGAGCCGCGGCCCTACCGGAAAATGCTTCGCAGGCTGGCGCGGCGGTGCCACGTGGGCGCCGGTGGCGCCGAGGCTGACGGCTGCCGCAAAGCCCGCAGCCCCACGGGCTGTGGGGCCACGCGAGCGGCTGCCAAAGAGCTTTCCAACGAGGCACGGCTTTCCCTCCTTGCTCTTCGGGCGTGGGAGCTGTGGCCAGAGCCGCGGCCCTACCGGAAAATGCATCGCAGGCTGGCACGGCGGCGCCAGGTGGGCGCCGGTGGCGCCGAGGCTGACGGCCGCCGCAAAGCCCGCAGCCCCACGGGCTGTGGGGCCACGCGAGCGGCTGCCAAAGAGCTTTCCAACGAGGCACGGCTTTCCCTCCTGGCTCTTCGGGCGTGGCTGTTGTCGCCAGAGCCGTGGCCCTACCGGAAAATGCTTCGCAGGCTGGCGCGGTGGCGCCAGGTGGGCGCCGGTGGCGCCGAGGCTGACGGCCGCTGCAAAGCCCGCAGCCCCACGGGCTGTGGGGCCACGCGAGCGGCTGCCAAAGAGCTTTCCAACGAGGCACGTCTTTCCCTCCTGGCTCTTCGGGCGTGGGAGCTGTCGCCAGAGCCGCGGCCCTAC
This sequence comes from Chroicocephalus ridibundus, assembly GCF_963924245.1. NCBI lineage: Eukaryota > Metazoa > Chordata > Aves > Charadriiformes > Laridae > Chroicocephalus > Chroicocephalus ridibundus. Next base: position 1,093,008 of record NW_026961593.1, read on the forward strand.
CGGAAAATGCTTCGCAGGCTGGCGCGGCGGCGCCAGGTGGGCGCCGGTGGGGCCGAGGCTGACGGCCGCCGCAAAGCCTGCAGCCCCACGGGCTGTGGGGCCACGCGAGCGGCTGCCAAAGAGCTTTCCAACGAGGCACGGCTTTCCCTCCTGGCTCTTCGGGCGTGGGAGCTGTGGCCAGAGCCGCGGCCCTACCAGAAAATGCTTCGCGGGCTCGCGCGGCTGCGCCACGTGGGTGCCGGTGGCGCCGAGGCTGACGGCCGCCGCAAAGCCCGCAGCCCCAAGGGCTGTGGGGCCACGCGAGCGGCTGCCAAAGAGCTTTCCAACGAGGCACGTCTTTCCCTCCTGGCTCTTCGGGCGTGGGAGTTGTCGCCAGAGCTGCGGCCCTACCGGAAAATGCTTCGCAGGCTGGCGCGGCGGCGCCAAGTGGGCGCCGGTGGCGCCGAGGCTGACGGCCGCCGCAAAGCCCGCAGCCCCATGGGCTGTGGGGCCACGTGAGCGGCTGCGAAAGAGCTTTCCAACGAGGCACGGCTTTCCCTCCTGGCTCTTCGGGCGTGGGAGCTGTGGCCAGAGCTGCGGCCCTACCGGAAAATGGTTCGCAGGCTGGCACGGCGGCGCCACGTGGACGCCGGTGGCGCCGACGCTGACGGCCGACGCAAAGCCCGCAGCCCCACGGGCTGTGGGGCCACGCGAGCGGCTGCCAAAGAGCTTTCCAGCGAGGCACGTCTTTCCCTCCTGGCTCTTCGGGCGTGGGAGCTGTGGCCAGAGCCGCGGCCCTACCGGAAAATGCTTCGCAGGCTGGCGCGGCGGCGCCAGGTGGGCGCCGGTGGCGCCGAGGCTGACGGCCGCCGCAAAGCCTGCAGCCCCACGGGCTGTGGGGCCACGCGAGCGGCTGCCAAAGAGCTTTCCAACGAGGCACGGCTTTCCCTCCTGGCTCTTCGGGCGTGGGAGCTGTGGCCAGAGCCGCGGCCCTACCGGAAAATGCTTCGCGGGCTGGCGCGGCTGCGCCACGTGGGTGCCGGTGGCGCCGAGGCTGACGGCCGCCGCAAAGCCCGCAGCCCCACGGGCTGTGGGGCCACGCGAGCGGCTGCCAAAGAGCTTTCCAACGAGGCACGGCTTTCCCTCCTGGCTCTTCGGGAGTGGGAGTTGTCGCCAGAGCCGCGGCCCTACCGGAAAATGCTTCGCAGGCTGGCACAGCGGCGCCACGTGGGCGCCGGTGGCGCCGAGGCTGACGGCCGCCGCAAAGCCCGCAGCCCCACGGGCTGTGGGGCCACGCGAGCGGCTGCCAAAGAGCTTTCCAACGAGGCACGGCTTTCCCTCCTGGCTCTTCGGGCGTGGGAGCTGTCGCCAGAGCCGCGGCCCTACCCGAATATGCTTTGCAGGCTGGCGCGGCGGTGCGACGTGGCCTTCGGTGACGCCGAGGCTGACGGCCGCCGCAAAGCCCGCAGCCCCACGGGCTGTGGGGCCACGTCAGCGGCTGCCAAAGAGGTTTCCAACGAGGCACGGCTTTCCCTCCTGGCTCTTCGGGCGTGGGAGCTGTGGCCAGAGCCGCGGCCCTACCGGAAAATGCTTAGCGGGCTGGCGCGGCTGCGCCACGTGGGCGCCGGTGGCACCGAGGCTGACGGCCACCGCAAAGCCCGCAGCCCCACGGGCTGTGGGGCCACGCGAGCGGCTGCCAAAGAGCTTTCCAACGAGGCACGGCTTTCCCTCCTGGCTCTTCGGGCGTGGGAGTTGTCGCCAGAGCCGCGGCCCTACCGGAAAATACTTCGCAGGCTGGCGCGGCGGTGCCACGTGGGCGCCGGTGGCGCCGAGGCTGACGGCTGCCGCAAAGCCCGCAGCCCCACGGGCTGTGGGGCCACGCGAGCGGCTGCCAAAGAGCTTTCCAACGAGGCACGGCTTTCCCTCCTTGCTCTTCGGGCGTGGGAGCTGTGCCCAGAGCCGCGGCCCTACCGGAAAATGCTTCGCAGGCTGGCGCGGCGGCGCCATGTGGGCGCCGGTGGCGCCGAGGCTGACGGCCGCCGTAAAGCCCGCAGCCCCAAGGGCTGTGGGGCCACGCGAGCGGCTGCCAAAGAGCTTTCCAACGAGGCACGGCTTTCCCTCCTGGCTCTTCGGGCGTGGGAGTTGTCGCCAGAGCCGTGGCCCTACCGGAAAATGCTTCGCAGGCTGGCGCGGTGGCGCCAGGTGGGCGCCGGTGGCACCGAGGCTGACGGCCGCTGCAAAGCCCGCAGCCCCAAGGGCTGTGGGGCCACGCGAGCGGCTGCCAAAGAGCTTTCCAACGAGGCACGTCTTTCCCTCCTCGCTCTTCGGGCGTGGGAGCTGTCGCCAGAGCCGCGGCCCTACCGGAAAATGCTTTGCAGGCTGGCGCGGCGGCGCCAGGTGGGCGCCGGTGGCGCCGAGGCTGACGGCCGCCGCAAAGCCTGCAGCCCCACGGGCTGTGGGGCCACGCGAGCGGCTGCCAAAGAGCTTTCCAACGAGGCACGGCTTTCCCTCCTGGCTCTTCGGGCGTGGGAGCTGTGGCCAGAGCCGCGGCCCTACCAGAAAATGCTTCGCAGGCTGGCGCGGCGGCGCCAAGTGGGCGCCGGTGGCGCCGAGGCTGACGGCCGCCGCAAAGCCCGCAGCCCCATGGGCTGTGGGGCCACGCGAGCGGCTGCCAAAGAGCTTTCCAACGAGGCACGGCTTTCCCTCCTGGCTCTTCGGGCGTGGGAGCTGTGGCCAGAGCCGCGGCCCTACCGGAAAATGCTTCGCAGGCTGGCACAGCGGCGCCACGTGGGCGCCGGTGGCGCCGAGGCTGACGGCCGCCGCAAAGCCCGCAGCCCCACGGGCTGTGGGGCCACGCGAGCGGCTGCCAAAGAGCTTTCCAACGAGGCACGGCTTTCCCTCCTGGCTCTTCGGGCGTGGGAGCTGTGGCCAGAGCCGCGGCCCTACCGGAAAATGCTTCGCGGGCTGGCGCGGCTGCGCCACGTGGGTGCCGGTGGCGCCGAGGCTGACGGCCGCCGCAAAGCCCGCAGCCCCACGGGCTTTGCGGCCACGCGAGCGGCTGCCAAAGAGCTTTCCAACGAGGCACGGCTTTCCCTCCTGGCTCTTCGGGCGTGGGAGTTGTCGCCAGAGCCGCGGCCCTACCGGAAAATGCTTCGCAGGCTGGCACGGCGGCGTCACGTGGGCGCCGGTGGCGCCGAGTCTGACGGCCGCCGCAAAGCCCGCAGCCCCACGGGCTGTGGGGCCACGCAAGCGGCTGCCAAAGAGCTTTCCAACGAGGCACGGCTTTCCCTCCTGGCTCTTTGGGCGTGGGAGCTGTGGTCAGAGCTGCGGCCCTACCGGAAAATGCTTCGCAGGCTGGCACGGCGGCGCCACGTGGGTGCCGGTGGCGCCGAGGCTGACGGCCGCCGCAAAGCCCGCAGCCCCATGGGCTGTGGGGCCACGCGAGCGGCTGCCAAAGAGCTTTCCAACGAGGCACGGCTTTCCCTCCTGGCTCTTCGGGCGTCGAGTTGTCGCCAGAGTTGCGGCCCTACCGGAAAATGCTTCGCAGGCTGGCGCGGTGGCGCCAGGTGGGCGCCGGTGGCGCCGAGGCTGACGGCTGCCGCAAAGCCCGCAGCCCCACGGGCTGTGCGGCCACGCGAGCGGCTGCCAGAGAGCTTTATAACGAGGCACGGCTTTCCCTCCTGGCTCTTCGGGCGTGGGAGCTGTGGCCAGAGCCGCGGCCCTACCGGAAAATGCTTCGCAGGCTGGCGCGGCGGCGCCACGTGGGCGCCGGTGGCGCCGAGGCTGACGGCCGCCGCAAAGCCCGCAGCCCCACGGGCTGTGGGGCCACGCGAGCGGCTGCCAAAGAGCTTTCCAGCGAGGCACGTCTTTCCCTCCTGGCTCTTCGGGCGTGGGAGCTGTGGCCAGAGCCGCGGCCCTACCGGAAAATGCTTCGCAGGCTGGCGCGGCGGCGCCAGGTGGGCGCCGGTGGCGCCGAGGCTGACGGCCGCCGCAAAGCCTGCAGCCCCACGGGCTGTGGGGCCACGCGAGCGGCTGCCAAAGAGCTTTCCAGCGAGGCATGGCTTTCCCTCCTGGCTCTTCGGGCGTGGGAGCTGTGGCCAGAGCCGCGGCCCTACCGGAAAATGCTTAGCGGGCTGGCGCGGCTGCGCCACATGGGTGCCGGTGGCACCGAGGCTGACAGCCGCCGCAAAGCCCGCAGCCCCACGGGCTGTGGGGCCACGAGAGCGGCTGCCAAAGAGCTTTCCAACGAGGCACGGCTTTCCCTCCTGGCTCTTCGAGAGTGGGAGTTGTCGCCAGAGCCGCGGCCCTACCGGAAAATGCTTCGCAGGCTGGCGCGGCGGTGCCACGTGGGCGCCGGTTGCGCCGAGGCTGACGGCTGCCGCAAAGCCCGCAGCCCCACGGGCTGTGGGGCCACGCGAGCAGATGCCAAAGAGCTTTCCAACGAGGCACGGCTTTCCCTCCTGGCTCTTTGGGCGTGGGAGCTGTGGTCAGAGCTGCGGCCCTACCGGAAAATGCTTCGCAGGCTGGCACGGCGGCGCCACGTGGGTGCCGGTGGCGCCGAGGCTGACGGCCGCCGCAAAGCCCGCAGCCCCATGGGCTGTGGGGCCACGCGAGCGGCTGCCAAAGAGCTTTCCAACGAGGCACGGCTTTCCCTCCTGGCTCTTCGGGCGTCGAGTTGTCGCCAGAGTTGCGGCCCTACCGGAAAATGCTTCGCAGGCTGGCGCGGTGGCGCCAGGTGGGCGCCGGTGGCGCCGAGGCTGACGGCTGCCGCAAAGCCCGCAGCCCCACGGGCTGTGCGGCCACGCGAGCGGCTGCCAGAGAGCTTTATAACGAGGCACGGCTTTCCCTCCTGGCTCTTCGGGCGTGGGAGCTGTGGCCAGAGCCGCGGCCCTACCGGAAAATGCTTCGCAGGCTGGCGCGGCGGCGCCACGTGGGCGCCGGTGGCGCCGAGGCTGACGGCCGCCGCAAAGCCCGCAGCCCCACGGGCTGTGGGGCCACGCGAGCGGCTGCCAAAGAGCTTTCCAGCGAGGCACGTCTTTCCCTCCTGGCTCTTCGGGCGTGGGAGCTGTGGCCAGAGCCGCGGCCCTACCGGAAAATGCTTCGCAGGCCGGCGCGGCGGCGCCAGGTGGGCGCCGGTGGCGCCGAGGCTGACGGCCGCCGCAAAGCCTGCAGCCCCACGGGCTGTGGGGCCACGCGAGCGGCTGCCAAAGAGCTTTCCAGCGAGGCATGGCTTTCCCTCCTGGCTCTTCGGGCGTGGGAGCTGTGGCCAGAGCCGCGGCCCTACCGGAAAATGCTTAGCGGGCTGGCGCGGCTGCGCCACATGGGTGCCGGTGGCACCGAGGCTGACAGCCGCCGCAAAGCCCGCAGCCCCACGGGCTGTGGGGCCACGAGAGCGGCTGCCAAAGAGCTTTCCAACGAGGCACGGCTTTCCCTCCTGGCTCTTCGGGCGTGGGAGTTGTCGCCAGAGCCGCGGCCCTACCGGAAAATGCTTCGCAGGCTGGCGCGGCGGTGCCACGTGGGCGCCGGTTGCGCCGAGGCTGACGGCTGCCGCAAAGCCCGCAGCCCCACGGGCTGTGGGGCCACGCGAGCAGATGCCAAAGAGCTTTCCAACGAGGCACGGCTTTCCCTCCTTGCTCTTCGGGCGTGGGAGCTGTGGCCAGAGCCGCGGCCCTACCGGAAAATGCATCGCAGGCTGGCACGGCGGCGCCACGTGGGCGCCGGTGGCGCCGAGGCTGACGGCCGCCGCAAAGCCCGCAGCCCCACGGGCTGTGGGGCCACGCGAGCGGCTGCCAAAGAGCTTTCCAACGAGGCACGGCTTTCCCTCCTGGCTCTTCGGGCGTGGGAGTTGTCGCCAGAGCCGTGGCCCTACCGGAAAATGCTTCGCAGGCTGGCGCGGTGGCGCCAGGTGGGCGCCGGTGGCGCCGAGGCTGACGGCCGCTGCAAAGCCCGCAGCCCCAAGGGCTGTGGGGCCACGCGAGCGGCTGCCAAAGAGCTTTCCAACGAGGCACGTCTTTCCCTCCTGGCTCTTCGGGCGTGGGAGCTGTCGCCAGAGCCGCGGCCCTACCGGAAAATGCTTTGCAGGCTGGCGCGGCGGCGCCAGGTGGGCGCCGGTGGCGCCGAGGCTGACGGCCGCCGCAAAGCCTGCAGCCCCACGGGCTGTGGGGCCACGCGAGCGGCTGCCAAAGAGCTTTCCAACGAGGCACGGCTTTCCCTCCTGGCTCTTCGGGCGTGGGAGCCGTGGCCAGAGCCGCGGCCCTACCAGAAAATGCTTCGCAGGCTGGCGCGGCGGCGCCAAGTGGGCGCCGGTGGCGCCGAGGCTGACGGCCACCGCAAAGCCCGCAGCCCCAAGGGCTGTGGGGCCACGCGAGCGGCTGCCAAAGAGCTTTCCAACGAGGCACGTCTTTCCCTCCTGGCTCTTCGGGCGTGGGAGCTGTCGCCAGAGCCGCGGCCCTACCGGAAAATGCTTTGCAGGCTGGCGCGGCGGCGCCAGGTGGGCGCCGGTGGCGCCGAGGCTGACGGCCGCCGCAAAGCCCGCAGCCCCACGGGCTGTGCGGCCACGCGAGCGGCTGCCAAAGAGCTTTCCAACGAGGCACGGCTTTCCCTCCTGGCTCTTCGGGCGTGGGAGCTGTGGCCAGAGCCGCGGCCCTACCAGAAAATGCTTCGCAGGCTGGCGCGGCGGCGCCAAGTGGGCGCCGGTGGCGCCGAGGCTGACGGCCACCGCAAAGCCCGCAGCCCCATGGGCTGTGGGGCCACGCGAGCGGCTGCCAAAGAGCTTTCCAACGAGGCATGGCTTTCCCTCCTGGCTCTTCGGGCGTGGGAGATGTCGCCAGAGCCTCGGCCCTACCGGAAAATGCTTCGCAGGCTGCGCGGCGGCCCCACGTGGGCGCCGGTGGCGCCGAGGCTGACGGCCGTCGCAAAGCCCGCAGCCCCACGGGCTGTGGGGCCACGCGAGCGGCTGCCAAAGAGCTTTCCAACGAGGCACGGCTTTCCCTCCTGGCTCTTCGGGCGTGGGAGCTGTGGCCAGAGCCGCGGCCCTACCGGAAAATGCTTCGCAGGCTGGCACAGCGGCGCCACGTGGGCGCCGGTGGCGCCGAGGCTGACGGCCGCCGCAAAGCTCGCAGCCCCACGGGCTGTGGGGCCACGCGAGCGGCTGCCAAAGAGCTTTCCAACGAGGCACGGCTTTCCCTCCTGGCTCTTCGGGCGTGGGAGCTGTGGCCAGAGCCGCGGCCCTACCGGAAAATGCTTCGCGGGCTGGCGCGGCTGCGCCACGTGGGTGCCGGTGGCGCCGAGGCTGACGGCCGCCGCAAAGCCCGCAGCCCCACGGGCTGTGCGGCCACGCGAGCGGCTGCCAAAGAGCTTTCCAACGAGGCACGGCTTTCCCTCCTGGCTCTTCGGGCGTGGGAGTTGTCGCCAGAGCCGCGGCCCTACCGGAAAATGCTTCGCAGGCTGGCACGGCGGCGCCACGTGGGCGCCGGTGGCGCCGAGTCTGACGGCCGCCGCAAAGCCCGCAGCCCCACGGGCTGTGGGGCCACGCAAGCGGCTGCCAAAGAGCTTTCCAACGAGGCACGGCTTTCCCTCCTGGCTCTTTGGGCGTGGGAGCTGTGGTCAGAGCTGCGGCCCTACCGGAAAATGCTTCGCAGGCTGGCACGGCGGCGCCACGTGGGTGCCGGTGGCGCCGAGGCTGACGGCCGCCGCAAAGCCCGCAGCCCCACGGGCTGTGGGGCCACGCGAGCGGCTGCCAAAGAGCTTTCCAACGAGGCACGGCTTTCCCTCCTGGCTCTTCAAGCGTGGGAGCCGTGGCCAGAGCCTCGGCCCTACCGGAAAATGCTTCGCAGGCTGGCGCGGCGGCGCCACGTGGGCTCCGGTGGCGCCGAGGCCGACAGCCGCCGCAAAGCCCGCAGCTCCACGGGCTGTGGGGCCACGCGAGCGGCTGCCAAAGAGCTTTCCAACGAGGCACGGCTTTCCCTCCTGGCTCTTCGGGCGTCGAGTTGTCGCCAGAGCTGCGGCCCTACCGGAAAATGCTTCGCAGGCTGGCGCGGCGGTGCCAGGTGGGCGCCGGTGGCGCCGAGGCTGACGGCTGCCGCAAAGCCCGCAGCCCCACGGGCTGTGGGCCACGCGAGCGGCTGCCAAAGAGCTTTCTAACTAGGCACGGCTTTCCCTCCTGGCTCTTCGGGCGTGGGAGCTGTGGCCAGAGCCGCGGCCCTACCGGAAAATGCTTCGCAGGCTGGCGCGGCGGCGCCACGTGGGCGCCGGTGGCGCCGAGGCTGACGGCCGCCGCAAAGCCCGCAGCCCCACGGGCTGTGGGGCCACGCGAGCGGCTGCCAAAGAGCTTTCCAGCGAGGCACGTCTTTCCCTCCTGGCTCTTTGGGCGTGGGAGCTGTGGCCAGAGCCGCGGCCCTACCGGAAAATGCTTCGCAGGCTGGCGCGGCGGCGCCACGTGGGCGCCGGTGGCGCCGAGGCTGACGGCCGCCGCAAAGCCCGCAGCCCCACGGGCTGTGGGGCCACGCGAGCGGCTGCCAAAGAGCTTTCCAACGAGGCACGGCTTTCCCTCCTGGCTCTTCGGGCGTGGGAGTTGTCGCTAGAGCTGCGGCCCTACCGGAAAATGCTTCGCAGGCTGGCGCGGCGGCGCCACGTGGGCGCCGGTGGCGCCAAGGCTGACGGCCGCCGCAAAGCCCGCAGCCCCACGGGCTGTGGGGCCACGCGAGCGGCTGCCAAAGAGCTTTCCAACGAGGCACGGCTTTCCCTCCTGGCTCTTCAGGCGTGGGAGCTGTGGCCAGAGCCGCGGCCCTATCAAAAAATGCTTCGCAGTGTGGCCAGAGCCGCGGCCCTATCAAAAAATGCTTCGCAGGGTGGCGCGGCGGCGCCAGGTGGGCGCCGGTGGCGCCGAGGCTGACGGCCGCCGCAAAGCCTGCAGCCACACGGGCTGTGGGGCCACGCGAGCGGCTGCCAAAGAGCTTTCCAACGAGGCACGGCTTTCCCTCCTGGCTCTTCGGGCGTGGTAGCTGTGGCCAGAGCCGCGGCCCTACCGGAAAATGCTTCGCAGGCTGGCGCGGCGGCGCCACGTGGGCGCCGGTGGCGCCGAGGCTGATGGCCGCCGCAAAGCCCGCAGCCCCACGGGCTGTGGGGCCACGCGAGCGGCTGCCAAAGAGCTTTCCAACGAGGCACGGCTTTCCCTCCTGGCTCTTCGGGCGTGGGAGCTGTGGCCAGAGCCGCGGCCCTACTGGAAAATGCTTCGCAGGCTGGCACGGCAGCGCCACGTGGGCGCCGGTGGCGCCGAGGCTGACGGCCGCCGCAAAGCCCGCAGCCCCACGGGCTGTGGGGCCACGCGAGCAGCTGCCAAAGAGCTTTCCAACGAGGCATGGCTTTCCCTCCTGGCTCTTCGGGCGTGGGAGTTGTCGCCAGATCCGCGGCCCTACCGGAAAATGCTTCGCAGGCTGGCGCGGCGGCGCCAGGTGGGCGCCGGTGGCGCCGAGGCTGACGGCCGCCGCAAAGCCCGCAGCCCCACGGGCTGTGGGGCCACGCGAGCGGCTGCCAAAGAGCTTTCCAACGAGGCACGGCTTTCCCTCCTGGCTCTTTGGGCGTGGGAGCTGTGGTCAGAGCCGCGGCCCTACCGGAAAATGCTTCGCAGGCTGGCGCGGCGGCGCCACGTGGGCGCCGGTGGCGCCGAGGCTGACTGCCGCCGCAAACCCGCAGCCCCACGGGCTGTGGGGCCATGCGAGCGGCTGCCAAAGAGCTTTCCAACGAGGCACTGCTTTCCCTCCTGGCTCTTCGGGCGTGGGAGTTGTCGCCAGAGCCGCGGCCCTATCGGAAAATGCTTCGCAGGGTGGCGCGGCGGCGCGAGGTGGGCGCCGGTGGCGCCGAGGCTGACGGCCGCCGCAAAGCCTGCAGCCCCACGGGCTGTGGGGCCACGCGAGCGGCTGCCAAAGAGCTTTCCAGCGAGGCACGGCTTTCCCTCCTGGCTCTTCGGGCGTGGGAGCTGTGGCCAGAGCCGCGGCCCTACCAGAAAATGCTTAGCGGGCTGGCGCGGCTGCGCCACATGGGTGCCGGTGGCGCCGAGGCTGACAGCCGCCGCAAAGCCCGCAGCCCCACGGGCTGTGGGGCCACGCGAGCGGCTGCCAAAGAGCTTTCCAACGAGGCATGGCTTTCCCTCCTGGCTCTTTGGGCGTGGGAGCTGTGGTCAGAGCTGCAGCCCTACCGGAAAATGCTTCGCAGGCTGGCGCGGCGGCGCCAGGTGGGCGCCGGTGGCGCCGAGGCTGACGGCCGCCGCAAAGCCCGCAGCCCCACGGGCTGTGGGGCCACGCGAGCGGCTGCCAAAGAGCTTTCTAACGAGGCACGGCTTTCCCTCCTGGCTCTTCGGGCGTGGGAGCTGTGGCCAGAGCCGCGGCCCTACCGGAAAATGCTTAGCGGGCTGGCGCGGCTGCGCCACATGGGTGCCGGTGGCGCCGAGGCTGACAGCCGCCGCAAAGCCCGCAGCCCCACGGGCTGTGGGGCCACGCGAGCGGCTGCCAAAGAGCTTTCCAACGAGGCACGGCTTTCCCTCCTGGCTCTTCGGGCGTGGGAGTTGTCGCCAGAGCCGCGGCCCTACCGGAAAATGCTTCGCAGGCTGGCGCGCGGCGCCACGTGGGCGCCGGTGGCGCCGAGGCTGACGGCCGCCGCAAAGCCCGCAGCACCACGGGCTGTGGGGCCACGCGAGCGGCTGCCAAAGAGCTTTCCAACGAGGCACGGCTTTCCCTCCTGGCTCTTCGGGCGTGGGAGCTGTGGCCAGAGCCTCGGCTCTACCGGAAAATGCTTCGCAGGCTGGCGCGGCAGCGCCACGTTGGCTCCGGTGGCGCCGAGGCCGACGGCCGCCGCAAAGCCCGCAGCTCCACGGGCTGTGGGGCCACGCGAGCGGCTGCCAAAGAGCTTTCCAACGAGGCACGGCTTTCCCTCCTGGCTCTTCGGGCGTGGGAGTTGTCGCCAGAGCTGCGGCCCTACCGGAAAATGCTTCGCAGGCTGGCGCGGCGGCGCCAGGTGGGCGCCGGTGGCGCCGAGGCTGACTGCCGCCGCAAAGCCCGCAGCCCCACGGGCTGTGGGGCCACGCGAGCGGCTGCCAAAGGGCTTTCTAACGAGGCACGGCTTTCCCTCCTGGCTCTTCGGGCGTGGGAGCTGTGGCCAGAGCCGCGGCCCTACCGGAAAATGCTTCGCAGGCTGGCGCAGCGGCGCCAGGTGGGCGCGGGTGGCGCCGAGGCTGACGGCCGCTGCAAAGCCTGCAGCCCCACGGGCTGTGGGGCCACGCGAGCGGCTGCCAAAGAGCTTTCCAGCGAGGCACGGCTTTCCCTCCTGGCTCTTCGGGCGTGGGAGCTGTGGCCAGAGCCGCGGCCCTACCGGAAAATGCTTAGCGGGCTGGCGCGGCTGCGCCACATGGGTGCCGGTGGCGCCGAGGCTGACAGCCGCCGCAAAGCCCGCAGCCCCACGGGCTGTGGGGCCACGCGAGCGGCTGCCAAAGAGCTTTCCAACGAGGCACGGCTTTCCCTCCTGGCTCTTCGGGCGTGGGAGCTGTGGCCAGAGCCGCGGCCCTATCGGAAAATGCTTCGCAGGGTGGCGCGGCGGCGCCAGGTGGGCGCCGGTGGCGCCGAGGCTGACGGCCGCCGCAAAGCCTGCAGCCCCACGGGCTGTGGGGCCACGCGAGCGGCTGCCAAAGAGCTTTCCAACGAGGCACGGCTTTCCCTCCTGGCTCTTCGGGCGTGGGAGCTGTGGCCAGAGCCGCGGCCCTACCAGAAAATGCTTAGCGGGCTGGCGCGGCTGCGCCACGTGGGTGCCGGTGGCGCCGAGGCTGACAGCCGCCGCAAAGCCCGCAGCCCCACGGGCTGTGGGGCCACGCGAGCGGCTGCCAAAGAGCTTTCCAACGAGGCACGTCTTTCCCTCCTGACTCTTCGGGTGTGGGAGTTGTCGCCAGAGCCGCGGCCCTACCGGAAAATGCTTCGCAGGCTGGCGCGGCGGCGCCAGGTGGGCGCCGGTGGCGCCGATGCTGACGGCCGCCACAAAGCCCGCAGCCCCACGGGCTGTGGGGCCACGCGAGCGGCTGCCAAAGAGCTTTCCAACGAGGCATGGCTTTCCCTCCTGGCTCTTTGGGCGTGGGAGCTGTGGTCAGAGCTGCGGCCCTACCGGAAAATGCTTCGCAGGCTGGCGCGGCGGCGCCAGGTGGGCGCCGGTGGCGCCGAGGCTGACGGCCGCCGCAATGCCCGCAGACCCACGGGCTGTGGGGCCACGCGAGCGGCTGCCAAAGAGCTTTCTAACGACGCACGGCTTTCCCTCCTGGGTCTTCGGGCGTGGGAGCTGTGGCCAGAGCCGCGGCCCTACCGGAAAATGCTTAGCGGGCTGGCGCGGCTGCGCCACATGGGTGCTGGTGGCGCCGAGGCTGACAGCCGCCGCAAAGCCCGCAGCCCCACGGGCTGTGGGGCCACGCGAGCGGCTGCCAAAGAGCTTTCCAACGAGGCACGGCTTTCCCTCCTGGCTCTTCGGGCGTGGGAGTTGTCGCCAGAGCCGCGGCCCTACCGGAAAATGCTTCGCAGGCTGGCGCGACGGCGCCACGTGGGTGCCGGTGGCGCCGAGGCTGACGGCCGCCGCAAAGCCCGCAGCCCCACGGGCTGTGGGGCCACGCGAGCGGCTGCCAAAGAGCTTTCCAACGAGGCACGGCTTTCCCTCCTGGCTCTTTGGGCGTGGGAGCTGTGGTCAGAGCAGCGGCCCTACCGGAAAATGCTTCGCAGGCTGGCGCGGCGGCGCAACGTGGGCGCCGGTGGCGCCGAGGCTGACGGCCGCCGCAAAGCCCGCAGCCCCACGGGCTGTGGGGCCACGCGAGCGGCTGCCAAAGAGCTTTCTAACGAGGCACGGCTTTCCCTCCTGGCTCTTCGGGCGTGGGAGCTGTGGCCAGAGCCGCGGCCCTACCGGAAAATGCTTAGCGGGCTGGCGCGGCTGCGCCACGTGGGCGCCGGTGGCGCCGACGCTAACGACCGCCGCAAAGCCCGCAGCCCCACGGGCTGTGGGGCCACGCGAGCGGCTGCCAAAGAGCTTTCCAACGAGGCACGGCTTTCCCTCCTGGCTCTTCGGGCGTGGGAGCTGTGGCCAGAGCCGCGGCCCTACCGGAAAATGCTTTGCGGGCTGGCGCGGCTGCGCCACGTGGGTGCCGGTGGTGCCGAGTCTGACGGCCGCCGCAAAGCCCGCAGCCCCACGGGCTGTGGGGCCACGCGAGCGGCTGCCAAAGAGCTTTCCAACGAGGCACGGCTTTCCCTCCTGGCTCTTCGGGCGTGGGAGCTGTGGCCAGAGCCGCGGCCCTACCGGAAAATGCTTCGCAGGCTGGCGCGGCGGCGCGACATGGGTACCGGTAGCGCCGAGGCTGACGGCCGCCGCAAAGCCCGCAGCCCCACGGACTGTGCGGCCACGCGAGCGGCTGCCAAAGAGCTTTCCAACGAGGCACGGCTTTCCCTCCTGGCTCTTCGGGCGTGGGAGCTGTGGCCAGAGCCGCGGCCCTACCGGAAAATGCTTTGCGGGCTGGCGCGGCTGCGCCACGTGGGTGCCGGTGGTGCCGAGTCTGACGGCCGCCGCAAAGCCCGCAGCCCCACGGGCTGTGGGGCCACGCGAGCGGCTGCCAAAGAGCTTTCCAACGAGGCACGGCTTTCCCTCCTGGCTCTTCGGGCGTGGGAGCTGTGGCCAGAGCCGCGGCCCTACCGGAAAATGCTTCGCAGGCTGGCGCGGCGGCGCGACATGGGTACCGGTAGCGCCGAGGCTGACGGCCGCCGCAAAGCCCGCAGCCCCACGGACTGTGCGGCCACGCGAGCGGCTGCCAAAGAGCTTTCCAAGGAGGCACGGCTTTCCCTCCTGGCTCTTCGGGCGTGGGAGCTGTGGCCAGAGCCGCGGCCCTACCGGAAAATGCTTCGCAGGCTGGCACGGCGGCGCCACGTGAGCGCCGGTGGCGCCGAGGCTGACGGCAGCCGCAAAGCCCGCAGCCCCACGGGCTGTGGGGCCTCGCGAGCGGCTGCCAAAGAGCTTTCTAACGAGGCACGGCTTTCCCTCCTGGCTCTTCGGGCGTGGGAGCTGTGGCCAGAGCCTCAACCCTACCGGAAAATGCTTCGCAGGCTGGCGCGGTGGCGCCAGGTGGGCGCCGGTGGCGCTGAGGCTGACGGCCGCCGCAAAGCCCGCAGCCCCACGGGCTGTGGGGCCACGCGAGCGGCTGCCAAAGAGCTTTCCAACGAGGCATGGCTTTCCCTCCTGGCTCTTCGGGCGTGGGAGCTGTGGCCAGAGCCACGGCCCATCCGGAAAATGCTTCGCAGGCTGCGCGGGGGCCCCACGTGGGCACCGGTGGCGCCGAGGCTGACGGCCGCCGCAAAGCCCGCAGCCCCACGGGCTGTGGGGCCACGCGAGCGGCTGCCAAAGAGCTTTCCAACGAGGCACGGCTTTCCCTCCTGGCTCTTCGGGCGTGGGAGCTGTGGCCAGAGCCGCGGCCCTACCGGAAAATGCTTCGCAGGCTGGCACGGCGGCGCCACGTGGGCGCCGGTGGCGCCGAGGCTGACGGCCGCCGCAAAGCCCGCAGCCCCACGGGCTGTGGGGCCACGCGAGCGGCTGCCAAAGAGCTTTCCAACGAGGCACGGCTTTCCCTCCTGGCTCGTCGGGCGTGGGAGTTGTCGCCAGAGCCGCGGCCCTACCGGAAAATGCTTCGCAGGCTGGCGCGGCGGCGCCAGGTGGGCGCCGGTGGCGCTGAGGCTGACGGCCGCCGCAAAGCCCGCAGCCCCAAGGGCTGTGGGGCCACGCGAGCGGCTGCCAAAGAGCTTTCCAACGAGGCACGGCATTCCCTCCTGGCTCTTTGGGCGTGGGAGCTGTGGTCAGAGCCGCGGCCCTACCGGAAAATGCTTCGCAGGCTGGCGCGCTGGCGCCAGGTGGGCGCCGGTGGCGCCGAGGCTGACGGCCGCCGCAAAGCCCGCAGCCCCACGGGCTGTGGGGCCACGCGAGCGGCTGCCAAAGAGCTTTCCAACGAGGCATGGCTTTCCCTCCTGGCTCTTCGGGCGTGGGAGCTGTGGCCAGAGCCACGGCCCATCCGGAAAATGCTTCGCAGGCTGCGCGGGGGCCCCACGTGGGCGCCGGTGGCGCCGAGGCTGACGGCCGCCGCAAAGCCCGCAGCCCCACGGGCTGTGGGGCCACGCGAGCGGCTTCCAAAGAGCTTTCCAACGAGGCACGGCTTTCCCTCCTGGCTCTTCGGGCGTGGGAGCTGTGGCCAGAGCCGCGGCCCTACCGGAAAATGCTTCGCAGGCTGGCACGGCGGCGCCACGTGGGCGCCGGTGGCGCCGAGGCTGACGGCCGCCGCAAAGCCCGCAGCCCCACGGGCTGTGGGGCCACGCGAGCGGCTGCCAAAGAGCTTTCCAACGAGGCACGGCTTTCCCTCCTGGCTCTTCGGGCGTGGGAGTTGTCGCCAGAGCCGCGGCCCTACCGGAAAATGCTTCGCAGGCTGGCGCGGCGGCGCCAGGTGGGCGCCGGTGGCGCTGAGGCTGACGGCCGCCGCAAAGCCCGCAGCCCCAAGGGCTGTGGGGCCACGCGAGCGGCTGCCAAAGAGCTTTCCAACGAGGCACGGCTTTCCCTCCTGGCTCTTTGGGCGTGGGAGCTGTGGTCAGAGCCGCGTCCCTACCGGAAAATGCTTCGCAGGGTGGCGCGGCGGCGCGACATGGGTACCGGTAGCGCCGAGGCTGACGGCTGCCGCAAAGCCCGCAGCCCCACGGGCTGTGCGGCCACGCGAAGGGCTGCCAAAGAGCTTTCCAACGAGGCACGGCTTTCCCTCCTGGCTCTTCGGGCGTGGGAGCTGTGGCCAGAGCCGCGGCCCTAACGGAAAATGTTTCGCAGGCTGGCACGGCGGCGCCACGTGGGCGCCGGTGGCGTCGAGGCTGACGGCCGCCGCAAAGCCCGCAGCCCCACGGGCTGTGGGGCCACGCGAGCGGCTGCCAAAGAGCTTTCCAACGAGGCATGGCTTTCCCTCCTGGCTCTTCGGGCGTGGGAGCTGTGGCCAGAGCCTCGGCCCTTCCGGAAAATGCTTCGCAGGCTGCGCGGCGGCGCCACGTGGGCGCCGGTGGCGCCGACGCTGACGGCCGCCGCAAAGCCCGCAGCCCCACGGGCTGTGGGGCCACGCGAGCGGCTGCCAAAGAGCTTTCCAGCGAGGCACGTCTTTCCCTCCTGGCTCTTCAGGCGTGGGAGCTGTGGCCAGAGCCTCGGCCCTTCCGGAAAATGCCTCGCAGGCTGCGCGGCGGCGCCACGTGGGCGCCGGTGGCGCCGACGCTGACGGCCGCCGCAAAGCCCGCAGCCCCACGGGCTGTGGGGCCACGCGAGCGGCTGCCAAAGAGCTTTCCAGCGAGGCACGTCTTTCCCTCCTGGCTCTTCAGGCGTGGGAGCTGTGGCCAGAGCTGCGGCCTTATCAAAAAATGCTTCGCAGGGTGGCGCGGCGGTGCCAGGTGGGCGCCGGTGGCGCCGAGGCTGACCGCCGCCGCAAAGCCTGCAGCCCCACGGGCTGTGGGGCCACGCGAGCGGCTGCCAAAGAGCTTTCCAGCGAGGCACGGCTTTCCCTCCTGGCTCTTCGGGCGTGGGAGCTGTGGCCAGAGCCGCGGCCCTACCGGAAAATGCTTCGCAGGCTGGCGCGGCGACACCACATGGGCGTCGGTGGCGCCGAGGCTGACGGCCGCCGCAAAGCCCGCAGCCCCACGGGCTGTGGGGCCACGCGAGCGGCTGCCAAAGAGCTTTCCAATGAGGCACGGCTTTCCCTCTTGGCTCTTCGGGCGTGGGAGTTGTCGCAAGAGCTGCGGCCCTACCGGAAAATGCTTCGCAGGCTGGCGCGGCGGCGCCAGGTGGGCGCCGGTGGCGCCGAGGCTGACGGCCGCCGCAAAGCCCGCAGCCCCACGGGCTGTGAGGCCACGCGAGCGGCTGCCAAAGAGCTTTCCAACGAGGCACGGCTTTCCCTCCTGGCTCTTCGGGCGTGGGAGCTGTGGCCAGAGCCGCGGCCCTACCGGAAAATGCTTCGCAGGCTGGCGCGGTGGCGCCAGGTGGGCGCCGGTGGCGCCGAGGCTGACGGTCGCCGCAAAGCCTGCAGCCCCACGGTCTGTGAGGCCACGCGAGCGGCTGCCAAAGAGCTTTCCAACGAGGCATGGCTTTCCCTACTGGCTCTTCGGGCGTGGGAGCTGTGGCCAGAGCCGCGGCCCTACCGGAAAATGTTTCGCAGGCTGGCACAGCGGCGCCACGTGGGCGCCGGTGGCGCCGAGGCTGACGGCAGCCGCAAAGCCCGCAGCCCCACGGGCTGTGGGGCCACGCGAGCGGCTGCCAAAGAGCTTTCTAACGAGGCACGGCTTTCCCTCCTGGCTCTTCGGGCGTGGGAGCTGTGGCCAGAGCCGCGGCCCTAACGGAAAATGCTTCGCAGGCTGGCGCGGTGGCGCAGGGTGGGCGCCGGTGGCGCCGAGGCTGACGGCCGCCGCAAAGCCCGCAGCCCCACGTGCTGTGGGGCCACGCGAGCGGCTGCCAAAGAGCTTTCCAACGAGGCACGGCTTTCCCTCCTGGCTCTTCGGGCGTGGGAGCTGTGGCCAGAGCCGCGGCCCTACCGGAAAATGCTTCGCAGGCTGGCGCGGCGGCGCCACGTGGGCTCCGGTGGCGCCGAGGCTGACGGCCGCCGCAATGCCCGCAGCCCCACGGGCTGTGGGGCCACGCGAGCGGCTGCCAAAGAGCTTTCCAACGAGGCACGGCTTTCCCTCCTGGCTCTTCGGGCGTGGGAGTTGTCGCCAGAGCTGCGGCCCTACCGGAAAATGCTTCGTAGGCTGGCGCGGCGGCGCCAAGTGGGCGCCGGTGGCACCGAGGCTGACGGCCGCCGCAAAGCCCGCAGCCCCACGGGCTGTGGGGCCACGCGAGCGGCTGCCAAAGAGCTTTCCAACGAGGCATGGCTTTCCCTCCTGGCTCTTCGGGCGTGGGAGCTGTGGCCAGAGCCTCGGCCCTTCCGGAAAATGCTTCGCAGGCTGCGCGGCGGCCCCACGTGGGCGCCGGTGGCGCCGAGGCTGACGGCCGCCGCAAAGCCCGCAGCCCCACGGGCTGTGGGGCCACGCGAGCGGCTGCCAAAGAGCTTTCCAACGAGGCACGGCTTTCCCTCCTGGCTCTTCGGGCGTGGGAGCTGTGGCCAGAGCCGCGGCCCTACCGGAAAATGCTTCGCAGGCTGGCGCGGCGGCACCACGTGGGCGCCCGTGGCGCCGAGGCTGACGGCCGCCGCAAAGCCCGCAGCCCCACGGGCTGTGGGGCCACGCGAGCAGCTGCCAAAGAGCTTTCCAACGAGGCACGGCTTTCCCTCCTGGCTCTTCGGGCGTGGGAGCTGTGGCCAGAGCCGCGGCCCTACCGGAAAATGCTTTGCGGGCTGGCGCGGCTGCGCCACGTGGGTGCCGGTGGTGCCGAGGCTGACGGCCGCCGCAAAGCCCGCAGCCCCACGGGCTTTGGGGCCACGCGAGCGGCTGCCAAAGAGCTTTCCAACGAGGCACGGCTTTCCCTCCTGGCTCTTCGGGCGTGGGAGCTGTGGTCAGAGCCGCGGCCCTACCGGAAAATGCTTCGCAGGCTGGCGCGGCGGCGCGACATGGGTACCGGTAGCGCCGAGGCTGACGGCCGCCGCAAAGCCCGCAGCCCCACGGGCTGTGGGGCCACGCGAGCGGCTGCCAAAGAGCTTTCCAAGGAGGCACGGCTTTCCCTCCTGGCTCTTCGGGCGTGGGAGCTGTGGCCAGAGCCGCGGCCCTACCGGAAAATGCTTCGCAGGCTGGCACGGCGGCGCCACGTGGGCGCCGGTGGCGCCGAGGCTGACGGCAGCCGCAAAGCCCGCAGCCCCACGGGCTGTGGGGCCTCGCGAGCGGCTGCCAAAGAGCTTTCTAACGAGGCACGGCTTTCCCTCCTGGCTCTTCGGGCGTGGGAGCTGTGGCCAGAGCCTCAACCCTACCGGAAAATGCTTCGCAGGCTGGCGCGGTGGCGCCAGGTGGGCGCCGGTGGCGCTGAGGCTGACGGCCGCCGCAAAGCCCGCAGCCCCACGGGCTGTGGGGCCACGCGAGCGGCTGCCAAAGAGCTTTCCAACGAGGCATGGCTTTCCCTCCTGGCTCTTCGGGCGTGGGAGCTGTGGCCAGAGCCACGGCCCATCCGGAAAATGCTTCGCAGGCTGCGCGGGGGCCCCACGTGGGCGCCGGTGGCGCCGAGGCTGACGGCCGCCGCAAAGCCCGCAGCCCCACGGGCTGTGGGGCCACGCGAGCGGCTGCCAAAGAGCTTTCCAACGAGGCACGGCTTTCCCTCCTGGCTCTTTGGGCGTGGGAGCTGTGGCCAGAGCCGCGGCCCTACCGGAAAATGCTTCGCAGGCTGGCACGGCGGCGCCACGTGGGCGCCGGTGGCGCCGAGGCTGACGGCCGCCGCAAAGCCCGCAGCCCCATGGGCTGTGGGGCCACGCGAGCGGCTGCCAAAGAGCTTTCCAACGAGGCACGGCTTTCCCTCCTGGCTCTTCGGGCGTGGGAGTTGTCGCCAGAGCCGCGGCCGTACCGGAAATTGCTTCGCAGGCTGGCGCGGCGGCGCCAGGTGGGCGCCGGTGGCGCTGAGGCTGACGGCCGCCGCAAAGCCCGCAGCCCCAAGGGCTGTGGGGCCACGCGAGCGGCTGCCAAAGAGCTTTCCAACGAGGCACGGCTTTCCCTCCTGGCTCTTTGGGCGTCGGAGCTGTGGTCAGAGTCGCGGCCCTACCGGAAAATGCTTCGCAGGCTGGCACGGTGGCGCCAGGTGGGCGCCGGTGGCGCCGAGGCTGACGGCCGCCGCAAAGCCCGCAGCCCCACGGGCTGTGGGGCCACGCGAGCGGCTGCCAAAGAGCTTTCCAACGAGGCATGGCTTTCCCTCCTGGCTCTTCGGGCGTGGGAGCTGTGGCCAGAGCCACGGCCCATCCGGAAAATGCTTCGCAGGCTGCGCGGGGGCCCCACGTGGGCGCCGGTGGCGCCGAGGCTGACGGCCGCCGCAAAGCCCGCAGCCCCACGGGCTGTGGGGCCACGCGAGCGGCTGCCAAAGAGCTTTCCAACGAGGCACGGCTTTCCCTCCTGGCTCTTCGGGCGTGGGAGCTGTGGCCAGAGCCGTGGCCCTACCGGAAAATGCTTCGCAGGCTGGCACGGCGGCGCCACGTGGGCGCCGGTGGCGCCGAGGCTGACGTCCACCGCAAAGCCCGCAGCCCCACGGGCTGTGGGGCCACGCGAGCGGCTGCCAAAGAGCTTTCCAACGAGGCACGGCTTTCCCTCCTGGCTCTTCGGGCGTGGGAGTTGTCGCCAGAGCCGCGGCCCTACCGGAAAATGCTTCGCAGGCTGGCGCGGCGGCGCCAGGTGGGCGCCGGTGGCGCTGAGGCTTACGGCCGCCGCAAAGCCCGCAGCCCCAAGGGCTGTGGGGCCACGCGAGCGGCTGCCAAAGAGCTTTCCAACGAGGCACGGCTTTCCCTCCTGGCTCTTTGGGCGTGGGAGCTGTGGTCAGAGCCGCGGCCCTACCGGAAAATGCTTCGCAGGCTGGCGCGGCGGCGCCACGTGGGCGCCGGTGGCGCCGAGGCTGACGGCCGCCGCAGCGCCCGCAGCCCCACGGGCTGTGGGGCCACGCGAGGGGCTGCCAAAGAGCTTTCCAACGAGGCATGGCTTTCCCTCCTGGCTCTTCGGGCGTGGGAGCTGTGGCCAGAGCCTCGGCCCTTCCGGAAAATGCTTCGCAGGCTGCGCGGCGGCCCCACGTGGGCGCCGGTGGCGCCGAGGCTGACGGCCGCCGCAAAGCCCGCAGCCCCACGGGCTGTGAGGCCACGCGAGCGGCTGCCAAAGAGCTTTCCAACGAGGCACGGCTTTCCCTCCTGGCTCTTCGGGCGTGGGAGCTGTGGCCAGAGCCGCGGCCCTACCGGAAAATGCTTCGCAGGCTGGCACGGCGGCGCCAGGTGGGCGCCGGTGGCGCCGAGGCTGACGGCCGCCGCAAAGCCCGCAGCCCCACGGGCTGTGGGGCCACGCGAGCGGCTGCCAAAGAGGTTTCCAACGAGGCACGGCATTCCCTCCTGGCTCTTCGGGCATGGGAGTTGTCGCCAGAGCCGCGGCCCTACCAGAAAATGCTTCGCAGGCTGGCGCGGCGGCGCCAGGTGGGCGCCGGTGGCACCGAGGCTGACGGCCGCCGCAAAGCCCGCAGCCCCACGGGCTGTGCGGCCACGCGAGCGGCTGCCAAAGAGCTTTCCAAGGAGGCACGGCTTTCCCTCCTGGCTCTTCGGGCGTGGGAGCTGTGGCCAGAGCCGCGGCCCTACCGGAAAATGCTTCGCAGGGTGGCACGGCTGCGCCACGTGGGCGCCGGTGGCGCCGAGGCTGACGGCAGCCGCAAAGTCCGCAGCCCCACGGGCTGTTGGGCCACGCGAGCGGCTGCCAAAGAGCTTTCTAACGAGGCACGGCTTTCCCTCCTGGCTCTTCGGGCGTGGGAGCTGTGGCCAGAGCCTCAACCCTACCGGAAAATGCTTCGCAGGCTGACGCGGTGGCGCCAGGTGGGCGCCGGTGGCGCCGAGGCTGACGGCCGCCGCAAAGCCCGCAGCC
The DNA here is from genome assembly GCF_963924245.1 of Chroicocephalus ridibundus. NCBI lineage: Eukaryota > Metazoa > Chordata > Aves > Charadriiformes > Laridae > Chroicocephalus > Chroicocephalus ridibundus. The sequence goes on from NW_026961593.1 coordinate 1,114,568, forward strand.
CCACGGGCTGTGGGGCCACGCGAGCGGCTGCCAAAAAGCTTTCCAACGAGGCACGGCTTTCCCTCCTGGCTCTTCGGGCGTGGGAGCTGTAGCCAGAGACGCGGCCCTATCGGAAAATGCTTCGCAGGCTGGCACGGCGGCGCCACGTGGGCGCCGGTGGCGCCGAGGCTGACGGCCGCCGCAAAGCCCGCAGCCCCACGGGCTGTGGGGCCACGTCAGCGGCTGCCAAAGAGCTTTCCAACGAGGCACGGCTTTCCCTCCTGGCTCTTCGGGCGTGGGAGCTGTGGCCAGAGCCGCGGCCCTACCGGAAAATGCTTCGCAGGCTGGCGCGGCGGAGCCACGTGGGCGCCGGTGGCGCCGACGCTAACGGCCGCCGCAAAGCCCGCAGCCCCACGGGCTGTGGGGCCACGCGAGCGGCTGCCAAAGAGCTTTCCAACGAGGCACGGCTTTCCCTCCTGGCTCTTCGGGCGTGGGAGCTGTGGTCAGAGCCGCGGCCCTACCGGAAAATGCTTCGCAGGCTGGCACGGCGGCGCCACGTGGGCGCCGGTGGCGCCGAGGCTGACGGCAGCCGCAAAGCCCGCAGCCCCACGGGCTGTGGGGCCTCGCGAGCGGCTGCCAAAGAGCTTTCTAACGAGGCACGGCTTTCCCTCCTGGCTCTTCGGGCGTGGGAGCTGTAGCCAGAGCCTCAACCCTACCGGAAAATGCTTCGCAGGCTGAGCGGGGGCCCCACGTGTGCGCCGGTGGCGCCGAGGCTGACGGCCGCCGCAAAGCCCGCAGCCCCACGGGCTGTGGGGCCACGCGAGCGGCTGCCAAAGAGCTTTCCAACGAGGCACGGCTTTCCCTCCTGGCTCTTCGGGCGTGGGAGTTGTCGCCAGAGCCGCGGCCCTACCGGAAAATGCTTCGCAGGCTGGCGCGGCGGCGCCAGGTGGGCGCCGGTGGCGCTGAGGCTGACGGCCGCCGCAAAGCCCGCAGCCCCACGGGCTGTGTGGCCACGCGAGCGGCTGCCAAAGAGCTTTCCAACGAGGCACGGCTTTCCCTCCTGGCTCTTTGGGCGTGGGAGCTGTGGTCAGAGCCGCGGCCCTACCGGAAAATGCTTCGCAGGCTGGCGCGGCGGCACCACGTGGGCGCCGGTGGCGCCGAGGCTGACGGCCGCCGCAAAGCCCGCAGCCCCACGGGCTGTGGGGCCACGCGAGCGGCTGCCAAAGAGCTTTCCAACGAGGCACGGCTTTCCCTCCTGGCTCTTCGGGCGTGGGAGCTGTGGCCAGAGCCTCGGCCCTTCCGGAAAATGCTTCGCAGGCTGCGCGGCGGCCCAACGTGGGCGCCGGTGGCGCCGAGGCTGACGGCCGCCGCAAAGCCCGCAGCCCCACGGGCTGTGGGGCCACGCGAGCGGCTGCCAAAAAGCTTTCCAACGAGGCACGGCTTTCCCTCCTGGCTCTTCGGGCGTGGGAGCTGTGGCCAGAGCCGCGGCCCTACCGGAAAATGCTTCGCAGGCTGGCACGGCGGCGCCAGGTGGGCGCCGGTGGCGCCGAGGCTGACGGCCGCCGCAAAGCCCGCAGCCCCACGGGCTGTGGGGCCACGCGAGCGGCTGCCAAAGAGGTTTCCAACGAGGCACGGCTTTCCCTCCTGGCTCTTCGGGCATGGGAGTTGTCGCCAGAGCCGCGGCCGTACCGGAAAATGCTTCGCAGGCTGGCGCGGCGGCGCCAGGTGGGCGCCGGTGGCGCCGAGGCTGACGGCCGCTGCAAAGCCCGCAGCCCCACGGGCTGTGGGGCCACGCGAGCGGCTGCCAAAGAGCTTTCCAACGAGGCACGGCTTTCCCTCCTGGCTCTTCGGGCGTGGGAGTTGTGGCCAGAGCCGCGGCCCTACCGGAAAATGCTTCGCAGGCTGGCGCGGCGGCGCCAGGTGGGCGCCGGTGGCGCTGAGGCTGACGGCCGCCGCAAAGCCCGCAGCCCCACGGGCTGTGGGGCCACGCGAGCGGCTGCCAAAGAGCTTTCCAAGGAGGCACGGCTTTCCCTCCTGGCTCTTCGGGCGTGGGAGCTGTGGCCAGAGCCGCGGCCCTACCGGAAAATGCTTCGCAGGCTGGCACGGCGGCGCCACGTGGGCGCCGGTGGCGCCGAGGCTGACGGCCGCCGCAAAGCCCGCAGCCCCACGGGCTGTGGGGCCACGCGAGCGGCTGCCAAAGAGCTTTCCAACGAGGCACGGCTTTCCCTCCTGGATCTTCGGGCGTGGGAGCTGTGGCCAGAGCCGCGGCCCTACCGGAAAATGCTTCGCAGGCTGGCGCGGCGGCGCCACATGGGCGACGGTGGCGCTGAGGCTGACGGCCGCCGCAAAGCCCGCAGCCCCAAGGGCTGTGGGGCCACGCGAGCGGCTGCCAAAGAGCTTTCCAACGAGGCACGGCTTTCCCTCCTGGCTCTTTGGGCGTGGGAGCTGTGGTCAGAGCCGCGGCCCTACCGGAAAATGCTTCGCAGGCTGGCGCGGCGGCGCCACGTGGGCGCCGGTGGCGCCGAGGCTGACGGCCGCCGCAAAGCCCGCAGCCCCACGGGCTGTGGGGCCACGCGAGCGGCTGCCAAAGAGCTTTCCAACGAGGCATGGCTTTCCCTCCTGGCTCTTCGGGCGTGGGAGCTGTGGCCAGAGCCTCGGCCCTTCTGGAAAATGCTTCGCAGGCTGCGCGGCGGCCCCACGTGGGCGCCGGTGGCGCCGAGGCTGACGGCCGCCGCAAAGCCCGCAGCCCCACGGGCTGTGGGGCCACGCGAGCGGCTGCCAAAGAGGTTTCCAACGAGGCACGGCTTTCCCTCCTGGCTCTTCGGGCATGGGAGTTGTCGCCAGAGCCGCGGCCCTACCGGAAAATGCTTCGCAGGCTGGCGCGGCGACGCCAGGTGGGCGCCGGTGCCGCCAAGGCTGACGGCCGCCGCAAAGCCCGCAGCCCCACGGGCTGTGGGGCCACGCGAGCGGCTGCCAAAGAGCTTTCCAACGAGGCACGGCTTTCCCTCCTGGCTATTCGGGCGTGGGAGCTGTGGCCAGAGCCGCGGCCCTACCGGAAAATGCTTCGCAGGCTGGCGCGGTGGCGCCAGGTGGGCGCCGGTGGCGCCGAGGCTGACGGTCACCGCAAAGCCCGCAGCCCCACGGGCTGTGGGGCCACGCGAGCGGCTGCCAAAGAGCTTTCCAACGAGGCATGGCTTTCCCTCCTGGCTCTTCGGGCGTGGGAGCTGTGGCCAGAGCCGCGGCCCTACCGGAAAATGCTTCGCAGGGTGGCGCGGCGGCGCGACATGGGTACCGGTAGCGCCGAGGCTGACGGCCGCCGCAAAGCCCGCAGCCCCACGGGCTGTGCGGCCACGCGAGCGGCTGCCAAAGAGCTTTCCAACGAGGCACGGCTTTCCCTCCTGGCTCTTCGGGCGTGGGAGCTGTGGCCAGAGCCGCGGCCCTACCGGAAAATGCTTCGCAGGCTGGCACGGCGGCGCCACGTGGGCGCCGGTGGCGCCGAGGCTGACGGCAGCCGCAAAGCCCGCAGCCCCACGGGCTGTGGGGCCACGCGAGCGGCTGCCAAAGAGCTTTCTAACGAGGCACGGCTTTCCCTCCTGGCTCTTCGGGCGTGGGAGCTGTGGCCAGAGCCTCAACCCTACCAAAAAATGCTTCGCAGGCTGGCGCGGTGGCGCCAGGTGGGCGCCGGTGGCGCCGAGGCTGACGGCCGCCGCAAAGCCCGCAGCCCCACGGGCTGTGGGGCCACGCGAGCGGCTGCCAAAGAGCTTTCAACGAGGCATGGCTTTCCCTCCTGGCTCTTCGGGCGTGGGAGCTGTGGCCAGAGCCACGGCCCTTCCGGAAAATGCTTCGCAGGCTGCGCGGCGGCCCCAAGTGGGCGCCGGTGGCGCCGAGGCTGACGGCCGCCGCAAAGCCCGCAGCCCCACGGGCTGTGGGGCCACGCGAGCGGCTGCCAAAGAGCTTTCCAACGAGGCATGGCTTTCCCTCCTGGCTCTTCGGGCGTGGGAGTTGTCGCCAGAGCCGCGGCCCTACCGGAAAATGCTTCGCAGGCTGGCGCGGCGGCGCAAGGTGGGCGCCGGTGGCGCTGAGGCTGACGGCCGCCGCAAAGCCCGCAGCCCCAAGGGCTGTGGGGCCACGCGAGCGGCTGCCAAAGAGCTTTCCAACGAGGCACGGGTTTCCCTCCTGGCTCTTTGGGCGTGGGAGTTGTGGTCAGAGCCGCGGCCCTACCGGAAAATGCTTCGCAGGCTGGCGCGGCGGCGCCACGTGGGCGCCGGTGGCGCCGAGGCTGACGGCCGCCGCAAAGCCCGCAGCCCCACGGGCTGTGGGGCCACGCGAGCGGCTGCCAAAGAGCTTTCTAACGAGGCACGGCTTTCCCTCCTGGCTCTTCGGGCATGGGAGCTGTGGCCAGAGCCGCGGCCCTACCGGAAAATGCTTCGCAGGGTGGCGCGGCGGCACCACATGGGCGTCGGTGGCGCCGAGGCTGACGGCCGCCGCAAAGCCCGCAGCTCCACGGGCTGTGGGGCCACGCGAGCGGCTGCCAAAGAGCTTTCCAACGAGGCACGGCTTTCCCTCCTGGCTCTTCGGGCGTGGGAGTTGTCGCCAGAGCTGCGGCCCTACCGGAAAATGATTCGCAGGCTGGCGCGGCGGCGCCAGTTTGGCGCCGGTGGCGCCGAGGCTGACGGCCGCCGCAAAGCCCGCAGTCCCACGGGCTGTGCGGCCACGCGAGCGGCTGCCAAAGAGCTTTCCAACGAGGCACGGCTTTCCCTCCTGGCTCTTCGGGCGTGGGAGCTGTCGCCAGAGCCGCGGCCCTACCGGAAAATGCTTCGCAGGCTGGCACGGCGGCGCCACGTGGGCGCCGGTGGCGCCGAGGCTGACGGCAGCCGCAAAGCCCGCAGCCCCACGGGCTGTGGGGCCACGCGAGCGGCTGCCAAAGAGCTTTCTAACGAGGCACGGATTTCCCTCCTGGCTCTTCGGGCGTGGGAGCTGTGGCCAGAGCCGCGGCCCTACCGGAAAATGCTTCGCAGGCTGGCGCGGTGGCGCCACGTGGGCGCCGGTGGCACCGAGGCTGACGGTCGCCGCAAAGCCCGCAGCCCCACGGGCTGTGGGGCCACGCGAGCGGCTGCCAAAGAGCTTTCCAACGAGGCACGGCTTTCCCTCCTGGCTCTTCGGGCGTGGGAGTTGTCGCCAGAGCTGCGGCCCTACCGGAAAATGCTTCGTAGGCTGGCGCGGCGGCGCCAAGAGGGCGCCGGTGGCGCCGAGGCTGACGGCCGCCGCAAAGCCCGCAGCCCCAAGGGCTGTGGGGCCACGCGAGCGGCTGCCAAAGAGCTTTCCAACGAGGCACGGCTTTCCCTCCTGGCTCTTCGGGCGTGGGAGCTGTGGCCAGAGCCGCGGCCCTACCGGAAAATACTTCGCAGGCAGGCGCGGCGGCGCCAGGTGGGCGCCGGTGGCGCCGAGGCTGACGGCCGCCGCAAAGCCTGCAGCCCCACGGGCTGTGGGGCCACGCGATCGGCTGCCAAAGAGCTTTCCAACGAGGCACGGCTTTCCCTCCTGGCTCTTCGGGCATGGGAGCTGTGGCCAGAGCCGCGGCCCTACCGGAAAATGCTTCGCAGGGTGGCGAGGCGGCACCACATGGGCGTCGGTGGCGCCGAGGCTGACGGCCGCCGCAAAGCCCGCAGCTCCACGGGCTGTGGGGCCACGCAAGCGGCTGCCAAAGAGCTTTCCAACGAGGCACGGCTTTCCCTCCTGGCTCTTCGGGCGTGGGAGTTGTCGCCAGAGCTGCGGCCCTACCGGAAAATGCTTCGCAGGCTGGCGCGGCAGCGCCAGGTTGGCGCCGGTGGCGCCGAGGCTGACGGCCGCCGCAAAGCCCGCAGCCCCACGGGCTGTGGGGCCACGTGAGCGGCTGCCAAAAAGCTTTCCAACGAGGCACGGCTTTCCCTCCTGGCTCTTCGGGCGTGGGAGCTGTGGCCAGAGTCGCGTCCCTACAGGAAAATGCTTCGCAGGCTGGCGCGGCAGCGCGACATGGGTACCGGTGGCGCTGAGGCTGACGGCCGCCGCAAACCCCGCAGTCCCACTGGCTGTGCGGCCACGCGAGCGGCTGCCAAAGAGCTTTCCAACGAGGCACGGCTTTCCCTCCTGGCTCTTCGGGCGTGGGAGCTGTGGCCAGAGCCGCGGCCCTACCGGAAAATGCTTCGCAGGCTGGCGCGGCGGCGCCACGTGGGCGCCGGTGGCGCCGACGCTAACGGCCGCCGCAAAGCCCGCAGCCCCACGGGCTGTGGGGCCACGCGAGCGGCTGCCAAAGAGCTTTCCAACGAGGCACGGCTTTCCCTCCTGGCTCTTCGGGCATGGGAGCTGTGGCCAGAGCCGCGGCCCTTCCGGAAAATGCTTCGCAGGGTGGCGCGGTGGCACCACATGGGCGTCGGTGGCGCCGAGGCTGACGGCCGCCGCAAAGCCCGCAGCTCCACGGGCTGTGGGGCCACGCAAGCGGCTGCCAAAGAGCTTTCCAACGAGGCACGGCTTTCCCTCCTGGCTCTTCGGGCGTGGTAGTTGTCGCCAGAGCTGCGGCCCTACCGGAAAATGCTTTGCAGGCTGGCGCGGCGGCGACAGGTTGGCGCCGGTGGCGCCGAGGCTGACGGCCGCCGCAAAGCCCGCAGCCCCACGGGCTGTGGGGCCACGCGAGCGGCTGCCAAAGAGCTTTCCAACGAGGCACGGCTTTCCCTCCTGGCTCTTCGCGCGTGGGAGCTGTGGCCAGAGCCGCGGCCCTACCGGAAAATGCTTCGCAGGCTGGCGCGGCGGCGCCACGTGGGCGCCGGTGGCGCCGAGGCTGACGGTCGCCGCAAAGCCCGCAGTCCCACTGGCTGTGCGGCCACGCGAGCGGCTGTCAAAGAGCTTTCCAACGAGGCACGGCTTTCCCTCCTGGCTCTTCGGGCGTGGGAGCTGTGGCCAGAGCCGCGGCCCTACCGGAAAATGCTTCGCGGGCTGGCGCGGCTGCGCCACGTGGGTGCCGGTGGCGCCGAGGCTGACGGCCGCCGCAAAGCCCGCAGCCCCACGGGCTTTGGGGCCACGCGAGCGGCTGCCAAAGAGCTTTCCAACGAGGCACGGCTTTCCCTCCTGGCTCTTCGGGCGTGGGAGCTGTGGCCAGAGCCGCGGCCCTACCGGAAAATGCTTCGCAGGGTGGCGCGGCGGCGCGACATGGGTACCGGTAGCGCCGAGGCTGACGGCCGCCGCAAAGCCCGCAGCCCCACGGACTGTGCGGCCACGCGAGCGGCTGCCAAAGAGCTTTCCAAGAAGGCACGGCTTTCCCTCCTGGCTCTTCGGGCGTGGGAGTTGTCGCCAGAGCCGCGGCACTACCGGAAAATGCTTCGCAGGCTGGCGCGGCGGCGCCAGGTGGGCGCCGGTGGCGCTGAGGCTGACGGCCGCCGCAAAGCCCGCAGCCCCAAGGGCTGTGGGGCCATGCGAGCGGCTGCCAAAGAGCTTTCCAACGAGGCACGGCTTTCCCTCCTGGCTCTTCGGGCGTGGGAGCTGTGGCCAGAGCCGCGGCCCTACCGGAAAATGCTTCGCAGGCTGGCACGGCGGCGCCAGGTGGGCGCCGGTGGCGCCGAGGCTGACGGCCGCCGCAAAGCCCGCAGCCCCACGGGCTGTGGGGCCACGCGAGCGGCTGCCAAAGAGGTTTCCAACGAGGCACGGCTTTCCCTCCTGGCTCTTCGGGCATGGGAGCTGTGGCCAGAGCCGCGGCCCTACCGGAAAATGCTTCACAGGCTGGCGCGGCGGCGCCAGGTGGGCGCCGGTGGCGCCGAGGCTGACGGCCACCGCAAAGCCCGCAGCCCCACGGGCTGTGGGGCCACGCGAGCGGCTGCCAAAGAGCTTTCCAACGAGGCACGGCTTTCCCTCCTGGCTCTTCGGGCGTGGGAGCTGTGGCCAGAGCCGCGGCCCTACCGGAAAATGCTTCGCAGGCTGGCGCGGTGGCGCCAGGTGGGCGCCGGTGGCGCCGAGGCTGACGGTCACCGCAAAGCCCGCAGCCCCACGGGCTGTGGGGCCACGCGAGCGGCTGCCAAAGAGCTTTCCAACGAGGCATGGCTTTACCTCCTGGCTCTTCGGGCGTGGGAGCTGTGGCCAGAGCCGCGGCCCTACCGGAAAATGCTTCGCAGGGTGGCGCAGCGGCGCGACATGGGTACCGGTAGTGCCGAGGCTGACGGCCGCCGCAAAGCCCGCAGCCCCACGGGCTGTGCGGCCACGCGAGCGGCTGCCAAAGAGCTTTCCAAGGAGGCACGGCTTTCCCTCCTGGCTCTTCGGGCGTGGGAGCTGTGGCCAGAGCCGCGGCCCTACCGGAAAATGCTTTGCAGGCTGGCGCGGCGGCGCCAAGAGGGCGCCGGTGGCGCCGAGGCTGACGGCCGCCGCAAAGCCCGCAGCCCCAAGGGCTGTGGGGCCACGCGAGCGGCTGCCAAAGAGCTTTCCAACGAGGCACGGCTTTCCCTCCTGGCTCTTCGGGCGTGGGAGCTGTGGCCAGAGCCGCGGCCCTACCGGAAAATGCTTCGCAGGCTGGCGCGGCGGCGCCACGTGGGCGCCGGTGGCGCCGAGGCTGACGGCCGCCGCAAAGCCCGCAGCCCCACGGGCTGTGGGGCCACGCGAGCGGCTGCCAAAGAGCTTTCCAACGAGGCACGGCTTTCCCTCCTGGCTCTTCGGGCATGGGAGCTGTGGCCAGAGCCGCGGCCCTTCCGGAAAATGCTTCGCAGGGTGGCGCGGTGGCACCACATGGGCGTCGGTGGCGCCGAGGCTGACGGCCGCCGCAAAGCCCGCAGCTCCACGGGCTGTGGGGCCACGCAAGCGGCTGCCAAAGAGCTTTCCAACGAGGCACGGCTTTCCCTCCTGGCTCTTCGGGCGTGGTAGTTGTCGCCAGAGCTGCGGCCCTACCGGAAAATGCTTTGCAGGCTGGCGCGGCGGCGACAGGTTGGCGCCGGTGGCGCCGAGGCTGACGGCCGCCGCAAAGCCCGCAGCCCCACGGGCTGTGGGGCCACGCGAGCGGCTGCCAAAGAGCTTTCCAACGAGGCACGGCTTTCCCTCCTGGCTCTTCGGGCGTGGGAGCTGTGGCCAGAGCCGCGGCCCTACCGGAAAATGCTTCGCAGGCTGGCGCGGCGGCGCCACGTGGGCGCCGGTGGCGCCGAGGCTGACGGTCGCCGCAAAGCCCGCAGTCCCACTGGCTGTGCGGCCACGCGAGCGGCTGTCAAAGAGCTTTCCAACGAGGCACGGCTTTCCCTCCTGGCTCTTCGGGCGTGGGAGCTGTGGCCAGAGCCGCGGCCCTACCGGAAAATGCTTCGCGGGCTGGCGCGGCTGCGCCACGTGGGTGCCGGTGGCGCCGAGGCTGACGGCCGCCGCAAAGCCCGCAGCCCCACGGGCTTTGGGGCCACGCGAGCGGCTGCCAAAGAGCTTTCCAACGAGGCACGGCTTTCCCTCCTGGCTCTTCGGGCGTGGGAGCTGTGGCCAGAGCCGCGGCCCTACCGGAAAATGCTTCGCAGGGTGGCGCGGCGGCGCGACATGGGTACCGGTAGCGCCGAGGCTGACGGCCGCCGCAAAGCCCGCAGCCCCACGGACTGTGCGGCCACGCGAGCGGCTGCCAAAGAGCTTTCCAAGAAGGCACGGCTTTCCCTCCTGGCTCTTCGGGCGTGGGAGCTGTGGCCAGAGCCGCGGCCCTACCGGAAAATGCTTCGCAGGCTGCGCGGGGGCGCCACGTGGGCGCCGGTGGCGCCGAGGCTGACGGCCGCCGCAAAGCCCGCGGCCCCACGGGCTGTGGGGCCACGCGAGCGGCTGCCAAAGAGCTTTCCAACGAGGCACGGCTTTCCCTCCTGGCTCTTCGGGCGTGGGAGCTGTGGCCAGAGCCGCGGCCCTACCGGAAAATGCTTCGCAGGCTGGCACGGCGGCGCCACGTGGGCGCCGGTGGCGCCGAGGCTGACGGCTGCCGCAAAGCCCGCAGCCCCACGGGCTGTGGGGCCACGCGAGCGGCTGCCAAAGAGCTTTCCAACGAGGCACGGCTTTCCCTCCTGGCTCTTTGGGCGTGGGAGTTGTCGCCAGAGCCGCGGCCCTACCGGAAAATGCTTCGCAGGCTGGCGCGGCGGCGCCAGGTGGGCGCCGGTGGCGCTGAGGCTGACGGCCGCCGCAAAGCCCGCAGCCCCAAGGGCTGTGGGGCCATGCGAGCGGCTGCCAAAGAGCTTTCCAACGAGGCACGGCTTTCCCTCCTGGCTCTTCGGGCGTGGGAGCTGTGGCCAGAGCCGCGGCCCTACCGGAAAATGCTTCGCAGGCTGGCACGGCGGCGCCAGGTGGGCGCCGGTGGCGCCGAGGCTGACGGCCGCCGCAAAGCCCGCAGCCCCACGGGCTGTGGGGCCACGCGAGCGGCTGCCAAAGAGGTTTCCAACGAGGCACGGCTTTCCCTCCTGGCTCTTCGGGCATGGGAGTTTTCGCCAGAGCCGCGGCCCTACCGGAAAATGCTTCACAGGCTGGCGCGGCGGCGCCAGGTGGGCGCCGGTGGCGCCGAGGCTGACGGCCACCGCAAAGCCCGCAGCCCCACGGGCTGTGGGGCCACGCGAGCGGCTGCCAAAGAGCTTTCCAACGAGGCACGGCTTTCCCTCCTGGCTCTTCGGGCGTGGGAGCTGTGGCCAGAGCCGCGGCCCTACCGGAAAATGCTTCGCAGGCTGGCGCGGTGGCGCCAGGTGGGCGCCGGTGGCGCCGAGGCTGACGGTCACCGCAAAGCCCGCAGCCCCACGGGCTGTGGGGCCACGCGAGCGGCTGCCAAAGAGCTTTCCAACGAGGCATGGCTTTACCTCCTGGCTCTTCGGGCGTGGGAGCTGTGGCCAGAGCCGCGGCCCTACCGGAAAATGCTTCGCAGGGTGGCGCAGCGGCGCGACATGGGTACCGGTAGTGCCGAGGCTGACGGCCGCCGCAAAGCCCGCAGCCCCACGGGCTGTGCGGCCACGCGAGCGGCTGCCAAAGAGCTTTCCAAGGAGGCACGGCTTTCCCTCCTGGCTCTTCGGGCGTGGGAGCTGTGGCCAGAGCCGCGGCCCTACCGGAAAATGCTTTGCAGGCTGGCGCGGCGGCGCCAAGAGGGCGCCGGTGGCGCCGAGGCTGACGGCCGCCGCAAAGCCCGCAGCCCCAAGGGCTGTGGGGCCACGCGAGCGGCTGCCAAAGAGCTTTCCAACGAGGCACGGCTTTCCCTCCTGGCTCTTCGGGCGTGGGAGCTGTGGCCAGAGCCGCGGCCCTACCGGAAAATACTTCGCAGGCAGGCGCGGCGGCGCCAGGTGGGCGCCGGTGGCGCCGAGGCTGACGGCCGCCGCAAAGCCTGCAGCCCCACGGGCTGTGGGGCCACGCGATCGGCTGCCAAAGAGCTTTCCAACGAGGCACGGCTTTCCCTCCTGGCTCTTCGGGCATGGGAGCTGTGGCCAGAGCCGCAGCCCTACCGGAAAATGCTTCGCAGGCTGGCACGGCGGCGCCAGGTGGGCGCCGGTGGCGCCGAGGCTGACGGCCACCGCAAAGCCCGCAGCCCCACGGGCTGTGGGGCCACGCGAGCGGCTGCCAAAGAGCTTTCCAATGAGGCACGGCTTTCCCTCCTGGCTCTTCGGGCGTGGGAGCTGTGGCCAGAGCCGCGGCCCTACCGGAAAATGCTTCGCAGGCTGGCGCGGTGGCGCCAGGTGGGCGCCGGTGGCGCCGAGGCTGACGGTCACCGCAAAGCCCGCAGCCCCACGGGCTGTGGGGCCACGCGAGCGGCTGCCAAAGAGCTTTCCAACGAGGCATGGCTTTCCCTCCTGGCTCTTCGGGCGTGGGAGCTGTGGCCAGAGCCGCGGCCCTACCGGAAAATGCTTCGCAGGCTGGCACGGCGGCGCCACGTGGGCGCCGGTGGCGCCGAGGCTGACGGCAGCCGCAAAGCCCGCAGCCCCACGGGCTGTGGGGCCACGCGAGCGGCTGCCAAAGAGCTTTCTAACGAGGCACGGCTTTCCCTCCTGGCTCTTCGGGCGTGGGAGCTGTGGCCAGAGCCTCAACCCTACCGGAAAATGCTTCGCAGGCTGGCGCGGTGGCGCCACGTGGGCGCCGGTGGCGCCGAGGCTGACGGCCGCCGCAAAGCCCGCAGCCCCACGGGCTGTGGGGCCACGCGAGCGGCTGCCAAAGAGCTTTCCAACGAGGCATGGCTTTCCCTCCTGGCTCTTCGGGCGTGGGAGCTGTGGCCAGAGCCACGGCCCTTCCGGAAAATGCTTCGCAGACTGCGCGGCGGCCCCACGTGGGCGCCGGTGGCGCCGAGGCTGACGGCCGCCGCAAAGCCCGCAGCCCCACGGGCTGTGGGGCCACGCGAGCGGCTGCCAAAGAGCTTTCCAACGAGGCACGGCTTTCCCTCCTGGCTCTTCGGGCGTGGGAGCTGTCGCCAGAGCCGCGGCCCTACCGGAAAATGCTTCGCAGGCTGGCGCGGCGGCGCCACGTGGGCGCCGGTGGCGCCGAGGCTGACGGCCGCCGCAAAGCCCGCAGCCCCACGGGCTTTGGGGCCACGCGAGCGGCTGCCAAAGAGCTTTCCAACGAGGCACGGCTTTCCCTCCTGGCTCTTCGGGCATGGGAGCTGTGGCCAGAGCCGCGGCCCTACCGGAAAATGCTTCGCAGGGTGGCGCGGCGGCCCCACATGGGCGTCGGTGGCGCCGAGGCTGACGTCCGCCGCAAAGCCCGCAGCTCCACGGGCTGTGGGGCCACGCGAGCGGCTGCCAAAGAGCTTTCCAACGAGGCACGGCTTTCCCTCCTGGCTCTTCGGGCGTGGGAGTTGTCGCCAGAGCTGCGGCCCTACCGGAAAATGATTCGCAGGCTGGCGCGGCGGCGCCAGTTTGGCGCCGGTGGCGCCGAGGCTGACGGCCGCCGCAAAGCCCGCAGCCCCACGGGCTGTGGGGCCACGCGAGCGGCTGCCAAAGAGCTTTCCAACGAGGCACGGCTTTCCCTCCTGGCTCTTCGGGCGTGGGAGCTGTGGCCAGAGCCGTGGCCCTACCGGAAAATGCTTCGCAGGCTAGCGCGGTGGCGCCAGGTTGGCGCCGGTGGCGCCGAGGCTGATGGTCGCCGCAAAGCCCGCAGCCCCACGGGCTGTGGGGCCACGCGAGCGGCTGCCAAAGAGCTTTCCAACGAGGCATGGCTTTCCCTCCTGGCTCTTCGGGCGTGGGAGCTGTGGCCAGAGCTGCGTACCTACCGGAAAATGCTTCGCAGGCTGGCACGGCGGCACGACATGGGTACCGGTGGCGCCGAGGCTGACGGCCGCCGCAAAGCCCGCAGCCCCACGGGCTGTGCGGCCACGCGAGCGGCTGCCAAAGAGCTTTCCAAGGAGGCACGGCTTTCCCTCCTGGCTCTTCGGGCGTGGGAGCTGTCGCCAGAGCCGCGGCCCTACCGGAAAATGCTTCGCAGGCTGGCACGGCGGCGCCACGTGGGCGCCGGTGGCGCCGAGGCTGACGGCAGCCGCAAAGCCCGCAGCCCCACGGGCTGTGGGGCCACGCGAGCGGCTGCCAAAGAGCTTTCTAATGAGGCACGGCTTTCCCTCCTGGCTCTTCGGGCGTGGGAGTTGTCGCCAGAGCTGCGGCCCTACCGGAAAATGCTTCGTAGGTTGGCGCGGCGGCGCCAAGTGGGCGCCGGTGGCGCCGAGGCTGACGGCCGCCGCAAAGCCCGCAGCTCCAAGGGCTGTGGGGCCTCGCGAGCGGCTGCCAAAGAGCTTTCCAACGAGGCACGGCTTTCCCTCCTGGCTCTTCGGGCGTGGGAGCTGTTGCCAGAGCTGCGGCCCGACCGGAAAATGCTTCGCAGCCTGACGCGGCGGCGCCAGGTGGGCGCCGGTGGCGCCGAGGCTGACGGCCGCCGCAAAGCCCGCAGCCCCACGGGCTGTGTGGCCACGCGAGCGGCTGCCAAAGAGCTTTCCAACGAGGCACGGCTTTCCCTCCTGGCTCTTCGGGCGTGGGAGCTGTGGCCAGAGCCGCGGCCCTACCGGAAAATGCTTCGCAGGCTGGCACAGCGGCGCCACGTGGGCGCCGGTGGCGCCGAGGCTGACGGCCGCCGCAAAGCCCGCAGCCCCACGGGCTGTGGGGCCACGCGAGCGGCTGCCAAAGAGCTTTCCAACGAGGCACGGCTTTCCCTCCTGGCTCTTTGGGCGTGGGAGCTGTGGCCAGAGCCGCGGCCCTATCGGAAAATGCTTCGCAGGCTGGCACGGCGGCGCCACGTGGGCGCCGGTGGCGCCGACGCTGACGGCCGCCGCAAAGCCCGCAGCCCCACGGGCTGTGGGGCCACGTCAGCGGCTGCCAAAGAGCTTTCCAACGAGGCACGTCTTTCCCTCCTGGCTCTTTGGGCGTGGGAGCTGTGGCCAGAGCCGCGGCCCTACCGGAAAATACTTCGCAGGCAGGCGCGGCGGCGCCAGGTTGGCGCCGGTGGCGCCGAGGCTGACGGCCGCCGCAAAGCCCGCAGCCCCACGGCCTGTGGGGCCACGCGAGCGGCTGCCAAAGAGCTTTCCAACGAGGCACGGCTTTCCCTCCTGGCTCTTCGGGCGTGGGAGCTGTGGCCAGAGCCGCGGCCCTACCGGAAAATGCTTCGCAGGCTGGCGCGGTGGCGCCAGGTGGGCGCCGGTGGCGCCGAGGCTGACGGCCGCCGCAAAGCCCGCAGCCCCACGGGCTGTGGGGCCACGCGAGTGGCTGCCAAAGGGCTTTCCAACGAGGCATGGCTTTCCCTCCTGGCTCTTCGGGCGTGGGAGCTGTCGCCAGAGCCGCGTCCCTACAGGAAAATGCTTCGCAGGCTGGCGCGGCGGCGCCACGTGGGCGCCGGTGGCGCCGAGGCTGACGGCCGCCGCAAAGCCCGCAGCCCCAAGGGCTGTGCGGCCACGCGAGCGTCTGTCAAAGAGCTTTCCAACGAGGCACGGCTTTCCCTCCTGGCTCTTCGGGCGTGGGAGCTGTGGCCAGAGCCGCGGCCCAACCGGAAAATGCTTCGCAGGCTGGCGCGGTGGCGCCAGGTGGGCGCCGGTGGCGCCGAGGCTGACGGTGGCCGCAAAGCCCGCAGCCCCACGTGCTGTGGGGCCACGCGAGCGGCTGCCAAAGAGCTTTCCAACGAGGCACGGCTTTCCCTCCTGGCTCTTCGGGTGTGGAAGCTGTGGCCAGAGCCGCGGCCCTACCGGAAAATGCTTCGCAGGCTGGCGCGGTGGCGCCACGTGGGCTCCGGTGGCGCCGAGGCTGACAGCCGCCGCAAAGCCCGCAGCCCCACGGGCTGTGGGGCCACGCGAGCGGCTGCCAAAGAGCTTTCCAACGAGGCACGGCTTTCCCTCCTGGCTCTTCGGGCGTGGGAGCTGTGGCCAGAGCTGCGGCCCTACCGGAAAATGCTTCGCAGGCTGGCACGGCGGCGCCACGTGGGCGCCGGTGGCGCCGAGGCTGACGGCCGCCGCAAAGCCCGCAGCCCCACGGGCTGTGGGGCCACGCGAGCGGCTGCCAAGGAGCTTTCCAACGAGGCACGTCTTTCACTCCTGGCTCTTCGGGCGTGGGAGCTGTGGCCAGAGCCGCGGCCCTACCGGAAAATGCTTCGCAGGCTGGCGCGGCGGCGCCAGGTGGGCGCCGGTGGCGCCGAGGCTGACGGCCGCCGCAAAGCCTGCAGCCCCACGGGCTGTGCGGCCACGCGAGCGGCTGCCAAAGAGCTTTCCAACGAGGCACGGCTTTCCCTCCTGGCTCTTCGGGCGTGGGAGCTGTGGCCAGAGCCGCGGCCCTACCGGAAAATGCTTCGCAGGCTGGCGCGGTGGCGCCAGGTGGGCGCCGGTGGCGCCGAGGCTGACGGTCGCCGCAAAGCCCGCAGCCCCACGGGCTGTGGGGCCACGCGAGCGGCTGCCAAAGAGCTTTCTAACGAGGCACGGCTTTCCCTCCTGGCTCTTCGGGCGTGGGAGCTGTGGCCAGAGCCACGGCCCTACCGGAAAATGCTTCGCAGGCTGGCGCGGCGGCGCCAGGTGGGCGCCGGTGGCGCCGAGGCTGACGGACGCCGCAAAGCCCGCAGCCCCACGGGCTGTGGAGCCACGCGAGCGGCTGCCAAAGAGCTTTCCAGCGAGGTACGGCTTTCCCTCCTGGCTCTTCGGGCGTGGGAGCTGTGGCCAGAGCCGCGGCCCTATCGGAAAATGCTTCGCAGGGTGGCGCGGCGGCGCCAGGTGGGCGCCGGTGGCGCCGAGGCTGACGGCCGCCGCAAAGCCTGCAGCCCCACGGGCTGTGGGGCCACGCGAGCGGCTGCCAAAGAGCTTTCCAACGAGGCACGGCTTTCCCTCCTGGCTCTTCGGGCGTGGGAGCTGTGGCCAGAGCCGCGGCCCTACCGGAAAATGCTTCGCGGGCTGGCGCGGCTGCGCCATGTGGGTGCCGGTGGCGCCGAGGCTGACAGCCGCCGCAAAGCCCGCAGCCCCACGGGCTCTGCGGCCACGCGAGCGGCTGCCAAAGAGCTTTCCAACGAGGCACGGCTTTCCCTCCTGGCTCTTCGGGCGTGGGAGTCGTCGCCAGAGCCGCGGCCCTACCGGAAAATGCTTCGCAGGCTGGCGAGGCGGCGCGACATGGGTACCGGTAGCGCCGAGGCTGACGGCCGCCGCAAAGCCCGCAGCCCCACGGGCTGTGCGGCCACGCGAGCGGCTGCCAAAGAGCTTTCCAACGAGGCACGGCTTTCCCTCCTGGCTCTTTGGGCGTGGGAGCTGCCGCCAGAGCCGCGGCCCTACCGGAAAATGCTTCACAGGCTGGCGCGGTGGCGCCACGTGGGCGCCGGTGGCGCCGAGGCTGACGGCCGCCGCAAAGCCCGCAGCCCCACGGGCTGTGGGGCCACGTGAGCGGCTGCCAAAGAGCTTTCTAACAGGGCACGGCTTTCCCTCCTGGCTCTTCGGGCGTGGGAGCTGTGGCCAGAGCCGCGGCCCTACCGGAAAATGCTTCGCAGGCTGGCGCGGCGGCGCCAGGTGGGCGCCGGTGGCGCCGAGGCTGACGGACGCCGCAAAGCCCGCAGCCCCACGGGCTGTGGAGCCACGCGAGCGTCTGTCAAAGAGCTTTCCAACGAGGCACGTCTTTCCCTCCTGGCTCTTCGGGCGTGGGAGCTGTGGCCAGAGCCGCGGCCCTACCGGAAAATGCTTCGCAGGCTGGCGCGGCGGCGCCAGGTGGGCGCCGGTGGCGCCGAGGCTGACGGCCGCCGCAAAGCCCGCAGCCCCACGGCCTGTGGGGCCACGCGTGCGGCTGCCAAAGAGCTTTCCAACGAGGCACGGCTTTCCCTCCTGGCTCTTCGGGCGTGGGAGTTGTCGCCAGAGCCGCGGCCCTACCGGAAAGTGCTTCGCAGGCTGGCGCGGCGGTGCCAGGTGGGCGCCAGTGGCGCCGAGGCTGACGGCCGCCGCAAATCCTGCAGACCCAAGGGCTGTGGGGCCACGCGAGCAGCTGCCAAAGAGCTTTCCAACGAGGCACGGCTTTCCCTCCTGGCTCTTTGGGCGTGGGACTTGTGGTCAGAGCCGCGGCCCTATCGGAAAATGCTTCGCAGGGTGGCGCGGCGGCGCCAGGTGGGCGCCGGTGGCGCCGAGGCTGACGGCCGCCGCAAAGCCTGCAGCCCCACGGGCTGTGGGGCCACGCGAGCGGCTGCCAAAGAGCTTTCCAGCGAGGCACGGCTTTCTCTCCTGGCTCTTCGGGCGTGGGAGCTGTGGCCAGAGCCGCGGCCCTACTGGAAAATGCTTAGCGGTCTGGCGCGGCTGCGCCACGTGGGTGCCGGTGGCGCTGAGGCTGACGGCCGCCGCAAAGCCCGCAGCCCCACGGGCTGTGGGGCCACGCGAGCGGCTGCCAAAGAGCTTTCCAACGAGGCACGGCTTTCCCTCCTGGCTCTTCGGGCGTGGGAGCTGTGGCCAGAGCCGCGGCACTACCGGAAAATGCTTCGGAGGCTGGCGCGGCGGCACCACATGGGCGTCGGTGGCGCCGAGGCTGACGGCCGCCGCAAACCCGCAGCTCCACGGGCTGTGGGGCCACGCGAGCGGCTGCCAAAGAGCTTTCCAACGAGGCACGGCTTTCCCTCCTGGCTCTTTGGGCGTGGGAGCTGTGGTCAGAGCTGCGGCCCTACCGGAAAATGCTTCGCAGGCTGGCGCGGCGGCGCCAGGTGGGCGCCGGTGGCGCCGAGGCTGACGGCCGCCGCAAAGCCCGCAGCACCACGGGCTGTGGGGCCACGCGAGCGGCTGCCAAAGAGCTTTCCAACGAGGCACGGCTTTCCCTCCTGGCTCTTCGGGCGTGGGAGCTGTGGCCAGAGCCGCGGCCCTACCGGAAAATGCTTAGCGGGCTGGCGCGGCTGCGCCACATGGGTGCCGGTGGCGCCGAGGCTGACAGCCGCCGCAAAGCCCGCAGCCCCACGGGCTGTGGGGCCACGCGAGCGGCTGCCAAAGAGCTTTCCAACGAGGCACGGCTTTCCCTCCTGGCTCTTCGGGCGTGGGAGCTGTGGTCAGAGCTGCGGCCCTACCGGAAAATGCTTCGCAGGCTGGCGCGGCGGCGCCACGTGGGCGCCAGTGGCGCCGAGGCTGACGGCCGCCGCAAAGCCCGCAGCCCCACGGGCTGTGGGGCCACGCGAGCGGCTGCCAAAGAGCTTCCCAACGAGGCACGGCTTTCCCTCCTGGCTCTTCGGGCGTGGGAGCTGTGGCCAGAGCCGCGGCCCTACCGGAAAATGCTTCGCAGGCTGGCGCGGCGGCGCCACGTGGGCGCCGGTGGCGCCGACGCTGACGGCCGCCGCAAAGCCCGCAGCCCCACGGGCTGTGGGGCCACGCGAGCGGCTGCCAAAGAGCTTTCCAGCGAGGCACGTCTTTCCCTCCTGGCTCTTCGGGCGTGGGAGCTGTGGCCAGAGCCGCGGCCCTATCAAAAAATGCTTCGCAGCGTGGCGCGGCGGCGCCAGGTGGGCGCCGGTGGCGCCGACGCTGACGGCCGCCGCAAAGCCTGCAGCCCCACGGGCTGTGGGGCAACGCGAGCGGCTGCCAAAGAGCTTTCCAGCGAGGCACGGCTTTCCCTCCTGGCTCTTCGGGCGTGGGAGCTGTGGCCAGAGCCGCGGCCCTACCGGAAAATGCTTCGCAGGCTGGCGCGGCGGCGCCACGTGGGCGCCGGTGGCGCCGAGGCTGATGGCCGCCGCAAAGCCCGCAGCCCCACGGGCTGTGGGGCCACGCGAGCGGCTTCCAAAGAGCTTTCCAACGAGGCACGGCTTTCCCTCCTGGCTCTTCGGGGGTGGAAGCTGTGGCCAGAGCCGCGGCCCTACCGGAAAATGCTTCGCAGGCTGGCGCGGCGGCGCCACTTGGGCGCCGGTGGCGCTGACGCTAACGGCCGCCGCAAAGCCCGCAGCCCCACGGGCTGTGGGGCCACGCGAGCGGCTGCCAAAATGCTTTCCAGCGAGGCACGTCTTTCCCTCCTGGCTCTTCGGGCGTGGGAGCTGTGGCCAGAGCCGCGGCCCTACCGAAAAATGCTTCGCAGGCTGGCGCGGCGGCGCCAGGTGGGCGCCGGTGGAGCGAGGCTGACGGCCGCCACAAAGCCTGCAGCCCCACGGGCTGTGGGGCCACGCGAGCGGCTGCCAAAGAGCTTTCCAACGAGGCACGACTTTCCCTCCTGGCTCTTCGGGCATGGGAGCTGTGGCCAGAGCCGCGGCCCTACCGGAAAATGCTTCGCAGGCTGGCGCGGCGGCACCACATGGGCGTCGGTTTCGCCGAGGCTGACGGCCGCCGCAAAGCCCGCAGCTCCACGGGCTGTGGGGCCACGCGAGCGGCTGCCAAAGAGCTTTCCAACGAGGCACGGCTTTCCCTCCTGGCTCTTCGGGCGTGGGAGTTGTCGCCAGAGCTGCGGCCCTACCAGAAAATGCTTCGCAGGCTGGTTCGGCGGCGCCAGGTAGGCGCCGGTGGCGCCGAGGCTGACGGCCGCCGCAAAGCCCGCAGCCCCACGGGCTGTGGGGCCACGCGAGCGGCTGCCAAAGAGCTTTCCAACGAGGCACGGCTTTCCCTCCTGGCTCTTCGGGCGTGGGAGCTGTGGCCAGAGCCGCGGCCCTACCGGAAAATGCTTCGCAGGCTGGCGCGGTGGCGCCAGGTGGGCGCCGGTGGCGCCGAGGCTGACGGCCGCCGCAAAGCCCGCAGCACCACGGGCTGTGGGGCCACGCGAGCGGCTGCCAAAGAGCTTTCCAACGAGGCACGGCTTTCCCTCCTGGCTCTTTGGGCGTGGGAGCTGTGGTCAGAGCTGCGGCCCTACCGGAAAATGCTTCGCAGGCTGGCGCGGCGGCGCCACGTGGGCGCCGGTGGCGCCGAGGCTGACGGCCGCCGCAAAGCCCGCAGCCCCACGGGCTGTGGGGCCACGCGAGCGGCTGCCAAAGAGCTTTCCAACGAGGCACGGCTTTCCCTCCTGGCTCTTCGGGCGTGGGAGCTGTGGCCAGAGCCGCGGCCCTACCGGAAAATGCTTCGCAGGCTGGCGCGGCTGCGCCACATGGGTGCCGGTGGCGCCGAGGCTGACAGCCGCCGCAAAGCCCGCAGCCCCACGGGCTGTGGGGCCACGCGAGCGGCTGCCAAAGAGCTTTCCAACGAGGCACGGCTTTCCCTCCTGGCTCTTCGGGCGTGGGAGCTGTGGTCAGAGCTGCGGCCCTACCGGAAAATGCTTCGCAGCCTGACGCGGCGGCGCCACGTGGGCGCCGGAGGCGCCGACGCTGACGGCCGCCGCAAAGCCCGCAGCCCCACGGGCTGTGGGGCCACGCGAGCGGCTGCCAAAGAGCTTTCCAGCGAGGCACGTCTTTCCCTCCTGGCTCTTCGGGCGTGGGAGCTGTGGCCAGAGCCGCGGCCCTATCAAAAAATGCTTCGCAGCGTGGCGCGGCGGCGCCAGGTGGGCGCCGGTGGCGCCGACGCTGACGGCCGCCGCAAAGCCTGCAGCCCCACGGGCTGTGGGGCAACGCGAGCGGCTGCCAAAGAGCTTTCCAGCGAGGCACGGCTTTCCCTCCTGGCTCTTCGGGCGTGGGAGCTGTGGCCAGAGCCGCGGCCCTACCGGAAAATGCTTCGCAGGCTGGCGCGGCGGCGCCACGTGGGCGCCGGTGGCGCCGAGGCTGATGGCCGCCGCAAAGCCCGCAGCCCCACGGGCTGTGGGGCCACGCGAGCGGCTTCCAAAGAGCTTTCCAACGAGGCACGGCTTTCCCTCCTGGCTCTTCGGGCGTGGAAGCTGTGGCCAGAGCCGCGGCCCTACCGGAAAATGCTTCGCAGGCTGGCGCGGCGGCGCCACTTGGGCGCCGGTGGCGCTGACGCTAACGGCCGCCGCAAAGCCCGCAGCTCCACGGGCTGTGGGGCCACGCGAGCGGCTGCCAAAGAGCTTTCCAACGAGGCACGGCTTTCCCTCCTGGCTCTTCGGGCGTGGGAGTTGTCGCCAGAGCTGCGGCCCTACCAGAAAATGCTTCGCAGGCTGGCGCGGCGGCGCCAGGTAGGCGCCGGTGGCGCCGAGGCTGACGGCCGCCGCAAAGCCCGCAGCCCCACGGGCTGTGGGGCCCCGCGAGCGGCTGCCAAAGAGCTTTCCAACGAGGCACGGCTTTCCCTCCTGGCTCTTCGGGCGTGGGAGCTGTGGCCAGAGCCGCGGCCCTACCGGAAAATGCTTCGCAGGCTGGCGCGGTGGCGCCAGGTGGGCGCCGGTGGCGCCGAGGCTGACGGCCGCCGCAAAGCCCGCAGCACCACGGGCTGTGGGGCCACGCGAGCGGCTGCCAAAGAGCTTTCCAACGAGGCACGGCTTTCCCTCCTGGCTCTTCGGGCGTGGGAGCTGTGGCCAGAGCCGCGGCCCTACCGGAAAATGCTTCGCAGGGTGGCGCGGCGGCGCGACATGGGTACCGGTAGCGCCGAGGCTGACGGCCGCCGCAAAGCCCGCAGCCCCACGGGCTGTGGGGCCACGCGAGCGGCTGCCAAAGAGCTTTCCAACGAGGCATGGCTTTCCCTCCTGGCTCTTCGGGCGTGGGAGCTGTGGCCAGAGCTGCGGCCCTACCGGAAAATGCTTCGCAGGCTGGCACGGCGGCGCCACGTGGGCGCCGGTGGCGCCGAGGCTGACGGCCGCCGCAAAGCCCGCAGCCCCACGGGCTGTGGGGCCACGCGAGCGGCTGCCAAAGAGCTTTCCAACGAGGCACGGCTTTCCCTCCTGGCTCTTCGGGCGTGGGAGCTGTGGCCAGAGCCGCGGCCCTACCGGAAAATGCTTCGCAGGCTGGCGCGGCGGCGCCACGTGGGCGCTGGTGGCACCGAGGCTGACGGCCGCCGCAAAGCCTGCAGCCCCACGGGCTGTGGGGCCACGCGAGCGGCTGCCAAAGAGCTTTCCAACGAGGCACGGCTTTCCCTCCTGGCTCTTCGGGCGTGGGAGCTGTGGCCAGAGCCGCGGCCCTACCGGAAAATGCTTCGCGGGCTGGCGCGGCTGTGCCATGTGGGTGCCGGTGGCGCCGAGGCTGACAGCCGCCGCAACGCCCGCAGCCCCACGGGCTGTGCGGCCACGCGAGCGGCTGCCAAAGAGCTTTCCAACGAGGCACGGCTTTCCCTCCTGGCTATTCGGGCGTGGGAGTTGTCGCCAGAGCCGCGGCCCTACCGGAAAATGCTACGCAGGCTGGCACGGCGGCGCCACGTGGGCGCCGGTGGCGCCGAGGCTGACGGCCGCCGCAAAGCCCGCAGCCCCACGGGCTGTGGGGCCACGCGAGCGGCTGCCAAAGAGCTTTCCAACGAGGCACGGCTTTCCCTCCTGGCTCTTTGGGCGTGGGAGCTGTGGTCAGAGCTGCGTCCCTACCGGAAAATGCTTCGCAGGCTGGCACGGCGGCGCCACGTGGGCGCCGGTGGCGCCGAGGCTGACGGCCGCCGCAAAGCCCGCAGCCCCACGGCCTGTGGGGCCACGCGAGCGGCTGCCAAAGAGCTTTCCAACGAGGCACGGCTTTCCCTCCTGGCTCTTCGGGCGTGGGAGCTGTGGCCAGAGCCGCGGCCCTACCGGAAAATGCTTCGCAGGCTGGCGCGGCGGCGCCAGGTGGGCGCAGGTGGCGCCGAGGCTGACGGCCGCCGCAAAGCCTGCAGCCCCAAGGGCTGTGGGGCCACGCGAGCAGCTGCCAAAGAG
Source organism: Chroicocephalus ridibundus (assembly GCF_963924245.1). NCBI lineage: Eukaryota > Metazoa > Chordata > Aves > Charadriiformes > Laridae > Chroicocephalus > Chroicocephalus ridibundus. Next base: position 1,137,607 of record NW_026961593.1, read on the forward strand.
CTTTCCAACGAGGCACGGCTTTCCCTCCTGGCTCTTTGGACGTGGGACTTGTGGTCAGAGCCGCGACCCTATCGGAAAATGCTTCGCAGGGTGGCGCGGCGGCGCCAGGTGGGCGCCGGTGGCGCCGAGGCTGACGGCCGCCGCAAAGCCTGCAGCCCCACGGGCTGTGGGGCCACGCGAGCGGCTGCCAAAGAGCTTTCCAGCGAGGCACGGCTTTCTCTCCTGGCTCTTCGGGCGTGGGAGCTGTGGCCAGAGCCGCGGCCCTACTGGAAAATGCTTAGCGGTCTGGCGCGGCTGCGCCACGTGGGTGCCGGTGGCGCCGAGGCTGACGGCCGCCGCAAAGCCCGCAGCCCCACGGGCTGTGGGGCCACGCGAGCGGCTGCCAAAGAGCTTTCCAACGAGGCACGGCTTTCCCTCCTGGCTCTTCGGGCGTGGGAGCTGTGGCCAGAGCCGCGGCCCTACCGGAAAATGCTTCGCAGGCTGGCGCGGCGGCACCACATGGGCGTCGGTGGCGCCGAGGCTGACGGCCGCCGCAAACCCGCAGCTCCACGGGCTGTGGGGCCACGCGAGCGGCTGCCAAAGAGCTTTCCAACGAGGCACGGCTTTCCCTCCTGGCTCTTCGGGCGTGGGAGTTGTCGCCAGAGCTGCGGCCCTACCGGAAAATGCTTCGCAGGCTGGCGCGGCGGCGCCAGGTGGGCGCCGGTGGCGCCGAGGCTGACGGCCGCCGCAAAGCCCGCAGCACCACGGGCTGTGGGGCCACGCGACGGATGCCAAAGAGCTTTCCAACGAGGCACAGCTTTCCCTCCTGGCTCTTCGGGCGTGGGAGCTGTCGCCAGAGCCGCGGCCCTACCGGAAAATGCTTCGCAGGCTGGCGCGGTGGCGCCAGGTGGGCGCCGGTGGCGCCGAGGCCGACGGTCGCCGCAAAGCCCGCAGCCCCACGGGCTGTGGGGCCACGCGAGCGGCTGCCAAAGCGTTTTCCAACGAGGCATGGCTTTCCCTCCTGGCTCTTCGGGCGTGGGAGCTGTGGCCAGAGCTGCGTCCCTACCGGAAAATGCTTCGCAGGCTGGCGAGGCGGCGCGACATGGGTACCGGTAGCGCCGAGGCTGACGGCCGCCGCAAAGCCCGCAGCCCCACGGGCTGTGGGGCCACGCGAGCGGCTGCCAAAGAGCTTTCCAGCGAGGCACGTCTTTCCGTCCTGGCTCTTCGGGCGTGGGAGCCGTGGCCAGAGCCGCGGCCCTATCGGAAAATGCTTCGCAGGGTGGCGCGGCGGCGCCAGGTGGGCGACGGTGTCGCCGAGGCTGACGGCCGCCGCAAAGCCTGCAGCCCCACGGGCTGTGGGGCCACGCGAGCGGCTGCCAAAGAGCTTTCCAGCGAGGCACGGCTTTCCCTCCTGGCTCTTCAGGCGTGGGAGCTGTGGCCAGAGCCGCGGCCCTACCGGAAAATGCTTAGCGGGCTGGCGCGGCTGCGCCACATGGGTGCAGGTGGCGCCGAGGCTGACAGCCGCCGCAAAGCCCGCAGCCCCACGGGCTGTGGGGCCACGCGAGCGGCTGCCAAAGAGCTTTCCAACGAGGCACGGCTTTCCCTCCTGGCTCTTCGGGCGTGGGAGTTGTCGCCAGAGCCGCGGCCCTACCGGAAAATGCTTCGCAGGCTGGCGCGGCGGCGCCACGTGGGCGCCGGTAGCGCCGAGGCTGACGGCCGCCGCAAAGCCTGCAGCCCCACGGGCTGTGGGGCCACGCGAGCGGCTGCCAAAGAGCTTTCCAACGAGGCACGGCTTTCCCTCCTGGCTCTTCGGGCGTGGGAGCTGTGGCCAGAGCCGCGGCCCTACCGGAAAATGCTTCGCGGGCTGGCGCGGCTGCGCCATGTGGGTGCCGGTGGCGCCGAGGCTGACAGCCGCCGCAAAGCCCGCAGCCCCACGGGCTGTGGGGCCACGCGACGGCTGCCAAAGAGCTTTCCAACGAGGCACGGCTTTCCCTCCTGGCTCTTCGGGCGTGGGAGCTGTCGCCAGAGCCGCGGCCCTACCGGAAAATGCTTCGCAGGCTGGCGCGGTGGCGCCAGGTGGGCGCCGGTGGCGCCGAGGCCGACGGTCGCCGCAAAGCCCGCAGCCCCACGGGCTGTGGGGCCACGCGAGCGGCTGCCAAAGAGTTTTCCAACGAGGCATGGCTTTCCCTCCTGGCTCTTCGGGCGTGGGAGCTTTTGCCAGAGCTGCGGCCCTACCGGAAAATGCTTCGCAGCCTGACGCGGCGGCGCCAGGTGGGCGCCGGTGGCGCCGAGGCTGACGGCCGCCGCAAAGCCCGAAGCCCCACGGGCTATGGGGCCACGCGAGCGGCTGCCAAAGAGCTTTCCAACGAGGCACGGCTTTCCCTCCTGGCTCTTCGGGCGTGGGAGTTGTCGCCAGAGCCGCGGCCCTACCAGAAAATGCTTCGTAGGCTGGCGCGGCGGCGCCAAGTGGGCGCCGGTGGAGCCGAGGCTGACGGCCGCCGCAAAGCCCGCAGCCCCACGGGCTGTGGGGCCACGCGAGCGGCTGCCAAAGAGCTTTCCAACAAGGCATGGCTTTCCCTCCTGGCTCTTCGGGCGTGGGAGCTGTGGCCAGAGCCGCGGCCCTTCCGGAAAATGCTTCGCAGGCTGCGCGGCGGCCCCACGTGGGCGCCGGTGGCGCCGAGGCTGACGGCCGCCGCAAAGCCCGCAGGCCCACGGGCTGTGGGGCCACGCGAGCGGCTGCCAAAGATCTTTCTAACGAGGCACGGCTTTCCCTCCTGGCTCTTCGGGCGTGGGAGCTGTGGCCAGAGCCGCGGCCCTACCGGAAAATGCTTCGCAGGCTGGCGCGGTGGCGCCAGGTGGGCGCCGGTGGCGCTGAGGCTGACGGTCGCCGCAAAGCCCGCAGCCCCACGGGCTGTGCGGCCACGCGAGCGGCTGCCAAAGAGCTTTCCAACGAGGCACGGCTTTCCCTCCTGGCTCTTCGGGCGTGGGAGCTGTGGCCAGAGCCGCGGCCCTACCGGAAAATGCTTCGCAGGCTGGCACGGCGGCGCCACGTGGGCGCCGGTGGCGCTGAGGCTGACGGCCGCCGCAAAGCCCGCAGCCCCAAGGGCTGTGCGGCCACGCGAGCGTCTGCCAAAGAGCTTTCCAACGAGGCACGGCTTTCCCTCCTGGCTCTTCGGGCGTGGGAGCTGTGGCCAGAGCCGCGGCCCTACCGGAAAATGCTCTGCAGGCTGGCGCGGTGGCGCCAGGTGGGCGCCGGTGGCGCCGAGGCTGACGGTCGCCGCAAAGCCCGCAGCCCCACGTGCTGTGGGGCCACGCGAGAGGCTGCCAAAGAGCTTTCCAACGAGGCACGGCTTTCCCTCCTGGCTCTTCGGGCGTGGAAGCTGTGGCCAGAGCCTCGGCCCTACCGGAAAATGCTTCGCAGGCTGGCGCGGTGGCGCCACGTGGGCGCCGGTGGCGCCGAGGCTGACGCCCGCCGCAAAGCCCGCAGCCCCAAGGGCTGTGGGGCCACGCGAGCGGCTGCCAAAGAGCTTTCCAACGAGGCACGGCTTTCCCTCCTGGCTCTTCGGGCGTGGGAGTTGTCGCCAGAGCTGTGGCCCTACCTGAAAATGCTTCGTAGGCTGGCGCGGCGGCGCCACGTGGGCGCCGGTGGCGCCGAGGCTGACGGCCGCCGCAAAGCCCACAGCCCCACGGGCTGTGGGGCCACGCGAGCGGCTGCCAAAGAGCTTTCCAACGAGGCACGGCTTTCCCTCCTGGCTCTTCGGGCGTGGAAGCTGTGGCCAGAGCCGCGGCCCTACCGGAAAATGCTTCGCAGGCTGGGGCGGCGGCGCGACATGGGTACCGGTGGCGCCGAGGCTGACGGCCGCCGCAAAGCCTGCAGCCCCAAGGGCTCTGCAGCCACGCAAGCGGCTGCCAAAGAGCTTTCCAGCGAGGCACGGCTTTCCGTCCTGGCTCTTCGGGCGTGGGAGCTGTGGTCAGAGACTCGGCCCTTCCGGAAAATGCTTCGCAGGCTGCGCGGAGGCCCCACGTGCGCGCCCGTGGCGCCGAGGCTGACGGCCCCTGCAAAGCCCGCAGCTCCACGGGCTGTGGGGCCACGCGAGCGGCTGCCAAAGAGCTTTCCAACGAGGCACGGCTTTCCGTCCTGGCTCTTCGGGCGTGGGAGCTGTGGCCAGAGCCGCGGCCCTACCGGAAAATGCTTCGCAGGCTGGCGCGGCGGCGCCACGTGGGCACCGGTTGCGCCGAGGCCGACGGCCGCCGCAAAGCCCGCAGCCCCACGGGCTGTGGGGCCACGTGAGCGGCTGCCAAAGAGCTTTCCAACGGGGCACGGCTTTCCCTCCTGGCTCTTCGGGCGTGGGAGCTGTGGCCAGAGCCGCGGCCCTACCGGAAAATGCTTCGCAGGCTGACGCGGCGGCGCCATGTGGGTGCCGGTGGCGCCGAGGCTGACGGCCGCCGCAAAGCCCGCAGCCCCACGGGCTGTGGGTCCACGCGAGCGGCTGCCAAAGAGCTTTCCAACGAGGCACGGCTTTCCCTCCTGGCTCTTCGGGCGTGGGAGTTGTCGCCAGAGCCGCGGCCCTACCGGAAAATGCTTCGCAGGCTGGCGCGGCGGCGCCAGGTGGGCGCTGGTGGTGCCGAGGCTGACGGCCGCCGCAAAGCCCGCAGCCCCACGGGCTGTGGGGCCACGCGAGCGGCTGCCAAAGAGCTTTCCAACGAGGCACGGCTTTCCCTCTTGGCTCTTCGGGCGTGGGAGCTGTGGCCAGAGACTCGGCCCTTCCGGAAAATGCTTCGCAGGCTGCCCGGAGGCCCCACGTGCGCGCCCGTGGCGCCGAGGCTGACGGCCGCCGCAAAGCCCGCAGCCCCACGGGCTGTGGGGCCACGCGAGCGGCTGCCAAAGAGCTTTCCAACGAGGCACGGCTTTCCCTCCTGGCTCTTCGGGCGTGGGAGCTGTGGCCAGAGCCGCGGCCCTACCGGAAAATGCTTCGCAGGCTGGCGCGGCGGCGCCACGTGGGCACCGGTTGCGCCGAGGCCGACGGCCGCCGCAAAGCCCGCAGCCCCATGGGCTGTGGGGCCACGTGAGCGGCTGCCAAAGAGCTTTCCAACGGGGCACGGCTTTCCCTCCTGGCTCTTCGGGCGTGGGAGCTGTGGCCAGAGCCGCGGCCCTACCGGAAAATGCTTCGCAGGCTGACGCGGCAGCGCCAGGTGGGTGCCGGTGGCGCCGAGGCTGACGGCCGCCGCAAAGCCCGCAGCCCCACGGGCTGTGGGTCCACGCGAGCGGCTGCCAAAGAGCTTTCCAACGAGGCACGGCTTTCCCTCCTGGCTCTTCGGGCGTGGGAGCTGTGGCCAGAGCCGCGGCCCTACCAGAAAATGCTTCGCAGGCTGGCTTGACGGCGCCACGTGGGCGCCGGTGGCGCTGAGGCTGACGGCCGCCGCAAAGCCCGCAGCCCCACGGGCTGTGGGGCCACGCGAGCGGCTGCCAAAGAGCTTTCTAACGAGGCACGGCTTTCCCTCCTGGCTCTTCGGGCGTGGGAGCTGTGGCCAGAGCCGCGGCCCTACCGGAAAATGCTTCGCAGGCTGGCGCGGCGGCGCCACGTGGGCACCGGTGGCGCCGAGGCCGACGGCCGCCGCAAATCCCGCAGCCCCACGGGCTGTGGGGCCACGCGAGCGGCTGCCAAAGAGCTTTCCAACGAGGCACGGCTTTCCCTCCTGGCTCTTCGGGCGTGGGAGCTGTGGCCAGAGCCGCGGCCCTACCGGAAAATGCTTCGCAGGCTGGCGTGGCGGCGCCACGTGGGCGCCGGTGGAGCCGAGGCTGACAGCCGCCGCAAAGCCCGCAGTCCCAAGTGCTGTGGGGCCACGCGAGTGGCTGCCAAAGAGCTTTCCAACGAGGCACGGCTTTCCCTCCTGGCTCTTCGGGCGTGGGAGCTGTGGCCAGAGCCGCGGCCCTACCGGAAAATGCTTCGCGGGCTGGCGCGGCTGTGCCATGTGGGTGCCGGTGGCGCCGAGGCTGACAGCCGCCGCAAAGCCCGCAGCCCCACGGGCTGTGCGGCCACGCGAGCGGCTGCCAAAGAGCTTTCCAACGAGGCACGGCTTTCCCTCCTGGCTCTTCGGGCGTGGGAGTTGTCGCCAGAGCCGCGGCCATACCGGAAAATGCTACGCAGGCTGGCACGGCGGCGCCACGTGGTTGTCGGTTGCGCCGAGGCTGACGGCCGCCGGAAAGCCCGCAGCCCCACGGGCTGTGGGGCCACGCGAGCGGCTGCCAAAGAGCTTTCCAACGAGGCACGGCTTTCCCTCCTGGCTCTTTGGGCGTGGGAGCTGTGGTCAGAGCTGCGTCCCTACCGGAAAATGCTTCGCAGGCTGGCACGGCGGCGCCACGTGGGCGCCGGTGGCGCCGAGGCTGACGGCCGCCGCAAAGCCCGCAGCCCCACGGCCTGTGGGGCCACGCGAGCGGCTGCCAAAGAGCTTTCCAACGAGGCACGGCTTTCCCTCCTGGCTCTTCGGGCGTGGGAGCTGTGGCCAGAGCCGCGGCCCTACCGGAAAATGCTTCGCAGGCTGGCGCGGCGGCGCCAGGTGGGCGCAGGTGGCGCCGAGGCTGACGGCCGCCGCAAAGCCTGCAGCCCCAAGGGCTGTGGGGCCACGCGAGCAGCTGCCAAAGAGCTTTCCAACGAGGCACGGCTTTCCCTCCTGGCTCTTTGGGCGTGGGACTTGTGGTCAGAGCCGCGACCCTATCGGAAAATGCTTCGCAGGGTGGCGCGGCGGCGCCAGGTGGGCGCCGGTGGCGCCGAGGCTGACGGCCGCCGCAAAGCCTGCAGCCCCACGGGCTGTGGGGCCACGCGAGCGGCTGCCAAAGAGCTTTCCAGCGAGGCACGGCTTTCTCTCCTGGCTCTTCGGGCGTGGGAGCTGTGGCCAGAGCCGCGGCCCTACTGGAAAATGCTTAGCGGTCTGGCGCGGCTGCGCCACGTGGGTGCCGGTGGCGCCGAGGCTGATGGCCGCCGCAAAGCCCGCAGCCCCACGGGCTGTGGGGCCACGCGAGCGGCTGCCAAAGAGCTTTCCAACGAGGCACGGCTTTCCCTCCTGGCTCTTCGGGCGTGGGAGTTGTCGCCAGAGCCGCGGCCCTACCGGAAAATGCTTCGCAGGCTGGCGCGGCGGCGCCACGTGGGCGCCGGTAGCGCCGAGGCTGACGGCCGCCGCAAAGCCTGCAGCCCCACGGGCTGTGGGGCACGCGAGCGGCTGCCAAAGAGCTTTCCAACGAGGCACGGCTTTCCCTCCTGGCTCTTCGGGCGTGGGAGCTGTGGCCAGAGCCGCGGCCCTACCGGAAAATGCTTCGCGGGCTGGCGCGGCTGCGCCATGTGGGTGCCGGTGGCGCCGAGGCTGACAGCCGCCGCAAAGCCCGCAGCCCCACGGGCTGTGCGGCCACGCGAGCGGCTGCCAAAGAGCTTTCCAACGAGGCACGGCTTTCCCTCCTGGCTCTTCGGGCGTGGGAGCTGTGGCCAGAGCCGCGGCCCTACCGGAAAATGCTTCGCAGGCTGGCGCGGCGGCGCCAGGTGGGCGCAGGTGGCGCCGAGGCTGACGGCCGCCGCAAAGCCTGCAGCCCCAAGGGCTGTGGGGCCACGCGAGCAGCTGCCAAAGAGCTTTCCAACGAGGCACGGCTTTCCCTCCTGGCTCTTTGGGCGTGGGACTTGTGGTCAGAGCCGCGACCCTATCGGAAAATGCTTCGCAGGGTGGCGCGGCGGCGCCAGGTGGGCGCCGGTGGCGCCGAGGCTGACGGCCGCCGCAAAGCCTGCAGCCCCACGGGCTGTGGGGCCACGCGAGCGGCTGCCAAAGAGCTTTCCAGCGAGGCACGGCTTTCTCTCCTGGCTCTTCGGGCGTGGGAGCTGTGGCCAGAGCCGCGGCCCTACTGGAAAATGCTTAGCGGTCTGGCGCGGCTGCGCCACGTGGGTGCCGGTGGCGCCGAGGCTGATGGCCGCCGCAAAGCCCGCAGCCCCACGGGCTGTGGGGCCACGCGAGCGGCTGCCAAAGAGCTTTCCAACGAGGCACCGCTTTCCCTCCTGGCTCTTCGGGCGTGGGAGCTGTGGCCAGAGCCGCGGCCCTACCGGAAAATGCTTCGCAGGCTGGCGCGGCGGCACCACATGGGCGTCGGTGGCGCCGAGGCTGACGGCCGCCGCAAACCCGCAGCTCCACGGGCTGTGGGGCCACGCGAGCGGCTGCCAAAGAGCTTTCCAACGAGGCACGGCTTTCCCTCCTGGCTCTTCGGGCGTGGGAGTTGTCGCCAGAGCTGCGGCCCTACCGGAAAATGCTTCGCAGGCTGGCGCGGCGGCGCCAGGTGGGCGCCGGTGGCGCCGAGGCTGACGGCCGCCGCAAAGCCCGCAGCACCACGGGCTGTGGGGCCACGCGACGGATGCCAAAGAGCTTTCCAACGAGGCACAGCTTTCCCTCCTGGCTCTTCGGGCGTGGGAGCTGTCGCCAGAGCCGCGGCCCTACCGGAAAATGCTTCGCAGGCTGGCGCGGTGGCGCCAGGTGGGCGCCGGTGGCGCCGAGGCCGACGGTCGCCGCAAAGCCCGCAGCCCCACGGGCTGTGGGGCCACGCGAGCGGCTGCCAAAGAGTTTTCCAACGAGGCATGGCTTTCCCTCCTGGCTCTTCGGGCGTGGGAGCTGTGGCCAGAGCTGCGTCCCTACCGGAAAATGCTTCGCAGGCTGGCGAGGCGGCGCGACATGGGTACCGGTAGCGCCGAGGCTGACGGCCGCCGCAAAGCCCGCAGCCCCACGGGCTGTGGGGCCACGCGAGCGGCTGCCAAAGAGCTTTCCAGCGAGGCACGTCTTTCCGTCCTGGCTCTTCGGGCGTGGGAGCTGTGGCCAGAGCCGCGGCCCTATCGGAAAATGCTTCGCAGGGTGGCGTGGCGGCGCCAGGTGGGCGCCGGTGTCGCCGAGGCTGACGGCCGCCGCAAAGCCTGCAGCCCCACGGGCTGTGGGGCCACGCGAGCGGCTGCCAAAGAGCTTTCCAGCGAGGCACGGCTTACCCTCCTGGCTCTTCAGGCGTGGGAGCTGTGGCCAGAGCCGCGGCCCTACCGGAAAATGCTTAGCGGGCTGGCGCGGCTGCGCCACATGGGTGCAGGTGGCGCCGAGGCTGACAGCCGCCGCAAAGCCCGCAGCCCCACGGGCTGTGGGGCCACGCGAGCGGCTGCCAAAGAGCTTTCCAACGAGGCACGGCTTTCCCTCCTGGCTCTTCGGGCGTGGGAGTTGTCGCCAGAGCCGCGGCCCTACCGGAAAATGCTTCGCAGGCTGGCGCGGCGGCGCCACGTGGGCGCCGGTAGCGCCGAGGCTGACGGCCGCCGCAAAGCCTGCAGCCCCACGGGCTGTGGGGCACGCGAGCGGCTGCCAAAGAGCTTTCCAACGAGGCACGGCTTTCCCTCCTGGCTCTTCGGGCGTGGGAGCTGTGGCCAGAGCCGCGGCCCTACCGGAAAATGCTTCGCGGGCTGGCGCGGCTGCGCCATGTGGGTGCCGGTGGCGCCGAGGCTGACAGCCGCCGCAAAGCCCGCAGCCCCACGGGCTGTGCGGCCACGCGAGCGGCTGCCAAAGAGCTTTCCAACGAGGCACGGCTTTCCCTCCTGGCTCTTTGGGCGTGGGAGCTGTGGTCAGAGCTGCGTCCCTACCGGAAAATGCTTCGCAGGCTGGCACGGCGGCGCCAGGTGGGCGCCGGTGGCGCCGAGGCTGACGGCCGCCGCAAAGCCCGCAGCCCCACGGGCTGTGGGGCCACGCGAGCGGCTGCCAAAGAGCTTTCCAACGAGGCACGGCTTTCCCTCCTGGCTCTTCGGGCGTGGGAGCTGTGGCCAGAGCCGCGGCCCTACTGGAAAATGCTTAGCGGTCTGGCGCGGCTGCGCCACGTGGGTGCCGGTGGCGCCGAGGCTGACGGCCGCCGCAAAGCCCGCAGCCCCACGGGCTGTGGGGCCACGCGAGCGGCTGCCAAAGAGCTTTCCAACGAGGCACGGCTTTCCCTCCTGGCTCTTTGGGCGTGGGAGCTGTGGCCAGAGCCGCGGCCCTACCGCAAAATGCTTCGCAGGCTGGCGCGGCGGCACCACATGGGCGTCGGTGGCACCGAGGCTGACGGCCGCCGCAAACCCGCAGCTCCACGGGCTGTGGGGCCACGCAAGCGGCTGCCAAAGAGCTTTCCAACGAGGCACGGCTTTCCCTCCTGGCTCTTCGGGCGTGGGAGTTGTCGCCAGAGCTGCGGCCCTACCGGAAAATGCTTCGCAGGCTGGCGCGGCGGCGCCAGGTGGGCGCCGGTGGCGCCGAGGCTGACGGCCGCCGCAAAGCCCGCAGCCCCACGGGCTGTGGGGCCACGCGACGGCTGCCAAAGAGCTTTCCAACGAGGCACGGCTTTCCCTCCTGGCTCTTCGGGCGTGGGAGCTGTGGCCAGAGCCGCGGCCCTACCGGAAAATGCTTCGCAGGCTGGCACGGTGGCGCCAGGTGGGCGCCGGTGGCGCTGAGGCTGACGGTCGCCGCAAAGCCCGCAGCCCCACGGGCTGTGGGGCCACGCGAGCAGCTGCCAAAGAGCTTTCCAACGAGGCATGGCTTTCCCTCCTGGCTCTTCGGGCGTGGGAGCTGTGGCAAGAGCCGCGTCCCTACCGGAAAATGCTTCGCAGGCTGGCGCGGCGGCGCGACATGGGTACCGGTGGCGCCGGGGCTGACGGCCGCCGCAAAGCCCGCAGCCCCACGGGCTGTGCGGCCACGCGAGCGGCTGCCAAAGAGCTTTCCAACGAGGCACGGCTTTCCCTCCTGGCTCTTCGGGCGTGGGAGCTGTGGCCAGAGCCGCGGCCCTACCGGAAAATGCTTCGCAGGCTGGCACGGCGGCGCCACGTGGGCGCCGGTGGCGCCGAGGCTGACGGCAGCCGCAAAGCCCGCAGCCCCACGGGCTGTGGGGCCACGCGAGCGGCTGCCAAAGAGCTTTCCAACGAGGCACGGCTTTCCCTCCTGACTCTTCGGGCGTGGGAGCTGTGGCCAGAGCCGCGGCCCTACCGGAAAATGCTTCGCAGGCTGGCGCGGCGGCGCCACGTGGGCGCCGGTGGCGCCGAGGCTGACGGCCGCCGCAAAGCCCGCAGCCCCAAGGGCTGTGCGGCCACGCGAGCGTCTGCCAAAGAGATTTCCAACGAGGCACGGCTTTCCCTCCTGGCTCTTCGGGCGTGGGAGCTGTGGCCAGAGCCGCGGCCCTACCGGAAAATGCTTCGCAGGCTGGCGCGGTGGCGCCAGGTGGGCGCCGGTGGCGCCGAGGCTGACGGTCGCCGCAAAGCCCGCAGCCCCACGTGCTGTGGGGCCACGCGAGAGGCTGCCAAAGAGCTTTCCAACGAGGCACGGCTTTCCCTCCTGGCTCTTCGGGCGTGGAAGCTGTGGCCAGAGCCTCGGCCCTACCGGAAAATGCTTCGCAGGCTGGCGCGGTGGCGCCACGTGGGCGCCGGTGGCGCCGAGGCTGACGCCCGCCGCAAAGCCCTCAGCCCCAAGGGCTGTGGGGCCACGCGAGCGGCTGCCAAAGAGTTTTCCAACGAGGCACGGCTTTCCCTCCTGGCTCTTCGGGCGTGGGAGCTGTTGCCAGAGCTGCGGCCCTACCGGAAAATGCTTCGCAGCTTGACGCGGCGGCGCCAGGTGGGCGCCGGTGGCGCCGAGGCTGACGGCCGCCGCAAAGCCCGCAGCCCCACGGGCTATGGGGCCACGCGAGCGGCTGCCAAAGAGCTTTCCAACGAGGCACGGCTTTCCCTCCTGGCTCTTCGGGCGTGGGAGTTGTCGCCAGAGCCGCGGCCCTACCAGAAAATGCTTCGCAGGCTGGCGTGGCGGCGCCACGTTGGCGCCGGTGGAGCCGAGGCTGACGGCTGCCGCAAAGCCCGCAGCCCCAAGGGCTGTGGGGCCACGCGAGCGGCTGCCAAAGAGCTTTCCAACGAGGCACGGCTTTCCCTCCTGGCTCTTCGGGCGTGGAAGCTGTGGCCAGAGCCTCGACCCTACCGGAAAATGCTTCACAGGCTGGCGCGGTGGCGCCACGTGGGCTCCGGTGGCGCCGAGGCTGACGCCCGCCGGAAAGCCCGCAGCCCCACGGGCTGTGGGGCCACGCGAGCGGCTGCCAAAGAGCTTTCCAACGAGGCACGGCTTTCCCTCCTGGCTCTTCGGGCGTGGGAGTTGTCGCCAGAGCTGCGGCCCTACCCGAAAATGCTTCGCAGCCTGACGCGGCGGCGCCAGGTGGGCGCCGGTGGCGCCGAGGCTGACGGCCGCTGCAAAGCCCGTAGCCCCACGGGCTATGGGGCCATGCGAGCGGCTGCCAAAGAGCTTTCCAACGAGGCACGGCTTTCCCTCCTGGCTCTTCGGGCGTGGGAGTTGTCGCCAGAGCCGCGGCCCTACCGGAAAATGCTTCGCAGACTGGCGCGGCGGCGCCAGGTGGGCGCCGTTGGCGCCGAGGCTGACGGCCGCCGCAAAGCCCGCAGCCCCACGGGCTGTGGGGCCACGCGAGCGGCTGCCAAAGAGCTTTCCAACGAGGCACGGCTTTCCCTCCTGGCTCTTCGGGCATGGGAGTTGTCGCCAGAGCCGCGGCCCTACCGGAAAATGTTTCGCAGGCTGGCGCGGCGGCGCCAGGTGGGCGCCGGTGGCGCCGAGGCTGACGGCCGCCACAAAGCCCGCAGCACCACGGGCTGTGGGGCCACGCGAGCGGCTGCCAAAGAGCTTTCCAACGTGGCACGGCTTTCCCTCCTGGCTCTTCGGGCGTGGGAGCTGTGGCCAGAGCCGCGGCCCTACCGGAAAATGCTTCGCAGGCTGGGGCGGCGGCGCGACATGGGTACCGGTGGCGCCGAGGCTGACGGCCGCCGCAAAGCCTGCAGCCCCAAGGGCTCTGCAGCCACGCAAGCGGCTGCCAAAGAGCTTTCCAGCGAGGCACGGCTTTCCGTCCTGGCTCTTCGGGCATGGGAGCTGTGGTCAGAGACTCGGCCCTTCCGGAAAATGCTTCGCAGGCTGCGCGGAGGCCCCACGTGCGCGCCCGTGGCGCCGAGGCTGACGGCCGCCGCAAAGCCCGCAGCCCCACGGGCTGTGGGGCCACGCGAGCGGCTGCCAAAGAGCTTTCCAACGAGGCACGGCTTTCCCTCCTGGCTCTTCGGGCGTGGGAGCTGTGGCCAGAGCCGCGGCCCTACCGGAAAATGCTTCGCAGGCTGGCGCGGCGGCGCCACGTGGGCACCGGTTGCGCCGAGGCCGACGGCTGCCGCAAAGCCCGCAGCCCCACGGGCTGTGGGGCCACGCGAGCGGCTGCCAAAGAGCTTTCCAACGGGGCACGGCTTTCCCTCCTGGCTCTTCGGGCGTGGGAGCTGTGGCCAGAGCCGCGGCCCTACCGGAAAATGCTTCGCAGGCTGACGCGGCAGCGCCAGGTGGGTGCCGGTGGCGCCGAGGCTGACGGCCGCCGCAAAGCCCGCAGCCCCACGGGCTGTGGGTCCACGCGAGCGGCTGCCAAAGAGCTTTCCAACGAGGCACGGCTTTCCCTCCTGGCTCTTCGGGCGTGGGAGCTGTGGCCAGAGCCGCGGCCCTACCAGAAAATGCTTCGCAGGCTGGCTTGACGGCGCCACGTGGGCGCCGGTGGCGCTGAGGCTGACGGCCGCCGCAAAGCCCGCAGCCCCACGGGCTGTGCGGCCACGCGAGCGGCTGCCAAAGAGCTTTCTAACGAGGCACGGCTTTCCCTCCTGGCTCTTCGGGCGTGGGAGCTGTGGCCAGAGCCGCGGCCCTACCGGAAAATGCTTCGCAGGCTGGCGCGGCGGCGCCACGTGGGCACCGGTGGCGCCGAGGCCGACGGCCGCCGCAAATCCCGCAGCCCCACGGGCTGTGGGGCCACGCGAGCGGCTGCCAAAGAGCTTTCCAACGAGGCACGGCTTTCCCTCCTGGCTCTTCGGGCGTGGGAGCTGTCGCCAGAGCCGCGGCCCTACCGGAAAATGCTTCGCAGGCTGGCGTGGCGGCGCCACGTGGGCGCCGGTGGAGCCGAGGCTGACAGCCGCCGCAAAGCCCGCAGTCCCAAGGGCTGTGGGGCCACGCGAGCGGCTGCCAAAGAGCTTTCCAACGAGGCACGGCTTTCCCTCCTGGCTCTTCGGGCGTGGGAGCTGTGGCCAGAGCCGCGGCCCTACCGGAAAATGCTTCGCAGGCTGGCGCGGCGGCGCCAGGTGGGCGCCGGTGGCGCCGAGGCTGACGGCCGCCGCAAAGCCCGCAGCCCCACGGGCTGTGGGGCCACGCGAGCGGCTGCCAAAGAGCTTTCCAACGAGGCACGGCTTTCCCTCCTGGCTCTTCGGGCGTGGGAGTTGTCGCCAGAGCCGCGGCCCTACCGGAAAATGCTTCGCAGGCTGGCGCGGCGGCGCCAAGTGGGCGCCGGTGGCGCCGAGGCTGACGGCCGCCGCAAAGCCCGCAGCCCCACGGGCTGTGGGGCCACGCGAGCGGCTGCCAAAGAGCTTTCCAACGAGGCACGGCTTTCCCTCCTGGCTCTTCGGGCGTGGGAGCTGTGGCCAGAGCCGCGGCCCTACCGGAAAATGCTTCGCATGCTTGCGCGGCGGCGCGACATGGGTACCGGTGGCGCCGAGGCTGACGGCCGCCGCAAATCCTGCAGCCCCAAGGGCTGTGCGGCCACGCAAGCGGCTGCCAAAGAGCTTTCCAGCGAGGCACGGCTTTCTGTCCTGGTTCTTCGGGCGTGGGAGCTGTGGCCATAGCCGCGGCCCTACCGGAAAATGCATCGAAGGCTGGCGCAGCGGCGCCAAGTGGGCGCCGGTGGCGCCGAGGCTGACGGCAGCCGCAAAGCCCGCAGCCCCACGGGCTGGGGGGCCACGCGAGCGGCTGCCAAAGAGCTTTCCAACGAGGCACGGCTTTCCCTCCTGGCTCTTCGGGCGTGGGAGCTGTGGCCAGAGCCGCGGCCCTACCGGAAAATGCTTCGCAGGCTGGGGCGGCGGCGCGACATGGGTACCGGTGGCGCCGAGGCTGACGGCCGCCGCAAAGCCTGCAGCCCCAAGGGCTCTGCAGCCACGCAAGCGGCTGCCAAAGAGCTTTCCAGCGAGGCACGGCTTTCCGTCCTGGCTCTTCGGGCGTGGGAGCTGTGGTCAGAGACTCGGCCCTTCCGGAAAATGCTTCGCAGGCTGCGCGGAGGCCCCACGTGGGCACCGGTTGCGCCGAGGCCGACGGCCGCCGCAAAGCCCGCAGCCCCACGGGCTGTGGGGCCACGCGAGCGGCTGCCAAAGAGCTTTCCAACGGGGCACGGCTTTCCCTCCTGGCTCTTCGGGCGTGGGAGCTGTGGCCAGAGCCGCGGCCCTACCGGAAAATGCTTCGCAGGCTGACGCGGCAGCCCCAGGTGGGTGCCGGTGGCGCCGAGGCTGACGGCCGCCGCAAAGCCCGCAGCCCCACGGGCTGTGGGTCCACGCGAGCGGCTGCCAAAGAGCTTTCCAACGAGGCACGGCTTTCCCTCCTGGCTCTTCGGGCGTGGGAGCTGTGGCCAGAGCCGCGGCCCTACCAGAAAATGCTTCGCAGGCTGGCTTGACGGCGCCACGTGGGCGCCGGTGGCGCTGAGGCTGACGGCCGCCGCAAAGCCCGCAGCCCCACGGGCTGTGCGGCCACGCGAGCGGCTGCCAAAGAGCTTTCTAACGAGGCACGGCTTTCCCTCCTGGCTCTTCGGGCGTGGGAGCTGTGGCCAGAGCCGCGGCCCTACCGGAAAATGCTTCGCAGGCTGGCGCGGCGGCGCCACGTGGGCACCGGTGGCGCCGAGGCCGACGGCCGCCGCAAAGCCCGCAGCCCCACGGGCTGTGGGGCCACGCGAGCGGCTGCCAAAGAGCTTTCCAACGAGGCACGGCTTTCCCTCCTGGCTCTTCGGGCGTGGGAGCTGTGGCCAGAGCCGCGGCCCTACCGGAAAATGCTTCGCAGGCTGGCGTGGCGGCGCCACGTGGGCGCCGGTGGAGCCGAGGCTGACGGCCGCCGCAAAGCCCGCAGCCCCACGGGCTATGGGGCCACGCGAGCGGCTGCCAAAGAGCTTTCCAACGAGGCACGGCTTTCCCTCCTGGCTCTTCGGGCGTGGGAGTTGTCGCCAGAGCCGCGGCCCTACCAGAAAATGCTTCGCAGGCTGGCGTGGCGGCGCCACGTTGGCGCCGGTGGAGCCGAGGCTGACGGCTGCCGCAAAGCCCGCAGCCCCAAGGGCTGTGGGGCCACGCGAGCGGCTGCCAAAGAGCTTTCCAACGAGGCACGGCTTTCCCTCCTGGCTCTTCGGGCGTGGAAGCTGTGGCCAGAGCCTCGACCCTACCGGAAAATGCTTCACAGGCTGGCGCGGTGGCGCCACGTGGGCTCCGGTGGCGCCGAGGCTGACGCCCGCCGGAAAGCCCGCAGCCCCACGGGCTGTGGGGCCACGCGAGCGGCTGCCAAAGAGCTTTCCAACGAGGCACGGCTTTCCCTCCTGGCTCTTCGGGCGTGGGAGTTGTCGCCAGAGCTGCGGCCCTACCCGAAAATGCTTCGCAGCCTGACGCGGCGGCGCCAGGTGGGCGCCGGTGGCGCCGAGGCTGACGGCCGCTGCAAAGCCCGTAGCCCCACGGGCTATGGGGCCATGCGAGCGGCTGCCAAAGAGCTTTCCAACGAGGCACGGCTTTCCCTCCTGGCTCTTCGGGCGTGGGAGTTGTCGCCAGAGCCGCGGCCCTACCGGAAAATGCTTCGCAGACTGGCGCGGCGGCGCCAGGTGGGCGCCGTTGGCGCCGAGGCTGACGGCCGCCGCAAAGCCCGCAGCCCCACGGGCTGTGGGGCCACGCGAGCGGCTGCCAAAGAGCTTTCCAACGAGGCACGGCTTTCCCTCCTGGCTCTTCGGGCATGGGAGTTGTCGCCAGAGCCGCGGCCCTACCGGAAAATGTTTCGCAGGCTGGCGCGGCGGCGCCAGGTGGGCGCCGGTGGCGCCGAGGCTGACGGCCGCCACAAAGCCCGCAGCACCACGGGCTGTGGGGCCACGCGAGCGGCTGCCAAAGAGCTTTCCAACGTGGCACGGCTTTCCCTCCTGGCTCTTCGGGCGTGGGAGCTGTGGCCAGAGCCGCGGCCCTACCGGAAAATGCTTCGCAGGCTGGGGCGGCGGCGCGACATGGGTACCGGTGGCGCCGAGGCTGACGGCCGCCGCAAAGCCTGCAGCCCCAAGGGCTCTGCAGCCACGCAAGCGGCTGCCAAAGAGCTTTCCAGCGAGGCACGGCTTTCCGTCCTGGCTCTTCGGGCATGGGAGCTGTGGTCAGAGACTCGGCCCTTCCGGAAAATGCTTCGCAGGCTGCGCGGAGGCCCCACGTGCGCGCCCGTGGCGCCGAGGCTGACGGCCGCCGCAAAGCCCGCAGCCCCACGGGCTGTGGGGCCACGCGAGCGGCTGCCAAAGAGCTTTCCAACGAGGCACGGCTTTCCCTCCTGGCTCTTCGGGCGTGGGAGCTGTGGCCAGAGCCGCGGCCCTACCGGAAAATGCTTCGCAGGCTGGCGCGGCGGCGCCACGTGGGCACCGGTTGCGCCGAGGCCGACGGCTGCCGCAAAGCCCGCAGCCCCACGGGCTGTGGGGCCACGCGAGCGGCTGCCAAAGAGCTTTCCAACGGGGCACGGCTTTCCCTCCTGGCTCTTCGGGCGTGGGAGCTGTGGCCAGAGCCGCGGCCCTACCGGAAAATGCTTCGCAGGCTGACGCGGCAGCGCCAGGTGGGTGCCGGTGGCGCCGAGGCTGACGGCCGCCGCAAAGCCCGCAGCCCCACGGGCTGTGGGTCCACGCGAGCGGCTGCCAAAGAGCTTTCCAACGAGGCACGGCTTTCCCTCCTGGCTCTTCGGGCGTGGGAGCTGTGGCCAGAGCCGCGGCCCTACCAGAAAATGCTTCGCAGGCTGGCTTGACGGCGCCACGTGGGCGCCGGTGGCGCTGAGGCTGACGGCCGCCGCAAAGCCCGCAGCCCCACGGGCTGTGCGGCCACGCGAGCGGCTGCCAAAGAGCTTTCTAACGAGGCACGGCTTTCCCTCCTGGCTCTTCGGGCGTGGGAGCTGTGGCCAGAGCCGCGGCCCTACCGGAAAATGCTTCGCAGGCTGGCGCGGCGGCGCCACGTGGGCACCGGTGGCGCCGAGGCCGACGGCCGCCGCAAATCCCGCAGCCCCACGGGCTGTGGGGCCACGCGAGCGGCTGCCAAAGAGCTTTCCAACGAGGCACGGCTTTCCCTCCTGGCTCTTCGGGCGTGGGAGCTGTCGCCAGAGCCGCGGCCCTACCGGAAAATGCTTCGCAGGCTGGCGTGGCGGCGCCACGTGGGCGCCGGTGGAGCCGAGGCTGACAGCCGCCGCAAAGCCCGCAGTCCCAAGGGCTGTGGGGCCACGCGAGCGGCTGCCAAAGAGCTTTCCAACGAGGCACGGCTTTCCCTCCTGGCTCTTCGGGCGTGGGAGCTGTGGCCAGAGCCGCGGCCCTACCGGAAAATGCTTCGCAGGCTGGCGCGGCGGCGCCAGGTGGGCGCCGGTGGCGCCGAGGCTGACGGCCGCCGCAAAGCCCGCAGCCCCACGGGCTGTGGGGCCACGCGAGCGGCTGCCAAAGAGCTTTCCAACGAGGCACGGCTTTCCCTCCTGGCTCTTCGGGCGTGGGAGTTGTCGCCAGAGCCGCGGCCCTACCGGAAAATGCTTCGCAGGCTGGCGCGGCGGCGCCAAGTGGGCGCCGGTGGCGCCGAGGCTGACGGCCGCCGCAAAGCCCGCAGCCCCACGGGCTGTGGGGCCACGCGAGCGGCTGCCAAAGAGCTTTCCAACGAGGCACGGCTTTCCCTCCTGGCTCTTCGGGCGTGGGAGCTGTGGCCAGAGCCGCGGCCCTACCGGAAAATGCTTCGCATGCTTGCGCGGCGGCGCGACATGGGTACCGGTGGCGCCGAGGCTGACGGCCGCCGCAAATCCTGCAGCCCCAAGGGCTGTGCGGCCACGCAAGCGGCTGCCAAAGAGCTTTCCAGCGAGGCACGGCTTTCTGTCCTGGTTCTTCGGGCGTGGGAGCTGTGGCCATAGCCGCGGCCCTACCGGAAAATGCATCGAAGGCTGGCGCAGCGGCGCCAAGTGGGCGCCGGTGGCGCCGAGGCTGACGGCAGCCGCAAAGCCCGCAGCCCCACGGGCTGGGGGGCCACGCGAGCGGCTGCCAAAGAGCTTTCCAACGAGGCACGGCTTTCCCTCCTGGCTCTTCGGGCGTGGGAGCTGTGGCCAGAGCCGCGGCCCTACCGGAAAATGCTTCGCAGGCTGGGGCGGCGGCGCGACATGGGTACCGGTGGCGCCGAGGCTGACGGCCGCCGCAAAGCCTGCAGCCCCAAGGGCTCTGCAGCCACGCAAGCGGCTGCCAAAGAGCTTTCCAGCGAGGCACGGCTTTCCGTCCTGGCTCTTCGGGCGTGGGAGCTGTGGTCAGAGACTCGGCCCTTCCGGAAAATGCTTCGCAGGCTGCGCGGAGGCCCCACGTGGGCACCGGTTGCGCCGAGGCCGACGGCCGCCGCAAAGCCCGCAGCCCCACGGGCTGTGGGGCCACGCGAGCGGCTGCCAAAGAGCTTTCCAACGGGGCACGGCTTTCCCTCCTGGCTCTTCGGGCGTGGGAGCTGTGGCCAGAGCCGCGGCCCTACCGGAAAATGCTTCGCAGGCTGACGCGGCAGCCCCAGGTGGGTGCCGGTGGCGCCGAGGCTGACGGCCGCCGCAAAGCCCGCAGCCCCACGGGCTGTGGGTCCACGCGAGCGGCTGCCAAAGAGCTTTCCAACGAGGCACGGCTTTCCCTCCTGGCTCTTCGGGCGTGGGAGCTGTGGCCAGAGCCGCGGCCCTACCAGAAAATGCTTCGCAGGCTGGCTTGACGGCGCCACGTGGGCGCCGGTGGCGCTGAGGCTGACGGCCGCCGCAAAGCCCGCAGCCCCACGGGCTGTGCGGCCACGCGAGCGGCTGCCAAAGAGCTTTCTAACGAGGCACGGCTTTCCCTCCTGGCTCTTCGGGCGTGGGAGCTGTGGCCAGAGCCGCGGCCCTACCGGAAAATGCTTCGCAGGCTGGCGCGGCGGCGCCACGTGGGCACCGGTGGCGCCGAGGCCGACGGCCGCCGCAAAGCCCGCAGCCCCACGGGCTGTGGGGCCACGCGAGCGGCTGCCAAAGAGCTTTCCAACGAGGCACGGCTTTCCCTCCTGGCTCTTCGGGCGTGGGAGCTGTGGCCAGAGCCGCGGCCCTACCGGAAAATGCTTCGCAGGCTGGCGTGGCGGCGCCACGTGGGCGCCGGTGGAGCCGAGGCTGACAGCCGCCGCAAAGCCCGCAGTCCCAAGGGCTGTGGGGCCACGCGAGTGGCTGCCAAAGAGCTTTCCAACGAGGCACGGCTTTCCCTCCTGGCTCTTCGGGCGTGGGAGCTGTGGCCAGAGCCGCGGCCCTACCGGAAAATGCTTCGCAGGCTGGCGCGGCGGCGCCAGGTGGGCGCCGGTGGCGCCGAGGCTGACGGCCGCCGCAAAGCCCGCAGCCCCACGGGCTGTGGGGCCACGCGAGCGGCTGCCAAAGAGCTTTCCAACGAGGCACGGCTTTCCCTCCTGGCTCTTCGGGCGTGGGAGTTGTCGCCAGAGCCGCGGCCCTACCGGAAAATGCTTCGCAGGCTGGCGCGGCGGCGCCAAGTGGGCGCCGGTGGCGCCGAGGCTGACGGCCGCCGCAAAGCCCGCAGCCCCATGGGCTGTGCGGCCACGCGAGCGGCTGCCAAAGAGCTTTCCAACGAGGCACGGCTTTCCCTCCTGGCTCTTCGGGCGTGGGAGCTGTGGCCAGAGCCGCGGCCCTACTGGAAAATGCTTCGCATGCTTGCGCGGCGGCGCGACATGGGTACCGGTGGCGCCGAGGCTGACGGCCGCCGCAAATCCTGCAGCCCCAAGGGCTGTGCGGCCACGCAAGCGGCTGCCAAAGAGCTTTCCAGCGAGGCACGGCTTTCTGTCCTGGTTCTTCGGGCGTGGGAGCTGTGGCCAGAGCCGCGGCCCTACCGGAAAATGCATCGAAGGCTGGCGCAGCGGCGCCAAGTGGGCGCCGGTGGCGCCGAGGCTGACGGCAGCCGCAAAGCCCGCAGCCCCACGGGCTGGGGGGCCACGCGAGCGGCTGCCAAAGAGCTTTCCAACGAGGCACGGCTTTCCCTCCTGGCTCTTCGGGCGTGGGAGCTGTGGCCAGAGACTTGGCCCTTCCGGAAAATGCTTCGCAGGCTGGCGCGGCGGCGCCAGGTGGGCGCCGGTGGCGCCGAGGCTGACGGCCGCCGCAAAGCCCGCAGCCCCACGGGCTGTGGGGCCACGCGAGCGGCTGCCAAAGAGCTTTCCAACGAGGCACGGCTTTCCCTCCTGGCTCTTCGGGTGTGGGAGCTGTGGCCAGAGCCGCGGCCCTACCAGAAAATGCTTCGCAGGCTGGCGTGGCGGCGCCACGTGGGCGCCGGTGGAGCCGAGGCTGACGGCCGCCGCAAAGCCCGCAGCCCCAAGGGCTGTGGGGCCACGCGAGCGGCTGCCAAAGAACTTTCCAACGAGGCACGGCTTTCCCTCCTGGCTCTTTGGGCGTGGGAGCTGTGGTCAGAGCCGCGGCCCTACCGGAAAATGCTTCGCAGGCTGGCGCGGCGGCGCCACGTGGTCGCCGGTGGCGCCGAGGCTGACGGTCGCCGCAAAGCCCGCAGCCCCACGGGCTGTGGGGCCACGCGAGCAGCTGCCAAAGAGCTTTCCAACAAGGCATGGCTTTCCCTCCTGGCTCTTCGGGCGTGGGAGCTGTGGCCAGAGCCTCGGCCCTTCCGGAAAATGCTTCGCAGGCTGCGCGGCGGTCCCACGTGGGCGCCGGTGGCGCCGAGGCTGACGGCCGCCGCAAAGCCCGCAGCCCCACGGGCTGTGGGGCCACGCGAGCGGCTGCCAAAGAGCTTTCCAACGAGGCACGGCTTTCCCTCCTGGCTCTTCGGGCGTGGGAGCTGTGGCCAGAGCCGCGGCCCTATCGGAAAATGCTTCGCAGGCTGGCACGGCGGCGCCACGTGGGCGCCGGTGGCGCCGAGGCTGACGGCCGCCGCAAAGCCCGCAGCCCCACAGGCTGTGGGGCCACGCGAGCGGCTGCCAAAGAGCTTTCCAACGAGGCACGGCTTTCCGTCCTGGCTCTTCGGGCGTGGGAGTTGTCGCCAGAGCTGCGGCCCTACCGGAAAATGCTTCGTAGGCTGGCGCGGCGGCGCCAAGTGGGCACCGATAGCACCGAGGCTGACGGCCGCCGCAAAGCCCGCAGCCCCAAGGGCTGTGGGGCCACGCGAGCGGCTGCCAAAGAGCTTTCCAACGAGGCACGGCTTTCCCTCCTGGCTCTTCGGGCGTGGGAGCTGTGGCCAGAGCCGCGGCCCTACCGGAAAATGCTTTGCAGCCTGACGCGGCGGCGCCAGGTTGGCGCCGGTGGCGCCGAGTCTGACGGCCGCCGCAAAGCCCGCAGCCCCACGGGCTATGGGGCCACGCGAGCGGCTGCCAAAGAGCTTTCCAACGAGACACGGCTTTCCCTCCTGGCTCTTCGGGCATGGGAGTTGTCGCCAGAGCCGCGGCCCTACCAGAAAATGCTTCGCAGGCTGGCGTGGCGGCGCCACGTTGGCGCCGGTGGCGCCGAGGCTGATGGCCGCCGCAAAGCCCGCAGCCCCAAGGGCTGTGGGGCCACGCGAGCGGCTGCCAAAGAGCTTTCCAACGAGGCACGGCCTTCCCTCCTGGCTATTCGGGCTTGGGAGCTGTGGTCAGAGCCGCGGCCCTACCGGAAAATGCTTCGCAGGCTGGCACGGCGGCGCCACGTGGGCGCCGGTGGCGCCGAGGCTTACGGCAGCCGCAAAGCCCGCAGCCCCACGGGCGGTGGGGCCACGCGAGCGGCTGCCAAAGAGCTTTCCAACGAGGCACGGCTTTCCCTCCTGGCTCTTCGGGCGTGGGAGCTGTGGCCAGAGCCGCGGCCCTACCGGAAAATGCTTCGCATGCTTGCGCGGCGGCGCGACATGGGTACCGGTGGCGCCGAGGCTGACGGCCGCCGCAAATCCTGCAGCCCCAAGGGCTGTGCGGCCACGCAAGCGGCTGCCAAAGAGCTTTCCAGCGAGGCACGGCTTTCTGTCCTGGTTCTTCGGGCGTGGGAGCTGTGGCCAGAGCCGCGGCCCTACCGGAAAATGCATCGAAGGCTGGCGCAGCGGCGCCAAGTGGGCGCCGGTGGCGCCGAGGCTGACGGCAGCCGCAAAGCCCGCAGCCCCACGGGCTGGGGGGCCACGCGAGCGGCTGCCAAAGAGCTTTCCAACGAGGCACGGCTTTCCCTCCTGGCTCTTCGGGCGTGGGAGCTGTGGCCAGAGACTCGGCCCTTCCGGAAAATGCTTCGCAGGCTGGCGCGGCGGCGCCAGGTGGGCGCCGGTGGCGCCGAGGCTGACGGCCGCCGCAAAGCCCGCAGCCCCACGGGCTGTGGGGCCACGCGAGCGGCTGCCAAAGAGCTTTCCAACGAGGCACGGCTTTCCCTCCTGGCTCTTCGGGTGTGGGAGCTGTGGCCAGAGCCGCGGCCCTACCAGAAAATGCTTCGCAGGCTGGCGTGGCGGCGCCACGTGGGCGCCGGTGGAGCCGAGGCTGACGGCCGCCGCAAAGCCCGCAGCCCCAAGGGCTGTGGGGCCACGCGAGCGGCTGCCAAAGAGCTTTCCAACGAGGCACGGCTTTCCCTCCTGGCTCTTTGGGCGTGGGAGCTGTGGTCAGAGCCGCGGCCCTACCGGAAAATGCTTCGCAGGCTGGCGCGGCGGCGCCACGTGGTCGCCGGTGGCGCCGAGGCTGACGGTCGCCGCAAAGCCCGCAGCCCCACGGGCTGTGGGGCCACGCGAGCAGCTGCCAAAGAGCTTTCCAACAAGGCATGGCTTTCCCTCCTGGCTCTTCGGGCGTGGGAGCTGTGGCCAGAGCCGCGGCCCTTCCGGAAAATGCTTCGCAGGCTGCGCGGCGGCCCCACGTGGGCGCCGGTGGCTCCGAGGCTGACGGCCGCCGCAAAGCCCGCAGCCCCACGGGCTGTGGGGCCACGCGAGCGGCTGCCAAAGAGCTTTCCAACGAGGCACGGCTTTCCCTCCTGGCTCTTCGGGCGTGGGAGCTGTGGCCAGAGCCACGGCCCTATCGGAAAATGCTTCGCAGGCTGGCACGGCGGCGCCACGTGGGCGCCGGTGGCGCCGAGGCTGACGGCCGCCGCAAAGCCCGCAGCCCCACAGGCTGTGGGGCCACGCGAGCGGCTGCCAAAGAGCTTTCCAACGAGGCACGGCTTTCCCTCCTGGCTCTTCGGGCGTGGGAGTTGTCGCCAGAGCTGCGGCCCTACCGGAAAATGCTTCGTAGGCTGGCGCGGCGGCGCCAAGTGGGCACCGATAGCACCGAGGCTGACGGCCGCCGCAAAGCCCGCAGCCCCAAGGGCTGTGGGGCCACGCGAGCGGCTGCCAAAGAGCTTTCCAACGAGGCACGGCTTTCCCTCCTGGCTCTTCGGGCGTGGGAGCTGTGGCCAGAGCCGCGGCCCTACCGGAAAATGCTTTGCAGCCTGACGCGGCGGCGCCAGGTTGGCGCCGGTGGCGCCGAGTCTGACGGCCGCCGCAAAGCCCGCAGCCCCACGGGCTATGGGGCCACGCGAGCGGCTGCCAAAGAGCTTTCCAACGAGACACGGCTTTCCCTCCTGGCTCTTCGGGCGTGGGAGTTGTCGCCAGAGCCGCGGCCCTACCAGAAAATGCTTCGCAGGCTGGCGTGGCGGCGCCACGTGGGCGCCGGTGGCGCCGAGGCTTACGGCAGCCGCAAAGCCCGCAGCCCCACGGGCGGTGGGGCCACGCGAGCGGCTGCCAAAGAGCTTTCCAACGAGGCACGGCTTTCCCTCCTGGCTCTTCGGGCGTGGGAGCTGTGGCCAGAGCCGCGGCCCTACCGGAAAATGCTTTGCAGCCTGACGCGGCGGCGCCAGGTTGGCGCCGGTGGCGCCGAGGCTGACGGCCGCCGCAAAGCCCGCAGCCCCAAGGGCTGTGGGGCCACGCGAGCGGCTGCCAAAGAGCTTTCCAACGAGGCACGGCCTTCCCTCCTGGCTATTCGGGCTTGGGAGCTGTGGTCAGAGCCGCGGCCCTACCGGAAAATGCTTCGCAGGCTGGCACGGCGGCGCCACGTGGGCGCCGGTGGCGCCGAGGCTTACGGCAGCCGCAAAGCCCGCAGCCCCACGGGTGGTAGGGCCACGCGAGCGGCTGCCAAAGAGCTTTCCAACGAGGCACGGCTTTCCCTCCTGGCTCTTCGGGCGTGGGAGCTGTGGCCAGAGCCGCGGCCCTACCGGAAAATGCTTCGCAGGCTGGCGCGGTGGCGCCAGGTGGGCGCCGGTGGCGCCGAGGCTGACGGTCGCCGCAAAGCCCGCAGCCCCACGGGTTGTGGGGCCACGCGAGCGGCTGCCAAAGAGCTTTCCAACGAGGCACGGCTTTCCCTCCTGGCTCTTAGGGCGTGGGAGTTATCGCCAGAGCTGCGGCCCTACCGGATAATGCTTCGTAGGCTGGCGCGGCGGCGCCAAGTGGGCGCCGGTGGCGCCGAGGCTGACGGCCGCCGCAAAGCCCGCAGCCCCGAGGGCTGTGGGGCCACGCGAGCGGCTGCCAAAGAGCTTTCCAACGAGGCACGGCTTTCCCTCCTGGCTCTTCGGGCGTGGGAGCTGTGGCCAGAGCCTCGGCCCTACCGGAAAATGCTTCGCAGGCAGGCGCGGTGGCGCCAGGTGGGCTCCGGTGGCGCCGAGGCTGACGCCCGCCGCAAAGCCCGCAGCCCCACGGGCTGTGGGGCCACGCGAGTGGCTGCCAAAGAGCTTTGCAACGAGGCACGGCTTTCCCTCCTGGCTCTTCGGCCGTGGGAGTTGTCGCCAGAGCCGCGGCCCTACCGGAAAATGCTTCGCAGCCTGACGCGGCGGCGCCAGGTGGGCGCCGGTGGCGCCGAGGCTGACGGCCGCCGCAAAGCCCGCAGCCCCACGGGCTATGGGGCCACGCGAGCGGCTGCCAAAGAGCTTTCCAACGAGGCACGGCTTTCCCTCCTGGCTCTTCGGGCGTGGGAGTTGTCGCCAGAGCCGCGGCCCTATCGGAAAATGCTTCGCAGGCTGGCACGGCGGCGCCACGTGGGCGCCGGTGGCGCCGAGGCTGACGGCCGCCGCAAAGCCCGCAGCCCCACAGGCTGTGGGGCCACGCGAGCGGCTGCCAAAGAGCTTTCCAACGAGGCACGGCTTTCCCTCCTGGCTCTTCGGGCGTGGGAGTTGTCGCCAGAGCTGCGGCCCTACCGGAAAATGCTTCGTAGGCTGGCGCGGCGGCGCCAAGTGGGCACCGATAGCACCGAGGCTGACGGCCGCCGCAAAGCCCGCAGCCCCAAGGGCTGTGGGGCCACGCGAGCGGCTGCCAAAGAGCTTTCCAACGAGGCACGGCTTTCCCTCCTGGCTCTTCGGGCGTGGGAGCTGTGGCCAGAGCCGCGGCCCTACCGGAAAATGCTTTGCAGCCTGACGCGGCGGCGCCAGGTTGGCGCCGGTGGCGCCGAGTCTGACGGCCGCCGCAAAGCCCGCAGCCCCACGGGCTATGGGGCCACGCGAGCGGCTGCCAAAGAGCTTTCCAACGAGACACGGCTTTCCCTCCTGGCTCTTCGGGCGTGGGAGTTGTCGCCAGAGCCGCGGCCCTACCAGAAAATGCTTCGCAGGCTGGCGTGGTGGCGCCACGTTGGCGCCGGTGGCGCCGAGGCTGACGGCCGCCGCAAAGCCCGCAGCCCCAAGGGCTGTGGGGCCACGCGAGCGGCTGCCAAAGAGCTTTCCAACGAGGCACGGCCTTCCCTCCTGGCTATTCGGGCTTGGGAGCTGTGGTCAGAGCCGCGGCCCTACCGGAAAATGCTTCGCAGGCTGGCACGGCGGCGCCACGTGGGCGCCGGTGGCGCCGACGCTTACGGCAGCCGCAAAGCCCGCAGCCCCACGGGCGGTGGGGCCACGCGAGCGGCTGCCAAAGAGCTTTCCAACGAGGCACGGCTTTCCCTCCTGGCTCTTCGGGCGTGGGAGCTGTGGCCAGAGCCGCGGCCCTACCGGAAAATGCTTCGCAGGCTGGCGCGGTGGCCCCAGGTGGGCGCCGGTGGCGCCGAGGCTGACGGTCGCCGCAAAGCCCGCAGCCCCACGGGTTGTGGGGCCACGCGAGCGGCTGCCAAAGTACTTTCCAACGAGGCACGGCTTTCCCTCCTGGCTCTTAGGGCGTGGGAGTTATCGCCAGAGCTGCGGCCCTACCGGATAATGCTTCGTAGGCTGGCGCGGCGGCGCCAAGTGGGCGCCGGTGGCGCCGAGGCTGACGGCCGCCGCAAAGCCCGCAGCCCCGAGGGCTGTGGGGCCACGCGAGCGGCTGCCAAAGAGCTTTCCAACGAGGCACGGCTTTCCCTCCTGGCTCTTCGGGCGTGGGAGCTGTGGCCAGAGCCTCGGCCCTACCGGAAAATGCTTCGCAGGCAGGCGCGGTGGCGCCAGGTGGGCTCCGGTGGCGCCGAGGCTGACGCCCGCCGCAAAGCCCGCAGCCCCACGGGCTGTGGGGCCACGCGAGCGGCTGCCAAAGAGCTTTGCAACGAGGCACGGCTTTCCCTCCTGGCTCTTCGGCCGTGGGAGTTGTCGCCAGAGCTGCGGCCCTACCGGAAAATGCTTCGCAGCCTGACGCGGCGGCGCCAGGTGGGCGCCGGTGGCGCCGAGGCTGACGGCCGCCGCAAAGCCCGCAGCCCCACGGGCTATGGGGCCACGCGAGCGGCTGCCAAAGAGCTTTCCAACGAGGCACGGCTTTCCCTCCTGGCTCTTCGGGCGTGGGAGTTGTCGCCAGAGCCGCGGCCCTACCGGAAAATGCTTCGCAGACTGGCGCGGTGGCGCCAGGTGGGCGCCGGTGGCGCCGAGGCTGACGGCCGCCGCAAAGCCCGCAGCCCCACGGGCTGTGGGGCCACGCGAGCGGCTGCCAAAGAGCTTTCCAACGAGGCATGGCTTTCCGTCCTGGCTCTTCGGGTGTGGGAGCTGTGGCCAGAGCCGCGGCCCTACCGGAAAATGCTTCGCAGGCTGGCGCGGCGGCGCCACGTGGGCACCGGTTGCGCCGAGGCCGACGGCCGCCGCAAAGCCCGCAGCCCCACGGGCTGTGGGGCCACGCGAGCGGCTGCCAAAGAGCTTTCCAACGAGGCACGGCTTTCCCTCCTGGCTCTTCGGGCGTGGGAGCTGTGGCCAGAGCCGCGGCCCTACCGGAAAATGCTTCGCAGGCTGACGCGGCGGCGCCACGTGGGCGCCGGTGGCGCCGAGGCTGACGGCCGCCGCAAAGCCCGCAGCCCCACGGGCTGTGGGGCCACGCGAGCGGCTGCCAAAGAGCTTTCCAACGAGGCACGGCTTTCCCTACTGGCTCTTTGGGTGTGGGAGCTGTGGCCAGAGCCGCGGCCCTACCGGAAAATGCTTCGCAGGCTGGCGCGGCGGCGCCAGGTGGGCGCCGGTGGCGCCGAGGCTGACGGCCGCCGCGAAGCCCGCAGCCCCACGGGCTGTGGGGCCACGCGAGCGGCTGCCAAAGAGATTTCTAACGAGGCACGGCTTTCCCTCGTGGCTCTTCGGGCGTGGGAGCTGTGGCCAGAGCCGCGGCCCTACCGGAAAATGCTTCGCAGGCTGGCGCGGCGGCGCCACGTGGGCACTGGTGGCGCCGAGGCCGACGGCCGCCGCAAATCCCGCAGCCCCACGGGCTGTGGGGCCACGCGAGCGGCTGCCAAAGAGCTTTCCAACGAGGCACGGCTTTCCCTCCTGGCTCTTCGGGCGTGGGAGCTGTGGCCAGAGCCGCGTCCCTACCGGAAAATGCTTCGCAGGCTGGCGTGGCGGCGCCACGTGGGCGCCGGTGGAGCCGAGGCTGACGGCCGCCGCAAAGCCCGCAGTCCCACGGGCTGTGGGGCCACGCGAGCGGCTGCCAAAGAGCTTTCCAACGAGGCACGGCTTTCCCTCCTGGCTCTTCGGGCGTGGGAGTTATCGCCAGAGCCGCGGCCCTACCGGAAAATGCTTCGCAGGCTGGCGCGGCGGCGCCAAGTGGGCGCCGGTGGCGCCGAGGCTGACGGCAGCCGCAAAGCCCGCAGCCCCACGGGCTGGGGGGCCACGCGAGCGGCTGCCAAAGAGCTTTCCAACGAGGCACGGCTTTCCCTCCTGGCTCTTCGGGCGTGGGAGCTGTGGCCAGAGACTCGGCCCTTCCGGAAAATGCTTCGCAGGCTGCGCGGAGGCCCCACGTGCGCGCCGGTGGCGCCGAGGCTGACGGCCGCCGGAAAGCCCGCAGCCCCACGGGCTGTGGGTCCACGCGAGCGGCTGCCAAAGAGCTTTCCAACGAGGCACGGCTTTCCCTCCTGGCTCTTCGGGCGTGGGAGCTGTGGCCAGAGCCGCGGCCCTACCAGAAAATGCTTCGCAGGCTGGCTTGACGGCGCCACGTGGGCGCCGGTGGCGCCGAGGCTGACGGCCGCCGCAAAGCCCGCAGCCCCACGGGCTGTGGGGCCACGCGAGCGGCTGCCAAAGGGCTTTCTAACGAGGCACGGCTTTCCCTCCTGGCTCTTCGGGCGTGGGAGCTGTGGCCAGAGCCGCGGCCCTACCGGAAAATGCTTCGCAGGCTGGCGCGGCGGCGCCACGTGGGCACTGGTGGCGCCGAGGCCGACGGCCGCCGCAAATCCCGCAGCCCCACGGGCTGTGGGGCCACGCGAGCGGCTGCCAAAGAGCTTTCCAACGAGGCACGGCTTTCCCTCCTGGCTCTTCGGGCGTGGGAGCTGTGGCCAGAGCCGCGTCCCTACCGGAAAATGCTTCGCAGGCTGGCGTGGCGGCGCCACGTGGGCTCCGGTGGAGCCGAGGCTGACGGCCGCCGCAAAGCCCGCAGTCCCACGTGCTGTGGGGCCACGCGAGCGGCTGCCAAAGAGCTTTCCAACGAGGCACGGCTTTCCCTCCTGGCTCTTCGGGCGTGGGAGCTGTGGCCAGAGCCGCGGCCCTACCGGAAAATGCTTCGCAGGCTGGCGCGGCGGCGCGACGTGGGTACCGGTGGCGCCGAGGCTGACGGCCGCCGCAAAGCCTGCAGCCCCAAGGGCTGTGCGGCCACGCAAGCGGCTGCCAAAGAGCTTTCCAGCGAGGCACGTCTTTCCGTCCTGGCTCTTCGGGCGTGGGAGCTGTGGCCAGAGCCGCGGCCCTACCGGAAAATGCATCGAAGGCTGGCGCAGCGGCGCCAAGTAGGCGCCTGTGGCGCCGTGGCTGACGGCAGCCGCAAAGCCCGCAGCCCCACGGGCTGGGGGGCCACGCGAGTGGCTGCCAAAGAGCTTTCCAACGAGGCACGGCTTTCCCTCCTGGCTCTTCGGGCGTGGCAGCTGTGGCCAGAGACTCGGCCCTTCCGGAAAATGCTTCGCAGGCTGCGCGGAGGCCCCACGTGCGCGCCGGTGGCGCCGAGGCTGACGGCCGCCGCAAAGCCCGCAGCCCCACGGGCTGTGGGGCCACGCGAGCGGCTGCCAAAGAGCTTTCCAACGAGGCACGGCTTTCCCTCCTGGCTCTTCGGGCGTGGGAGCTGTGGCCAGAGCCGTGGCCCTACCAGAAAATGCTTCGCAGGCTGGCGTGGCGGCGCCATGTGGGCGCCGGTGGAGCCGAGGCTGACGGCCGCCGCAAAGCCCGCAGCCCCACGGGGTGTGGGGCCACGCGAGCGGCTGCCAAAGAGCTTTCTAACGAGGCACGGCTTTCCCTCCTGGCTCTTCGGGCGTGGGAGCTGTGGCCAGAGCCGCGGCCCTACCGGAAAATGCTTCGCAGGCTGGTGCGGCGGCGCCACGTGGGCGCCGGTGGCGCCGAGGCCGACGGCCGCCGCAAAGCCCGCAGCCCCACGGGCTGTGGGGCCATGCGAGCGGCTGCCAAAGAGCTTTCCAACGAGGCACGGCTTACCCTTCTGGCTCTTCGGGCGTGGGAGCTGTGGCCAGAGCCGCGGCCCTACCGGAAAATGCTTCGCAGGCTGGCGCGGCGGCGCCAAGTGGGCGCCGGTGGCGCCGAGGCTGACGGCCGCCGCAAAGCCCGCAGTCCCACGGGCTGTGGGGCCACGCGAGCGGCTGCCAAAGAGCTTTCCAACGAGGCACGGCTTTCCCTCCTGGCTCTTCGGGTGTGGGAGCTTTGGCCAGAGCCGCGGCCCTACCGGAAAATGCTTCGCAGGCTGGCGCGGCGGCGCCAGGTGGGCGCCGGTGCCGCCGAGGCTGACGGCCGCCGCAAAGCCCGCAGCCCCACGGGCTGTGGGGCCACGCGAGCGGCTGCCAAAGAGCTTTCCAACGAGGCACGGCTTTCCCTCCTGGCTCTTTGGGCGTGGGAGCTGTGGTCAGAGCTGCGGCCCTACCGGAAAATGCATCGAAGGCTGGCGCGGCGGCGCCAAGTGGGCGCCGGTGGCGCCGAGGCTGACGGCCGCCGCAAAGCCCGCAGCCCCACGGGCTGTGGGGCCACGCGAGCGGCTGCCAAAGAGCTTTCCAACGAGGCACGGCTTTCCGTCCTGGCTCTTCGGGCGTGGGAGTTGTCACCAGAGCCGCGGCCCTACCGGAAAATGCTTCGCAGGCTGGCGCGGCGGCGCCAGGTGGGCGCCGGTGGCGCCGAGGCTGACGGCTGCCGCAAAGCCCAGAGCCCCACGGGCTGTGGGGCCACGCGAGCGGCTGCCAAAGAGCTTTCCAACGAGGCACGGCTTTCCCTCCTGGCTCTTCGGGTGTGGGAGCTGTGGCCAGAGCCGCGGCCCTACCAGAAAATGCTTCGCAGGCTGGCGTGGCGGCGCCACGTGGGCGCCGGTGGAGCCGAGGCTGACGGCCGCCGCAAAGCCCGCAGCCCCACGGGCTGTGGGGCCACGCGAGCGGCTGCCAAAGAGCTTTCCAACGAGGCACGGCTTTCCCTCCTGGCTCTTTGGGCGTGGGAGCTGTGGTCAGAGCCGCGGCCCTACCGGAAAATGCTTCGCAGGCTGGCGCGGCGGCGCCACGTGGTCGCCGGGGGCGCCGAGGCTGACGGCCGCCGCAAAGCCCGCAGCCCCACGGGCTGTGGGGCCATGCGAGCGGCTGCCAAAGAGCTTTCCAACGAGGCACGGCTTACCCTTCTGGCTCTTCGGGCGTGGGAGCTGTGGCCAGAGCCGCGGCCCTACCGGAAAATGCTTCGCAGGCTGGCGCGGCGGCGCCAAGTGGGCGCCGGTGGCGCCGAGGCTGACGGCCGCCGCAAAGCCCGCAGCCCCACGGGCTGTGGGGCCACGCGAGCGGCTGCCAAAGAGCTTTCCAACGAGGCACGGCTTTCCCTCCTGGCTCTTCGGACGTGGGAGCTGTGGCCAGAGCCGCGGCCCTACCGGAAAATGCTTCGCAGGCTGGCGCGGCGGCGCGACATGGGTACCGGTGGCGCCGAGGCTGACGGCCGCCGCAAAGCCTGCAGCCCCACGGGCTGTGGGGCCACGCGAGCGGCTGCCAAAGAGCTTTCCAACGAGGCATGGCTTTCCGTCCTGGCTCTTCGGGCGTGGGAGCTGTGGCCAGAGCCGCGGCCCTACCGGAAAATGCTTCGCAGGCTGGCGCGGCGGCGCCACGTGGGCACCGGTTGCGCCGAGGCCGACGGCCGCCGCAAAGCCCGCAGCCCCACGGGCTGGGGGGCCACGCGAGCGGCTGCCAAAGAGCTTTCCAACGAGGCACGGCTTTCCCTCCTGGCTCTTCGGGCGTGGGAGCTGTGGCCAGAGCCGCGGCCCTACCGGAAAATGCTTCGCAGGCTGACGCGGCGGCGCCAGGTGGGCGCCGGTGGCGCCGAGGCTGACGGCCGCCGCAAAGCCCGCAGCCCCACGGGCTGTGGGGCCACGCGAGCGGCTGCCAAAGAGCTTTCCAACGAGGCACGGCTTTCCCTCCTGGCTCTTCGGACGTGGGAGCTGTGGCCAGAGCCGCGGCCCTACCGGAAAATGCTTCGCAGGCTGGCGCGGCGGCGCGACATGGGTACCGGTGGCGCCGAGGCTGACGGCCGCCGCAAAGCCTGCAGCCCCACGGGCTGTGGGGCCACGCGAGCGGCTGCCAAAGAGCTTTCCAACAAGGCATGGCTTTCCGTCCTGGCTCTTCGGGCGTGGGAGCTGTGGCCAGAGCCGCGGCCCTACCGGAAAATGCTTCGCAGGCTGGCGCGGCGGCGCCACGTGGGCACCGGTTGCGCCGAGGCCGACGGCCGCCGCAAAGCCCGCAGCCCCACGGGCTGTGGGGCCACGCGAGCGGCTGCCAAAGAGCTTTCCAACGAGGCACGGCTTTCCCTCCTGGCTCTTCGGGCGTGGGAGCTGTGGCCAGAGCCGCGGCCCTACCGGAAAATGCTTCGCAGGCTGACGCGGCGGCGCCAGGTGGGCGCCGGTGGCGCCGAGGCTGACGGCCGCCGCAAAGCCCGCAGCCCCACGGGCTGTGGGGCCACGCGAGCGGCTGCCAAAGAGCTTTCCAACGAGGCACGGCTTTCCCTACTGGCTCTTCGGGTGTGGGAGCTGTGGCCAGAGCCGCGGCCCTACCGGAAAATGCTTCGCAGGCTGGCGCGGCGGCGCCAGGTGGGCGCCGGTGGCGCCGAGGCTGACGGCCGCCGCGAAGCCCGCAGCCCCACGGGCTGTGGGGCCACGCGAGCGGCTACCAAAGAGCTTTCCAACGAGGCACGGCTTTCCCTACTGGCTCTTTGGGTGTGGGAGCTGTGGCCAGAGCCGCGGCCCTACCGGAAAATGCTTCGCAGGCTGGTGCGGCGGCGCCACGTGGGCGCCGGTGGCGCCGAGGCCGACGGCCGCCGCAAAGCCCGCAGCCCCACGGGCTGTGGGGCCACGCGAGCGGCTGCCAAAGAGCTTTCCAACGAGGCACGGCTTACCCTTCTGGCTCTTCGGGCGTGGGAGCTGCGGCCAGAGCCGCGGCCCTACCGGAAAATGCTTCGCAGGCTGGCGCGGCGGCGCCAGGTGGGCGCCGGTGGCGCCGAGGCTGACGGCCGCCGCGAAGCCCGCAGCCCCACGGGCTGTGGGGCCACGCGAGCGGCTGCCAAAGAGCTTTCCAACGAGGCACGGCTTTCCCTACTGGCTCTTTGGGTGTGGGAGCTGTGGCCAGAGCCGAGGCCCTACCGGAAAATGCTTCGCAGGCTGGTGCGGCGGCGCCACGTGGGCGCCGGTGGCGCCGAGGCCGACGGCCGCCGCAAAGCCCGCAGCCCCACGGGCTGTGGGGCCACGCGAGCGGCTGCCAAAGAGCTTTCCAACGAGGCACGGCTTTCCCTCCTGGCTCTTCGGGCGTGGGAGCTTTGACCAGAGCCGCGGCCCTACCGGAAAATGCTTCGCAGGCTGGCGCGGCGGCGCCAGGTGGGCGCCGGTGCCGCCGAGGCTGACGGCCGCCGCAAAGCCCGCAGCCCCACGGGCTGTGGGGCCACGCGAGCGGCTGCCAAAGAGCTTTCCAACGAGGCACGGCTTTCCCTCCTGGCTCTTTGGGCGTGGGAGCTGTGGTCAGAGCTGCGGCCCTACCGGAAAATGCATCGAAGGCTGGCGCGGCGGCGCCAAGTGGGCGCCGGTGGCGCCGAGGCTGACGGCCGCCGCAAAGCCCGCAGCCCCACGGGCTGTGGGGCCACGCGAGCGGCTGCCAAAGAGCTTTCCAACGAGGCACGGCTTTCCCTCCTGGCTCTTCGGGCGTGGGAGTTGTCACCAGAGCCGCGGCCCTACCGGAAAATGCTTCGCAGGCTGGCGCGGTGGCGCCAGGTGGGCGCCGGTGGCGCCGAGGCTGACGGCCGCCG
The DNA here is from genome assembly GCF_963924245.1 of Chroicocephalus ridibundus. Classification (NCBI taxonomy): domain Eukaryota; kingdom Metazoa; phylum Chordata; class Aves; order Charadriiformes; family Laridae; genus Chroicocephalus; species Chroicocephalus ridibundus. The sequence goes on from NW_026961593.1 coordinate 1,172,245, forward strand.
CAAAGCCCGCAGCCCCACGGGCTGTGGGGCCACGCGAGCGGCTGCCAAAGAGCTTTCCAACGAGGCACGGCTTTCCCTCCTGGCTCTTCGGGTGTGGGAGCTGTGGCCAGAGCCGCGGCCCTACCAGAAAATGCTTCGCAGGCTGGCGTGGCGGCGCCACGTGGGCGCCGGTGGAGCCGAGGCTGACGGCCGCCGCAAAGCCCGCAGCCCCAAGGGCTGTGGGGCCACGCGAGCGGCTGCCAAAGAGCTTTCCAACGAGGCACGGCTTTCCCTCCTGGCTCTTTGGGCGTGGGAGCTGTGGTCAGAGCCGCGGCCCTACCGGAAAATGCTTCGCAGGCTGGCGCGGCGGCGCCACGTGGTCGCCGGGGGCGCCGAGGCTGACGGCCGCCGCAAAGCCCGCAGCCCCACGGGCTGTGGGGCCATGCGAGCGGCTGCCAAAGAGCTTTCCAACGAGGCACGGCTTACCCTTCTGGCTCTTCGGGCGTGGGAGCTGTGGCCAGAGCCGCGGCCCTACCGGAAAATGCTTCGCAGGCTGGCGCGGCGGCGCCAAGTGGGCGCCGAAGGCACCGAGGCTGACGGCCGCCGCAAAGCCCGCAGCCCCACGGGCTGTGGGGCCACGCGAGCGGCTGCCAAAGAGCTTTCCAACGAGGCACGGCTTTCCCTCCTGGCTCTTCGGACGTGGGAGCTGTGGCCAGAGCCGCGGCCCTACCGGAAAATGCTTCGCAGGCTGGCGCGGCGGCGCGACATGGGTACCGGTGGCGCCGAGGCTGACGGCCGCCGCAAAGCCTGCAGCCCCACGGGCTGTGGGGCCACGCGAGCGGCTGCCAAAGAGCTTTCCAACGAGGCATTGCTTTCCGTCCTGGCTCTTCGGGCGTGGGAGCTGTGGCCAGAGCCGCGGCCCTACCGGAAAATGCTTCGCAGGCTAGCGCGGCGGTGCCACGTGGGCACCGGTTGCGCCGAGGCCGACGGCCGCCGCAAAGCCCGCAGCCCCACGGGCTGTGGGGCCACGCGAGCGGCTGCCAAAGAGCTTTCCAACGAGGCACGGCTTTCCCTCCTGGCTCTTCGGGCGTGGGAGCTGTGGCCAGAGCCGCGGCCCTACCGGAAAATGCTTCGCAGGCTGACGCGGCGGCGCCAGGTGGGCGCCGGTGGCGCCGAGGCTGACGGCCGCCGCAAAGCCCGCAGCCCCACGGGCTGTGGGGCCACGCGAGCGGCTGCCAAAGAGCTTTCCAACGAGGCACGGCTTTCCCTACTGGCTCTTTGGGTGTGGGAGCTGTGGCCAGAGCCGCGGCCCTACCGGAAAATGCTTCGCAGGCTGGCGCGGCGGCGCCAGGTGGGCGCCGGTGGCGCCGAGGCTGACGGCCGCCGCGAAGCCCGCAGCCCCACGGGCTGTGGGGCCACGCGAGCGGCTGCCAAAGAGCTTTCCAACGAGGCACGGCTTTCCCTCCTGGCTATTCGGGTGTGGGAGCTGTGGCCAGAGCCGCGGCCCTACCAGAAAATGCTTCGCAGGCTGGCGTGGCGGCGCCACGTGGGCGCCGGTGGAGCCGAGGCTGACGGCCGCCGCAAAGCCCGCAGCCCCAAGGGCTGTGGGGCCACGCGAGCGGCTGCCAAAGAGCTTTCCAACGAGGCACGGCTTTCCCTCCTGGCTCTTTGGGCGTGGGAGCTGTGGCCAGAGCCGCGGCCCTACCGGAAAATGCTTCGCAGGCTGGCGCGGCGGCGCCACGTGGTCGCCGGTGGCGCCGAGGCTGACGGCCGCCGCAAAGCCCGCAGCCCCACGGGTGTGGGGCCATGCGAGCGGCTGCCAAAGATCTTTCCAACGAGGCACGGCTTACCCTTCTGGCTCTTCGGGCGTGGGAGTTATCGCCAGAGCCGCGGCCCTACCGGAAAATGCTTCGCAGGCTGGCTTGACGGCGCCACGTGGGCGCCGGTGGCGCCGAGGCTGACGGCCGCCGCAAAGCCCGCAGCCCCACGGGCTGTGGGGCCACGCGAGCGGCTGCCAAAGAGATTTCTAACGAGGCACGGCTTTCCCTCGTGGCTCTTCGGGCGTGGGAGCTGTGGCCAGAGCCGCGGCCCTACCGGAAAATGCTTCGCAGGCTGGCGCGGCGGCGCCACGTGGGCACTGGTGGCGCCGAGGCCGACGGCCGCCGCAAAGCCCGCAGCCCCACGGGCTGTGGGGCCACGCGAGCGGCTGCCAAAGAGCTTTCCAACGAGGCACGGCTTTCCCTCCTGGCTCTTCGGGCGTGGGAGCTGTGGCCAGAGCCGCGTCCCTACCGGAAAATGCTTCGCAGGCTGGCGTGGCGGCGCCACGTGGGCGCCGGTGGAGCCGAGGCTGACGGCCGCCGCAAAGCCCGCAGTCCCACGGGCTGTGGGGCCACGCGAGCGGCTGCCAAAGAGCTTTCCAACGAGGCACGGCTTTCCCTCCTGGCTCTTCGGGCGTGGGAGTTATCGCCAGAGCCGCGGCCCTACCGGAAAATGCTTCGCAGGCTGGCGCGGCGGCGCCAAGTGGGCGCCGGTGGCGCCGAGGCTGACGGCCGCCGCAAAGCCTGCAGCCCCAAGGGCTGTGCGGCCACGCAAGCGGCTGCCAAAGAGCTTTCCAAGGAGGCACGGCTTTCCGTCCTGGCTCTTCGGGCGTGGGAGCTGTGGCCAGAGCCGCGGCCCTACCGGAAAATGCATCGAAGGCTGCGCAGCGGCGCCAAGTGGGCGCCGGTGGCGCCGAGGCTGACGGCAGCCGCAAAGCCCGCAGCCCCACGGGCTGGGGGGCCACGCGAGCGGCTGCCAAAGAGCTTTCCAACGAGGCACGGCTTTCCCTCCTGGCTCTTCGGGCGTGGGAGCTGTGGCCAGAGACTCGGCCCTTCCGGAAAATGCTTCGCAGGCTGCGCGGAGGCCCAACCTGCGCGCCGGTGGCGCCAAGGCTGACGGCCGCCGGAAAGCCCGCAGCCCCACGGGCTGTGGGGCCACGCGAGCGGCTGCCAAAGAGCTTTCCAACGAGGCACGGCTTTCCCTCCTGGCTCTTCGGGCGTGGGAGCTGTGGCCAGAGCCGCGGCCCTACCAGAAAATGCTTCGCAGGCTGGCTTGACGGCGCCACGTGGGCGCCGGTGGCGCCGAGGCTGACGGCCGCCGCAAAGCCCGCAGCCCCACGGGCTGTGGGGCCACGCGAGCGGCTGCCAAAGAGCTTTCTAACGAGGCACGGCTTTCCCTCCTGGCTCTTCGGGCGTGGGAGCTGTGGCCAGAGCCGCGGCCCTACCGGAAAATGCTTCGCAGGCTGGCGCGGCGGTGCCACGTGGGCACTGGTGGCGCCGAGGCCGACGGCCGCCGCAAATCCCGCAGCCCTACGGGCTGTGGGGCCACGCGAGCGGCTGCCAAAGAGCTTTCCAACGAGGCACGGCTTTCCCTCCTGGCTCTTCGGGCGTGGGAGCTGTGGCCAGAGCCGCGTCCCTACCGGAAAATGCTTCGCAGGCTGGCGTGGCGGCGCCACGTGGGCGCCGGTGGAGCCGAGGCTGACGGCCGCCGCAAAGCCCGCAGTCCCACGTGCTGTGGGGCCACGCGAGCGGCTGCCAAAGAGCTTTCCAACGAGGCACGGCTTTCCCTCCTGGCTCTTCGGGCGTGGGAGCTGTGGCCAGAGCCGCGGCCCTACCGGAAAATGCTTCGCAGGCTGGCGCGGCGGCGCGACATGGGTACCGGTGGCGCCGAGGCTGACGGCCGCCGCAAAGCCTGCAGCCCCAAGGGCTGTGCGGCCACGCAAGCGGCTGCCAAAGAGCTTTCCAGCGAGGCACGTCTTTCCGTCCTGGCTCTTCGGGCGTGGGAGCTGTGGCCAGAGCCGCGGCCCTACCGGAAAATGCATCGAAGGCTGGCGCAGCGGCGCCAAGTAGGCGCCGGTGGCGCCGAGGCTGACGGCAGCCGCAAAGCCCGCAGCCGCACGGGCTGGGGGGCCACGCGAGCGGCTGCCAAAGAGCTTTCCAACGAGGCACGGCTTTCCCTCCTGGCTCTTCGGGCGTGGCAGCTGTGGCCAGAGACTCGGCCCTTCCGGAAAATGCTTCGCAGGCTGCGCGGAGGCACCACGTGCGCGCCGGTGGCGCCGAGGCTGACGGCCGCCGCAAAGCCCGCAGCCCCACGGGCTGTGGGGCCACGCGAGCGGCTGCCAAAGAGCTTTCCAACGAGGCACGGCTTTCCCTCCTGGCTCTTCGGGTGTGGGAGCTGTGGCCAGAGCCGTGGCCCTACCAGAAAATGCTTCGCAGGCTGGCGTGGCGGCGCCATGTGGGCGCCGGTGGAGCCGAGGCTGACGGCCGCCGCAAAGCCCGCAGCCCCACGGGGTGTGGGGCCACGCGAGCGGCTGCCAAAGAGCTTTCTAACGAGGCACGGCTTTCCCTCCTGGCTCTTCGGGCGTGGGAGCTGTGGCCAGAGCCGCGGCCCTACCGGAAAATGCTTCGCAGGCTGGTGCGGCGGCGCCACGTGGGCGCCGGTGGCGCCGAGGCTGACGGCCGCCGCAAAGCCCGCAGCCCCACGGGCTGTGGGGCCATGCGAGCGGCTGCCAAAGAGCTTTCCAACGAGGCACGGCTTACCCTTCTGGCTCTTCGGGCGTGGGAGCTGTGGCCAGAGCCGCGGCCCTACCGGAAAATGCTTCGCAGGCTGGCGCGGCGGCGCCAAGTGGGCGCCGGTGGCGCCGAGGCTGACGGCCGCCGCAAAGCCCGCAGTCCCACGGGCTGTGGGGCCACGCGAGCGGCTGCCAAAGAGCTTTCCAACGAGGCACGGCTTTCCCTCCTGGCTCTTCGGGCGTGGGAGATGTCGCCAGAGCCGCGGCCCTACCGGAAAATGCTTCGCAGGCTGGCGCGTCGGCGCCAGGTGGGCGCCGGTGCCGCCGAGGCTGACGGCCGCCGCAAAGCCCGCAGCCCCACGGGCTGTGGCGCCACGCGAGCGGCTGCCAAAGAGCTTTCCAACGAGGCACGGCTTTCCCTCCTGGCTCTTTGGGCGTGGGAGCTGTGGTCAGAGCTGCTGCCCTACCGGAAAATGCATCGAAGGCTGGCGCGGCGGCGCCAAGTGGGCGCCGGTGGCGCCAAGGCTGACGGCCGCCGCAAAGCCCGCAGCCCACGGGCTGTGGGGCCACGCGAGCGGCTGCCAAAGAGCTTTCCAACGAGGCACGGCTTTCCCTCCTGGCTCTTCGGGCGTGGGAGTTGTCACCAGAGCCGCGGCCCTACCGGAAAATGCTTCGCAGGCTGGCGCGGCGGCGCCAGGTGGGCGCCGGTGGCGCCGAGGCTGACGGCCGCCGCAAAGCCCGCAGCCCCACGGGCTGTGGGGCCACGCGAGCGGCTGCCAAAGAGCTTTCCAACGAGGCACGGCTTTCCCTCCTGGCTCTTCGGGTGTGGGAGCTGTGGCCAGAGCCGCGGCCCCTACCAGAAAATGCTTCGCAGGCTGGCGTGGCGGCGCCACGTTGGGCGCCGGTGGAGCCGAGGCTGACGGCCGCCGCAAAGCCCGCAGCCCCAAGGGCTGTGGGGCCACGCGAGCGGCTGCCAAAGAGCTTTCCAACGAGGCACGGCTTTCCCCTCCTGGCTCTTTGGGCGTGGGAGCTGTGGTCAGAGCCGCGGCCCTACCGGAAAATGCTTCGCAGGCTGGCGCGGCGGCGCCACGTGGTCGCCGGGGGCGCCGAGGCTGACGGCCGCCGCAAAGCCCGCAGCCCCACGGGCTGTGGGGCCATGCGAGCGGCTGCCAAAGAGCTTTCCAACGAGGCACGGCTTACCCTTCTGGCTCTTCGGGCGTGGGAGCTGTGGCCAGAGCCGCGGCCCTACCGGAAAATGCTTCGCAGGCTGGCGCGGCGGCGCCAAGTGGGCGCCGGTGGCGCCGAGGCTGACGGCCGCCGCAAAGCCCGCAGCCCCACGGGCTGTGGGGACACGCGAGCGGCTGCCAAAGAGCTTTCCAACGAGGCACGGCTTTCCCTCCTGGCTCTTCGGACGTGGGAGCTGTGGCCAGAGCCGCGGCCCTACCGGAAAATGCTTCGCAGGCTGGCGCGGCGGCGCGACATGGGTACCGGTGGCGCCGAGGCTGACGGCCGCCGCAAAGCCTGCAGCCCCACGGGCTGTGCGGCCACGCAAGCGGCTGCCAAAGTGCTTTCCAGCGAGGCACGTCTTTCCGACCTGGCTCTTCGGGCGTGGGAGCTGTGGCCAGAGCCGCGGCCCTACTGGAAAATGCATCGAAGGCTGGCGCGGCGGCGCCAAGTGGGCGCCGGTGGCGCGAGGCTGACGGCCGCCGCAAAGCCCGCAGCCCCACGGGCTGTGGGGCCACGCGAGCGGCTGCCAAAGAGCTTTCCAACGAGGCACGGCTTTCCCTCCTGGCTCTTCGGGCGTGGGAGCTGTGGCCAGAGCCGCGGCCCTACCGGAAAATGCATCGAAGGCTGCGCAGCGGCGCCAAGTGGGCGCCGGTGGCGCCGAGGCTGACGGCAGCCGCAAAGCCCGCAGCCCCACGGGCTGGGGGGGCCACGCGAGCGGCTGCCAAAGAGCTTTCCAACGAGGCACGGCTTTCCCTCCTGGCTCTTCGGGCGTGGGAGCTGTGGCCAGAGACTCGGCCCTTCCGGAAAATGCTTCGCAGGCTGCGCGGAGGCAAAACCTGCGCGCCGGTGGCGCCGAGGCTGACGGCCGCCGGAAAGCCCGCAGCCCCACGGGCTGTGGGTCCACGCGAGCGGCTGCCAAATAGCTTTCCAACGAGGCCACGGCTTTCCCTCCTGGCTCTTCGGGCGTGGGAGCTGTGGCCAGAGCCGCGGCCCTACCAGAAAATGCTTCGCAGGCTGGCTTGACGGCGCCACGTGGGCGCCGGTGGCGCCGAGGCTGACGGCCGCCGCAAAGCCCGCAGCCCCACGGGCTGTGGGGCCACGCGAGCGGCTGCCAAAGAGCTTTCTAACGAGGCACGGCTTTCCCTCGTGGCTCTTTCGGGCGTGGGAGCTGTGGCCAGAGCCGCGGCCCTACCGGAAAATGCTTCGCAGGCTGGCGCGGCGGCGCCACGTGGGCACTGGTGGCGCCGAGGCCGACGGCCGCCGCAAATCCCGCAGCCCCACGGGCTGTGGGGCCACGCGAGCGGCTGCCAAAGAGCTTTCCAACGAGGCACGGCTTTCCCTCCTGGCTCTTCGGGCGTGGGAGCTGTGGCCAGAGCCGCGTCCCTACCGGAAAATGCTTCGCAGGCTGGCGTGGCGGCGCCACGTGGGCGCCGGTGGAGCCGAGGCTGACGGCCGCCGCAAAGCCCGCAGTCCCACGGGCTGTGGGGCCACGCGAGCGGCTGCCAAAGAGCTTTCCAACGAGGCACGGCTTTCCCTCCTGGCTCTTCGGGCGTGGGAGCTGTGGCCAGAGCCGCGGCCCTACCGGAAAATGCTTCGCAGGCTGGCGCGGAGGCGCGCCATGGGTACCGGTGGCGCCGAGGCTGACGGCCGCCGCAAAGCCTGCAGCCCCAAGGGCTGTGCGGCCACGCAAGCGGCTGCCAAGAGCTTTCCAGCGAGGCACGTCTTTCCGTCCTGGCTCTTCGGGCGTGGGAGCTGTGGCCAGAGCCGCGGCCCTACCGGAAAATGCATCGAAGGCTGGCGCAGCGGCGCCAAGTGGGCGCCGGTGGCGCCGAGGCTGACGGCAGCCGCAAAGCCCGCAGCCCCACGGGCTGGGGGGCCACGCGAGCGGCTGCCAAAGAGCTTTCCAACGAGGCACGGCTTTCCCTCCTGGCTCTTCTGGCGTGGCAGCTGTGGCCAGAGACTCGGCCCTTCCGGAAAATGCTTCGCAGGCTGCGCGGAGGCCCACGTGCGCGCCGCTGGCGCCGAGGCTGACGGCCGCCGGAAAGCCCGCAGCCCCAAGGGCTGTGGGGCCACGCGAGCGGCTGCCAAAGAGCTTTCCAACGAGGCACGGCTTTCCCTCCTGGCTCTTCGGGTGTGGGAGCTGTGGCCAGAGCCGTGGCCCTACCAGAAAATGCTTCGCAGGCTGGCGTGGCGGCGCCATGTGGGCGCCGGTGGCGCCGAGGCTGACGGCCGCCGCAAAGCCCGCAGCCCACGGGCTGTGGGGCCACGCGAGCGGCTGCCAAAGAGCTTTCTAACGAGGCACGGCTTTCCCTCCTGGCTCTTCGGGCGTGGGAGCTGTGGCCAGAGCCGCGGCCCTACCGGAAATGCTTCGCAGGCTGGCGCGGCGGCGCCAAGTTGGCGCCGGTGGCGCCGAGGCTGACGGCCGCCGCAAAGCCCGCAGTCCCACGGGCTGTGGGGCCACGCGAGCGGCTGCCAAAGAGCTTTCCAACGAGGCACGGCTTTCCCTCCTGGCTCTTCGGGCGTGGGAGCTTTGGCCAGAGCCGCGGCCCTACCGGAAAATGCTTCGCAGGCTGGCGCGGCGGCGCCAGGTGGGCGCCGGTGCCGCCGAGGCTGACGGCCGCCGCAAAGCCCGCAGCCCCACGGGCTGTGGGGCCACGCGAGCGGCTGCCAAAGAGCTTTCCAACGAGGCACGGCTTTCCCTCCTGGCTCTTTGTGCGTGGGAGCTGTGGTCAGAGCTGCGGCCCTACCGGAAAATGCATCGAAGGCTGGCGCGGCGGCGCCAAGTGGGCGCCGGTGGCGCCGAGGCTGACGGCCGCCGCAAAGCCCGCAGCCCCACGGGCTGTGGGGCCACGCGAGCGGCTGCCAAAGAGCTTTCCAACGAGGCACGGCTTTCCCTCCTGGCTCTTCGGGCGTGGGAGTTGTCGCCAGAGCCGCGGCCCTACCGGAAAATGCTTCGCAGGCTGGCGCGGCGGCGCCAGGTGGGCGCCGGTGGCGCCGAGGCTGACGGCCGCCGCAAAGCCCGCAGCCCCACGGGCTGTGGGGCCACGCGAGCGGCTGCCAAAGAGCTTTCCAACGAGGCACGGCTTTCCCTCCTGGCTCTTCGGGTGTGGGAGCTGTGGCCAGAGCCGCGGCCCTACCAGAAAATGCTTCGCAGGCTGGCGCGGCGGCGCCAAGTGGGCGCCGGTGGCGCCGAGGCTGACGGCCGCCGCAAAGCGCGCGGCCCCACGGGCTGTGGGGCCACGCGAGCGGCTGCCAAAGAGCTTTCCAACAAGGCACGGCTTTCCCTCCTGGCTCTTCGGGCGTGGGAGTTGTCGCCAGAGCCGCGGCCCTACCGGAAAATGCTTCGCAGGCTGGCGCGGCGGCGCCAAGTGGGCGCCGGTGGCGCCGAGGCTGACGGCCGCCGCAAAGCGCGCGGCCCCACGGGCTGTGGGGCCACGCGAGCGGCTGCCAAAGAGCTTTCCAACAAGGCACGGCTTTCCCTCCTGGCTCTTCGGGCGTGGGAGTTGTCGCCAGAGCCGCGGCCCTACCGGAAAATGCTTCGCAGGCTGGCGCGGCGGCGCCAAGTGGGCGCCGGTGGCGCCGAGGCTGACGGCCGCCGCAAAGCCCGCAGCCCCACGGGCTGTGGGGCCACGCGAGCGGCTGCCAAAGAGCTTTCCAACGAGGCACGGCTTTCCCTCCTGGCTCTTCGGGCGTGGGAGCTTTGGCCAGAGCCGCGGCCCTACAGGAAAATGCTTCGTAGGCTGGCGCGGCGGCGCGACATGGGTACCGGTGGCGCCGAGGCTGACAACCGCCGCAAAGCCTGCAGCCCCAAGGGCTGTGCGGCCACGCAAGCGGCTGCCAAAGAGCTTTCCAACGAGGCACGTCTTTCCGTCCTCGCTCTTCGGGCGTTGGAGCTGTGGCCAGAGCCGCGGCCCTACCAGAAAATGCTTCGCAGGCTGGCTTGACGGCGCCACGTGGGCGCCGGTGGAGCCGAGGCTGACGGCCGCCGCAAAGCCCGCAGCCCCACAGGCTGTGGGGCCACGCGAGCGGCTGCCAAAGAGCTTTCTAACGAGGCACGGCTTTCCCTCCTGGCTCTTCGGGCGTGGGAGCTGTGGTCAGAGCCGCGGCCCTACCGGAAAATGCTTCGCAGGCTGGCGCAGCGGCGCCACGTGGTCGCCGGGGGCGCCGAGGCTGACGGCCGCCGCAAAGCCCGCAGCCCCACGGGCTGGGGGGCCACGCGAGCGGCTGCCAAAGAGCTTTCCAACGAGGCACGGCTTTCCCTCCTGGCTCTTCGGGCGTGGGAGCTGTGGCCAGAGACTCGGCCCTTCCGGAAAATGCTTCGCAGGCTGCGCGGAGGCCCAACCTGCGCGCCGGTGGCGCCGAGGCTGACGGCCGCCGGAAAGCCCGCAGCCCCACGGACTGTGGGTCCACGCGAGCGGCTGCCAAAGAGCTTTCCAACGAGGCACGGCTTTCCCTCCTGGCTCTTCGGGCGTGGGAGCTGTGGCCAGAGCCGCGGCCCTACCAGAAAATGCTTCGCAGGCTGGCTTGACGGCGCCACGTGGGCGCCGGTGGCGCCGAGGCTGACGGCCGCCGCAAAGCCCGCAGCCCCACGGGCTGTGGGGCCACGCGAGCGGCTGCCAAAGAGCTTTCTAACGAGGCACGGCTTTCCCTCGTGGCTCTTCGGGCGTGGGAGCTGTGGCCAGAGCCGCGGCCCTACCGGAAAATGCTTCGCAGGCTGGCGCGGCGGCGCCACGTGGGCACTGGTGGCGCCGAGGCCGACAGCCGCCGCAAATCCCGCAGCCCCACGGGCTGTGGGGCCACGCGAGCGGCTGCCAAAGAGCTTTCCAACGAGGCACGGCTTTCCCTCCTGGCTCTTCGGGCGTGGGAGCTGTGGCCAGAGCCGCGTCCCTACCGGAAAATGCTTCGCAGGCTGGCGTGGCGGCGCCACGTGGGCGCCGGTGGAGCCGAGGCTGACGGCCGCCGCAAAGCCCGCAGTCCCACGGGCTGTGGGGCCACGCGAGCGGCTGCCAAAGAGCTTTCCAACGAGGCACGGCTTTCCCTCCTGGCTCTTCGGGCGTGGGAGCTGTGGCCAGAGCCGCGGCCCTACCGGAAAATGCTTCGCAGGCTGGCGCGGCGGCGCGCCATGGGTACCGGTGGCGCCGAGGCTGACGGCCGCCGCAAAGCCTGCAGCCCCAAGGGCTGTGCGGCCACGCAAGCGGCTGCCAAAGAGCTTTCCAGCGAGGCACGGCTTTCCATCCTGGCTCTTCGGGCGTGGGAGCTGTGGCCAGAGCCGCGGCCCTACCGGAAAATGCATCGAAGGCTGGCGCAGCGGCGCCAAGTGGGCGCCGGTGGCGCCGAGGCTGACGGCAGCCGCAAAGCCCGCAGCCCCACGGGCTGGGGGGCCACGCGAGCGGCTGCCAAAGAGCTTTCCAACGAGGCATGGCTTTCCCTCCTGGCTCTTTGGGCGTGGGAGCTGTGGTCAGAGCCGCGGCCCTACCGGAAAATGCTTCGCAGGCTGGCGCGGCGGCGCCAGGTGGGCGCCGGTGCCGCCGAGGCTGACGGCCGCCGCAAAGCCCGCAGCCCCACGGGCTGTGGGGCCACGCGAGCGGCTGCCAAAGAGCTTTCCAACGAGGCACGGCTTTCCCTCCTGGCTCTTTGTGCGTGGGAGCTGTGGTCAGAGCTGCGGCCCTACCGGAAAATGCATCGAAGGCTGGCGCGGCGGCGCCAAGTGGGCGCCGGTGGCGCCGAGGCTGACGGCCGCCGCAAAGCCCGCAGCCCCACGGGCTGTGGGGCCACGCGAGCGGCTGCCAAAGAGCTTTCCAACGAGGCACGGCTTTCCCTCCTGGCTCTTCGGGCGTGGGAGTTGTCGCCAGAGCCGCGGCCCTACCGGAAAATGCTTCGCAGGCTGGCGCGGCGGCGCCAGGTGGGCGCCGGTGGCGCCGAGGCTGACGGCCGCCGCAAAGCCCGCAGCCCCACGGGCTGTTGGGCCACGCGAGCGGCTGCCAAAGAGCTTTCCAACGAGGCACGGCTTTCCCTCCTGGCTCTTCGGGTGTGGGAGCTGTGGCCAGAGCCGCGGCCCTACCAGAAAATGCTTCACAGGCTGGCGTGGCGGCGCCACGTGGGCGCCGGTGGAGCCGAGGCTGACGGCCGCCGCAAAGCCCGCAGCCCCAAGGGCTGTGGGGCCACGCGAGCGGCTGCCAAAGAGCTTTCCAACGAGGCACGGCTTTCCCTCCTGGCTCTTTGGGCGTGGGAGCTGTGGTCAGAGCCGCGGCCCTACCGGAAAATACTTCGCAGGCTGGCGCGGCGGCGCCACGTGGTCGCCGGTGGCGCCGAGGCTGACGGCCGCCGCAAAGCCCGCAGCCCCACGGGCTGTGGGGCCATGCGAGCGGCTGCCAAAGAGCTTTCCAACGAGGCACGGCTTACCCTTCTGGCTCTTCGGGCGTGGGAGCTGTGGCCAGAGCCGCGGCCCTACCGGAAAATGCTTCGCAGGCTGGCGCGGCGGCGCCAAGTGGGCGCCGGTGGCGCCGAGGCTGACGGCCGCCGCAAAGCCCGCAGCCCCACGGGCTGTGGGGCCACGCGAGCGGCTGCCAAAGAGCTTTCCAACGAGGCACGGCTTTCCCTCCTGGCTCTTTGGGCGTGGGAGCTGTGGCCAGAGCCGCGGCCCTACCGGAAAATGCTTCGCAGGCTGGCGCGGCGGCGCGACATGGGTACCGGTGGCGCCGAGGCTGACGGCCGCCGCAAAGCCTGCAGCCCCACGGGCTGTGCGGCCACGCAAGCGGCTGCCAAAGAGCTTTCCAGCGAGGCACGTCTTTCCGACCTGGCTCTTCGGGCGTGGGAGCTGTGGCCAGAGCCGCGGCCCTACTGGAAAATGCATCGAAGGCTGGCGCGGCGGCGCCAAGTGGGCGCCGGTGGCGCCGAGGCTGACGGCCGCCGCAAAACCCGCAGCCCCACGGGCTGGGGGGCCACGCGAGCGGCTGCCAAAGAGCTTTCCAACGAGGCACGGCTTTCCCTCCTGGCTCTTCGGGCGTGGGAGCTGTGGCCAGAGACTCGGCCCTTCCGGAAAATGCTTCGCAGGCTGCGCGGAGGCCCCACGTGAGCGCCGGTGGCGCCGAGGCTGACGGCCGCCGGAAAGCCCGCAGCCCCACGGGCTGTGGGGCCACGCGAGCGGCTGCCAAAGAGCTTTCCAACGAGGCACGGCTTTCCCTCCTGGCTCTTCGGGTGTGGGAGCTGTGGCCAGAGCCGCGGCCCTACCAGAAAATGCTTCGCAGGCTGGCTTGACGGCGCCACGTGGGCGACGGTGGAGCCGAGGCTGACGGCCGCCGCAAAGCCCGCAGCCCCACGGGCTGTGGGGCCACGCGAGCGGCTGCCAAAGAGCTTTCTAACGAGGCACGGCTTTCCCTCCTGGCTCTTCGGGCGTGGGAGCTGTGGCCAGAGCCGCGGCCCTACCGGAAAATGCTTCGCAGGCTGGCGCGGCGGCGCCACGTGGGCACCGGTGGCGCCGAGGCCGACGGCCGCCGCAAATCCTGCAGCCCCACGGGCTGTGGGGCCACGCGAGCGGCTGCCAAAGAGCTTTCCAACGAGGCACGGCTTTCCCTCCTGGCTCTTCGGGCGTGGGAGCTGTGGCCAGAGCCGCGGCCCTACCGGAAAATGCTTCGCAGGCTGGCGCGGTGGCTCCAGGTGGGCGCCGGTGGCGCCGAGGCCGACGGTCGCCGCAAAGCCCGCAGCCCCACGTGCTGTGGGGCCACGCGAACGGCTGCCAAAGAGCTTTCCAACGAGGCACGGCTTTCCCTCCTGGCTCTTTGGGCGTGGAAGCTGTGGCCAGAGCCTCGGCCCTACCGGAAAATTCTTCGCAGGCTGGCGCGGCGGCGCCACGTGGGCTCCGGTGGTGCCGAGGCTGACGGCCGCCGCAAAGCCCGCAGCCCCACTGGCTGTGGGGCCACGCGAGCGGCTGCCAAAGAGCTTTCCAACGAGGCACGGCTTTCCCTCCTGGCTCTTCGGGCGTGGGAGTTGTCGCCAGAGATGCGGCCCTACCGGAAAATGCTTCGTAGGCTGGCGCAGCGGCGGAAAGTGGGCGCCGGTGGCGCCGAGGCTGACGGCCGCCGCAAAGCGCGCGGCCCCACGGGCTGTGGGGCCACGCGAGCGGCTGCCAAAGAGCTTTCCAACAAGGCACGGCTTTCCCTCCTGGCTCTTCGGGCGTGGGAGTTGTCGCCAGAGCCGCGGCCCTACCGGAAAATGCTTCGCAGGCTGGCGCGGCGGCGCCAAGTGGGCGCCGGTGGCGCCGAGGCTGACGGCCGCCGCAAAGCCCGCAGCCCCACGGGCTGTGGGGCCACGCGAGCGGCTGCCAAAGAGCTTTCCAACGAGGCACGGCTTTCCCTCCTGGCTCTTCGGGCGTGGGAGCTTTGGCAAGAGCCGCGGCCCTACCGGAAAATGCTTCGTAGGCTGGCGCGGCGGCGCGACATGGGTACCGGTGGCGCCGAGGCTGACGGCCGCCGCAAAGCCTGCAGCCCCAAGGGCTGTGCGGCCACGCAAGCGGCTGCCAAAGAGCTTTCCAACGAGGCACGTCTTTCCGTCCTCGCTCTTCGGGTGTTGGAGCTGTGGCCAGAGCCGCGGCCCTACCAGAAAATGCTTCGCAGGCTGGCTTGACGGCGCCACGTGGGCGCCGGTGGAGCCGAGGCTGACGGCTGCCGCAAAGCCCGCAGCCCCACAGGCTGTGGGGCCACGCGAGCGGCTGCCAAAGAGCTTTCTAACGAGGCACGGCTTTCCCTCCTGGCTCTTCGGGCGTGGGAGCTGTGGCCAGAGCCGCGGCCCTACCGGAAAATGCTTCGCAGGCTGGCGCGGCGGCGCCACGTGGGCACCGGTGGCGCCGAGGCCGACGGCCGCCGCAAATCCTGCAGCCCCACGGGCTGTGGGGCCACGCGAGCGGCTGCCAAAGAGCTTTCCAACGAGGCATGGCTTTCCCTCCTGGCTCTTCGGGCGTGGGAGCTGTGGCCAGAGCCGCGGCCCTACCGGAAAATGCTTCGTAGGCTGGCGCGGTGGTCGCCAGGTGGTCGCCGGTGGCGCCGAGGCTGACGGCCGCCGCAAAGCCCGCAGCCCCACGGGCTGTGGGGCCACGCGAGCGGCTGCCAAAGAGCTTTCCAACGAGGCACGGCTTTCCCTCCTGGCTCTTCGGGCGTGGGAGCTGTGGCCAGAGCCGCGGCCCTACCGGAAAATGCTTCGCAGGCTGGCGCGGTGGCGCCAGGTGGGCGCCGGTGGCGCCGAGGCTGACGGTCGCCGCAAAGCCCGCAGCCCCACGGGCTGTGGGGCCACGCGAGCGGCTGCCAAAGAGCTTTCCAACCGGGCACGGCTTTCCCTCCTGGCTCTTCGGGCGTGGGAGTTGTCGCCAGAGCTACGGCCCTACCGGAAAATGCTTCGTAGGCTGGCGCGGCGGCGGAAAGTGGGCGCCGGTGGCGCCGAGGCTGACGGCCGCCGCAAATCCCGCAGCCCCACGGGCTGTGGGGCCACGCGAGCGGCTGCCAAAGAGCTTTCCAACGAGGCACGGCTTTCCCTCCTGGCTCTTCGGGCGTGGGAGCTGTTGCCAGAGCTGCGGCCCTACAGGAAAATGCTTCGCAGCCTGACGCAGCGGCGACAGGTGGGCGCCGGTGTTGCTGAGGCTGACGGCCGCCGCAAAGCCCGCAGCCCCACGGGCTATGGGGCCACGCGAGCGGCTGCCAAAGAGCTTTCCAACGAGGCACGGCTTTCCCTCCTGGCTCTTCGGGCGTGGGAGTTGTCGCCAGAGCCGCGGCCCTACCGGAAAATGCTTCGCAGACTGGCGCGGCGGCGCCAGGTGGGCGCCGGTGGCGCCGAGGCTGACGGCCGCCGCAAAGCCCGCAGCCCCACGGGCTGTGGGGCCACGCGAGCGGCTGCCAAAGAGCTTTCCAACGAGGCACGGCTTTCCCTCCTGGCTCTTCGGGCGTGGGAGTTGTCGCCAGAGCCGCGGCCCTACCGGAAAATGCTTCGCAGGCTAGTGCGGCGGCGCCAGGTGGGCGCCGGTGGCACCGAGGCTGACGGCCGCCGCAAAGCCCGCAGCCCCACGGGCTGTGGGGCCACGCGAGCGGCTGCCAAAGAGCTTTCCAACGAGGCATGGCTTTCCCTCCTGGCTCTTCGGGCGTGGGAGCTGTGGCCAGAGCCGCGGCCCTACCAGAAAATGCTTCGCAGGCTGGCGTGGCGGCGCCACGTTGGCGCCGGTGGAGCCGAGGCTGACGGCCGCCGCAAAGCCCGCAGCCCCAAGGGCTGTGGGGCCACGCGAGCGGCTGCCAAAGAGCTTTCCAACGAGGCACGGCTTTCCCTCCTGGCTCTTTGGGCGTGGGAGCTGTGGTCAGAGCCGCGGCCCTACCGGAAAATGCTTCGCAGGATGGCGCGGCGGCGCCACGTGGTCGCCGGTGGCGCCGAGGCTGATGGCCGCCGCAAAGCCCGCAGCCCCACGGGCTGTGGGGCCACGCGAGCGGCTGCCAAAGAGCTTTCCAACGAGGCACGGCTTACCCTCCTGGCTCTTCGGGAGTGGGAGTTGTCGCCAGAGCCGCGGCCCTACCGGAAAATGCTTCGCAGGCTGGCGCGGCGGCGCCAAGTGGGCGCCGGTGGCGCCGAGGCTGACGGCCGCCGCAAAGCCCGCAGCCCCATGGGCTGTGGGGCCACGCGAGCGGCTGCCAAAGAGCTTTCCAACGAGGCACGGCTTTCCCTCCTGGCTCTTCGGGCGTGGGAGCTGTGGCCAGAGCCGTGGCCCTACCGGAAAATGCTTCGCAGGCTGGGGCGGCGGCGCGACATGGGTAGCGGTGGCGCCGGGGCTGACGGCCGCCGCAAAGCCTGCAGCCCCAAGGGCTGTGCGGCCACGCAAGCGGCTGCCAAAGAGCTTTCCAGCGAGGCACGTCTTTCCGTCCTGGCTCTTCGGGCATGGGAGCTGTGGCCAGAGACTCGGCCCTTCCGGAAAATGCTTCGCAGGCTGCGCGGAGGCCCCACGTGCGCGCCCGTGGCGCCGAGGCTGACGGCCGCCGCAAAGCCCGCAGCCCCACGGGCTGTGGGGCCACGCGAGCGGCTGCCAAAGAGCTTTCCAACGAGGCACGGCTTTCCCTCCTGGCTCTTTGGGCGTGGGAGCTGTGGTCAGAGCCGCGGCCCTACCGGAAAATGCTTCGCAGGCTGGCGCGGCAGCGCCAGGTGGGCGCCGGTGGCGCCGAGGCTGACGGCCGCCGCAAAGCCCGCAGCCCCACGGGCTGTGGGGCCACGCGAGCGGCTGCCAAAGAGCTTTCTAACGAGGCACGGCTTTCCCTCCTGGCTCTTCGGGCGTGGGAGCTGTGGCCAGAGCCGCGGCCCTACCGGAAAATGCTTCGCAGGCTGGCGCGGTGGCGCCAGGTGGGCGCCGGTGGCGCCGAGGCTGACAGTCGCCGCAAAGCCTGCAGCCCCACGTGCTGTGGGGCCACGCGAGCGGCTGCCAAAGAGCTTTCCAACGAGGCACGGCTTTTCCTCCTGGCTCTTCGGGCGTGGAAGCTGTGGCCAGAGCCTCGGCCCTACCGGAAAATGCTTCGCAGGCTGGCGCGGCGGCGCCACGTGGGCTCCGGTGGCGCCGAGGCTGACGGCCGCCGCAAAGCCCGCAGCCCCACGGGCTGTGGGGCCACGCGAGCGGCTGCCAAAGAGCTTTCCAACCGGGCACGGCTTTCCCTCCTGGCTCTTCGGGCGTGGGAGTTGTCGCCAGAGCTGCGGCCCTACCGGAAAATGCTTCGTAGGCTGGCGCGGCGGCGGAAAGTGGGCGCCGGTGGCGCTGAGGCTGACGGCCGCCGCAAAGCCCGCAGCCCTACGGGCTGTGGGGCCACGCGAGCGGCTGCCAAAGTGCTTTCCAACGAGGCACGGCTTTCCCTCCTGGCTCTTCGGGCGTGGGAGTTGTCGCCAGAGCCGCGGCCCTACCGGAAAATGCTTCGCAGGCTGGCGCGGCGGCGCCAGGTGGGCGCCGGTGGCGCCGAGGCTGACGGCCGCCACAAAGCCCGCAGCCCCACGGGCTGTGGTGCCACGCGAGCGGCTGCCAAAGAGCTTTCCAACGAGGCACGGCTTTCCCTCCTGGCTCTTTGGGCGTGGGAGCTGTGGCCAGAGCCGCGGCCCTACCGGAAAATGCTTCGCAGGATGGCGTGGCGGCGCCACGTGGTCGCCGGTGGCACCGAGGCTGATGGCCGCCGCAAAGCCCGCAGCCCCACGGGCTGTGGGGCTACGCGAGCGGCTGCCAAAGAGCTTTCCAACGAGGCACGGCTTACCCTCCTGGCTCTTCGGGCGTGGGAGTTGTCGCCAGAGCCGCGGCCCTACCGGAAAATGCTTCGCAGGCTGGCGCGGCGGCGCCAAGTGGGCGCCGGTGGCGCCGAGGCTGACGGCCGCCGCAAAGCCCGCAGCCCCATGGGCTGTGGGGCCACGCGAGCGGCTGCCAAAGAGCTTTCCAACGAGGCACGGCTTTCCCTCCTGGGTCTTCGGGCGTGGGAGCTGTGGCCAGAGCCGTGGCCCTACCGGAAAATGCTTCGCAGGCTGGGGCGGCGGCGCGACATGGGTACCGTTGGCGCCGAGGCTGACGGCCGCCGCAAAGCCTGCAGCCCCAAGGGCTGTGCGGCCACGCAAGCAGCTGCCAAAGAGCTTTCCAGCGAGGCACGTCTTTCCGTCCTGGCTCTTCGGGCGTGGGAGCTGTGACCAGAGACTCGGCCCTTCCGGAAAATGCTTCGCAGGCTGCGCGGAGGCCCCACGTGCGCGCCCGTGGCGCCGAGGCTGACGGCCGCCGCAAAGCCCGCAGCCCCACGGGCTGTGGGGCCACGCGAGCGGCTGCCAAAGAGCTTTCCAACGAGGCACGGCTTTCCCTCCTGGCTCTTTGGGCGTGGGAGCTGTGGTCAGAGCCGCGGCCCTACCGGAAAATGCTTCGCAGACTGGCGCGGCGGCGCCAGGTGGGCGCCGGTGGCGCCGAGGCTGACGGCCGCCGCAAAGCCCGCAGCCCCACGGGCTGTGGGGCCACGCGAGCGGCTGCCAAAGAGCTTTCTAACGAGGCACGGCTTTCCCTCCTGGCTCTTCGGGCGTGGGAGCTGTGGCCAGAGCCGCGGCCCTACCGGAAAATGCTTCGCAGGCTGGCGCGGCGGCGCCACGTGGGCACCGGTTGCGCCGAGGCCGACGGCCGCCGCAAAGCCCGCAGCCCCACGGGCTGTGGGGCCACGCGAGCGGCTGCCAAAGAGCTTTCCAACGAGGCACGGCTTTCCCTCCTGGCTCTTCGGGCGTGGGAGTTGTCGCCAGAGCCGCGGCCCTACCGGAAAATGCTTCGCAGGCTGGCGCGGCGGCGCCAGGTGGGCGCCGGTGGCGCCGAGTCTGACGGCCGCCACAAAGCCCGCAGCCCCACGGGCTGTGGGGCCACGCGAGCGGCTGCCAAAGAGCTTTCCAACGAGGCACGGCTTTCCCTCCTGGCTCTTTGGGTGTGGGAGCTGTGGCCAGAGCCGCGGCCCTACCAGAAAATGCTTCGCAGGCTGGCGCGGCGGCGCCAAGTGGGCGCCGGTGGCGCCGAGGCTGACGGCCGCCGCAAAGCCCGCAGCCCCATAGGCTGTGGGGCCACGCGAGCGGCTGCCAAAGAGCTTTCCAACGAGGCACGGCTTTCCCTCCTGGCTCATCGGGAGTGGGAGCTGTGGCCAGAGCCGTGGCCCTACCGGAAAATGCTTCGCAGGCTGGGGCGGCGGCGCGACATGGGTACCGGTGGCGCCGAGGCTGACGGCCGCCGCAAAGCCTGCAGCCCCAAGGGCTGTGCGGCCACGCAAGCGGCTGCCAAAGAGCTTTCCAGCGAGGCACGTCTTTCCGTCCTGGGTCTTCGGGCGTGGGAGCTGTGGCCAGAGACTCGGCCCTTCCGGAAAATGCTTCGCAGGCTGCGCGGAGGCGGAAAGTGGGCGCCCGTGGCGCCGAGGCTGACGGCCGCCGCAAAGCCCGCAGCCCCACGGGCTGTGGGGCCACGCGAGCGGCTGCCAAAGAGCTTTCCAACGAGGCACGGCTTTCCCTCCTGGCTCTTTGGGCGTGGGAGCTGTGGTCAGAGCCGCGGCCCTACCGGAAAATGCTTCGCAGGCTGGCGCGGCGGCGCCAGGTGGGCGCCGGTGGCGCCGAGGCTGACGGCCGCCGCAAAGCCCGCAGCCCCACGGGCTGTGGGGCCACGCGTGCGGCTGCCAAAGAGCTTTCTAACGAGGCACGGCTTTCCCTCCTGGCTCTTCGGGCGTGGGAGCTGTGGCCAGAGCCGCGGCCCTACCGGAAAATGCTTCACAGGCTGACGTGGCGGCGCCAGGTGGGCGCCGGTGGCGCCGAGGCTGACGGCCGCCGCAAAGCCCGCAGCCCCACGGGCTGTGGGGCCACGCGAGCGGCTGCCAAAGAGCTTTCCAACGAGGCACGGCTTTCCCTCCTGGCTCTTCGGGCGTGGGAGTTGTCGCCAGAGCCGCGGCCCTACCCGAAAATGCTTCGCAGACTGGCGCGGCGGCGCCAGGTGGGCGCCGGTGGCGCCGAGGCTGACGGCCGCCGCAAAGCCCGCAGCCCCACGGGCTGTGGGGCCACGCGAGCGGCTGCCAAAGAGCTTTCCAACGAGGCACGGCTTTCCCTCCTGGCTCTTCGGGCGTGGGAGTTGTCGCTAGAGCCGCGGCCCTACCGGAAAATGCTTCGCAGGCTGGCGCGGCGGCGCCAGGTGGGCGCCAGTGGCGCCGAGGCTGACGGCCGCCACAAAGCCCGCAGCCCCACGGGCTGTGGGGCCACGCGAGCGGCTGCCAAAGAGCTTTCCAACGAGGCACGGCTTTCCCTCCTGGCTCTTCGGGAGTGGGAGCTGTGGCCAGAGCCGTGGCCCTACCGGAAAATGCTTCGCAGGCTGGGGCGGCGGCGCGACATGGGTACCGGTGGCGCCGAGGCTGACGGCCGCCGCAAAGCCTGTAGCCCCAAGGGCTGTGCGGCCACGCAAGCGGCTGCCAAAGAGCTTTCCAGCGAGGCACGTCTTTCCGTCCTGGCTCTTCGGGCGTGGGAGCTGTGGCCAGAGACTCGGCCCTTCCGGAAAATGCTTCGCAGGCTGCGCGGAGGCCCCACGTGCGCGCCCGTGGCGCCGAGGCTGACGGCCGCCGCAAAGCCCGCAGCCCCACGGGCTGTGGGGCCACGCGAGCGGCTGCCAAAGAGCTTTCCAACGAGGCACGGCTTTCCCTCCTGGCTCTTTGGGCGTGGGAGCTGTGGTCAGAGCCGCGGCCCTACCGGAAAATGCTTCGCAGGCTGGCGCGGCGGCGCCAGGTGGGCGCCGGTGGCGCCGAGGCTGACGGCCGCCGCAAAGCCCGCAGCCCCACGGGCTGTTGGGCCACGCGAGCGGCTGCCAAAGAGCTTTCTAACGAGGCACGGCTTTCCCTCCTGGCTCTTCGGGCGTGGGAGCTGTGGCCAGAGCCGCGGCCCTACCGGAAAATGCTTCGCAGGCTGGCGCGGCGGCGCCACGTGGGCACCGGTTGCGCCGAGGCCGACGGCCGCCGCAAAGCCCGCAGCCCCACGGGCTGTGGGGCCACGCGAGCGGCTGCCAAAGAGCTTTCCAACGAGGCACGGCTTTCCCTCCTGGCTCTTCGGGCGTGGGAGCTGTGGCCAGAGCCGCGGCCCTACCGGAAAATGCTTCACAGGCTGACGCGGCGGCGCCAGGTGGGCGCCGGTGGCGCCGAGGCTGACGGCCGCCGCAAAGCCCGCAGCCCCACGGGCTGTGGGGCCACGCGAGCGGCTGCCAAAGAGCTTTCTAACAAGGCACGGCTTTCCCTCCTGGCTATTTGGGCGTGGGAGCTGTGGTCAGAGCTGCGGCCCTACCGGAAAATGCATCGAAGGCTGGCGCGGCGGCGCCAAGTGGGCGCCGGTGGCGCCGAGGCTGACGGCCGCCGCAAAGCCTGCAACCCCACAGGCTGTGTGGCCACGCGAGCGGCTACCAAAGAGCTTTCCAATGAGGCACGGCTTTCCCTCCTGGCTTTTTGGGCGTGGGAGCTGTGGTCAGAGCCGCGGCCCTACCGGAAAATGCTTCGCAGGCTGGCGCGGCGGAGCCACGTGGGCGCCGGTGGCGCCGAGGCTGACGGCCGCCGCAAAGCCCGCAGGCCCACGGGCTGTGGGCCCACGCGAGCGGCTGCTAAAGAGCTTTCCAACGAGGCACGGCTTTCCCTCCTGGCACTTCGGGCGTGGGAGTTGTCGCCAGAGCCGCGGCCCTACCGGAAAATGCTTCGCAGGCTGGCGCGGCGGCGCCAAGTGGGCGCCGGTGGCACCGAGGCTGACGGCCGCCGCAAAGCCCGCAGCCCCACGGGCTGTGTGGCCACGCGAGCGGCTGCCAAAGAGCTTTCCAACGAGGCACGGCTTTCCCTCCTGGCTCTTTGGGCGTGGGAGCTGTGGCCAGAGCCGCTGCCCTACCGGAAAATGCTTCGCAGGGTGGCGCGGCGGTGCCAGGTGGGCGCCGGTGGCGCCGAGGCTGACGGCCGCCGCAAAGCCCGCAGCCCCACGGGCTGTGGGGCCACGCGAGCGGCTGCCAAAGAGCTTTCCAACGAGGCACGGCTTTCCCTCCTGGCTCTTCGGGCGTGGGAGCTGTGGCCAGAGCCGCGGCCCTGCCGGAAAATGCTTCGCGGGCTGGCGCGGCTGCGCCACGTGGGTGCCGGTGGCGCCGAGTCTGACGGCCGCCGCAAAGCCCGCAGCCCCACGGGCTGTGGGGCCACGCGAGCGGCTGCCAAAGAGCTTTCCAACGAGGCACGGCTTTCTCTCATGGCTCTTTGGGCGTGGGAGCTGTGGTCAGAGCTGCGGCCCTACCGGAAAATGCATCGAAGGCTGGCGCGGCGGCGCCAAGTGGGCGCCGGTGGCGCCGAGGCTGACGGCCGCCGCAAAGCCCGCAGCCCCACGGGCTGTGGGGCCACGGGAGCGGCTGCCAAAGAGCTTTCCAACGAGGCACGGCTTTCCCTCCTGGCTCTTCGGGCGTGGGAGCTGTGGTCAGAGCTGCGGCCCTACCGGAAAATGCTTCGCAGGCTGGCGCGGCGGCGCCAAGTGGCGCCGGTGGCACCGAGGCTGACGGCCGCCGCAAAGCCCGCAGCCCCACGGGCTGTGTGGCCACGCGAGCGGCTGCCAAAGAGCTTTCTAAAGAGGCACGGCTTTCCCTCCTGGCTTTTTGGGCGTGGGAGCTGTGGTCAGAGCCGCGGCCCTACCGGAAAATGCTTCGCAGGCTGGCGCGGCGGCGCCAGGTGGGCGCCGTTGGTGCCGAGGCTGACGGCCGCCGCAAAGCCTGCAGCCCCACAGGCTGTGGGGCCACGCGAGCGGCTGCCAAAGAGCTTTCCAACGAGGCACGGCTTTCCCTCCTGGCTCTTCGGGCGTGGGAGCTGTGGCCAGAGCCGCGGCCCTACCAAAAAATGCTTCGCGGGCTGGCGCGGCTGCGCCACGTGGGTGCCGGTGGCGCCGAGGCTGACGGCCGCCACAAAGCCCGCAGCCCCACGGGCTGTGGGGCCACGCGAGCGGCTGCCAAAGAGCTTTCCAGCGAGGCACGGCTTTCCCTCCTGGCTCATCGGGCGTGGGAGTCGTCGCCAGAGCCGCGGCCCTACCGGAAAATGCTTCGCAGGGTGGCGCGGCGGCGCCAGGTGGGCGCCGGTGGCGCCGAGGCTGACGGCCGCCGCAAAGCCTGCACCCCACGGGCTGTGGGGCCACGCGAGCGGCTGCCAAAGAGCTTTCCAATGAGGCACGGCTTTCCCTCCTGGCTCTTCGGGCGTGGGAGCTGTGGCCAGAGCCGCGGCCCTGCCGGAAAATGCTTCGCGGGCTGGCGCGGCTGCGCCACGTGGGTGCCGGTGGCGCCGAGTCTGACGGCCGCCGCAAAGCCCGCAGCCCCACGGGCTGTGGGGCCACGCGAGCGGCTGCCAAAGAGCTTTCCAACGAGGCACGGCTTTCTCTCCTGGCTCTTTGGGCGTGGGAGCTGTGGTCAGAGCTGCGGCCCTACCGGAAAATGCATCGAAGGCTGGCGCGGCGGCGCCAAGTGGGCGCCGGTGGCGCCGAGGCTGACGGCCGCCGCAAAGCCCGCAGCCCCACGGGCTGTGGGGCCACGTGAGCGGCTGCCAAAGAGTTTCCAACGAGGCACGGCTTTCCCTCCTGGCTCTTCGGGCGTGGGAGCTGTGGCCAGAGCCTCGGCCCTTCCGGAAAGTGCTTCGCGGGCTGCGCGGCGGCCCCACGTGGGCGCCGGTGGCGCCGAGGCTGACGGCCGCCGCAAAGCCCGCAGCCCCACGGGCTGTGGGTCCACGCGAGCGGCTGCTAAAGAGCTTTCCAACGAGGCATGGCTTTCCCTCCTGGCTCTTTGGGCGTGGGAGCTGTGGTCAGAGCTGCGGCCCTACCGGAAAATGCTTCGCAGGCTGGCGCGGCGGCGCCAAGTGGCGCCGGTGGCACCGAGGCTGACGGCCGCCGCAAAGCCCG
Organism: Chroicocephalus ridibundus; assembly: GCF_963924245.1. Classification (NCBI taxonomy): domain Eukaryota; kingdom Metazoa; phylum Chordata; class Aves; order Charadriiformes; family Laridae; genus Chroicocephalus; species Chroicocephalus ridibundus. Next base: position 1,196,417 of record NW_026961593.1, read on the forward strand.
CAGCCCCACGGGCTGTGTGGCCACGCGAGCGGCTGCCAAAGAGCTTTCTAAAGAGGCACGGCTTTCCCTCCTGGCTTTTTGGGCGTGGGAGCTGTGGTCAGAGCCGCGGCCCTACCGGAAAATGCTTCGCAGGCTGGCGCGGCGGCGCCAGGTGGGCGCCGTTGGTGCCGAGGCTGACGGCCGCCGCAAAGCCTGCAGCCCCACAGGCTGTGGGGCCACGCGAGCGGCTGCCAAAGAGCTTTCCAACGAGGCACGGCTTTCCCTCCTGGCTCTTCGGGCGTGGGAGCTGTGGCCAGAGCCGCGGCCCTACCAAAAAATGCTTCGCGGGCTGGCGCGGCTGCGCCACGTGGGTGCCGGTGGCGCCGAGGCTGACGGCCGCCACAAAGCCCGCAGCCCCACGGGCTGTGGGGCCACGCGAGCGGCTGCCAAAGAGCTTTCCAGCGAGGCACGGCTTTCCCTCCTGGCTCATCGGGCGTGGGAGTCGTCGCCAGAGCCGCGGCCCTACCGGAAAATGCTTCGCAGGGTGGCGCGGCGGCGCCAGGTGGGCGCCGGTGGCGCCGAGGCTGACGGCCGCCGCAAAGCCTGCACCCCACGGGCTGTGGGGCCACGCGAGCGGCTGCCAAAGAGCTTTCCAACGAGGCACGGCTTTCCCTCCTGGCTCTTCGGGCGTGGGAGCTGTGGCCAGAGCCGCGGCCCTGCCGGAAAATGCTTCGCGGGCTGGCGCGGCTGCGCCACGTGGGTGCCGGTGGCGCCGAGTCTGACAGCCGCCGCAAAGCCCGCAGCCCCACGTGCTGTGGGGCAACGTGAGCGGCTGCCAAAGAGCTTTCCAATGAGGCACGGCTTTCCCTCCTGGCTCTTTGGGCGTGGGAGCTGTGGTCAGAGCTGCGGCCCTTCCGGAAAATGCTTCGCAGGCTGCGCGGCGGCCCCACGTGGGCGCCGGTGGCGCCGAGGCTGACGGCCGCCGCAAAGCCCGCAGCCCCACGGGCTGTGGGGCCACGCGAGCGGCTGCCAAAGAGCTTTCCAACGAGGCACGGCTTTCCCTCCTGGCTCTTCAGGCGTGGGAGTTGTCGCCAGAGCCGCGGCCCTACCGGAAAATGCTTCGCAGGCTGGCGCGGCGGCGCCAGGTGGGTGCCGGTGGCGCCGAGGCTGAGGGCCGCCGCAAAGCCCGCAGCCCCAAGGGCTGTGGGGCCACGCGAGCGGCTGCCAAAGAGCTTTCCAACGAGGCACGGCTTTCCCTCCTGGCTCTTCGGGCGTGGGAGATGTCGCCAGAGACTCGGCCCTACCGGAAAATGCTTCGCAGGCTGGCGCGGCGGCGCCACGTGGGCACCGGTGGCGCCGAGGCTGACGGCCGCCGCAAAGCCCGCAGCCCACGGGCTGTGTGGCCACGCGAGCGGCTGCCAAAGAGCTTTCCAACGAGGCACGGCTTTCCCTCCTGGCTCTTCGGGCGTGGGAGCTGTGGCCAGAGCCTCGGCCCTTCCGGAAAGTGCTTAGCAGGCTGCGCGGCGGCCACACGTGGGCGCCGGTGGCGCCGAGGCTGACGGCCGCCGCAAAGCCCGCAGCCCCACGGGCTGTGGGGCAATGTGAGCGGCTGCCAAAGAGCTTTCCAACGAGGCACGGCTTTCCCTCCTGGCTCTTCGGGCGTGGGAGCTGTGGCCAGAGCCGCGGCCCTACCGGAAAATGCTTCGCAGGCTGGCGCGGCGGCGTCACGTGGGCGACGGTGGCGCCGAGGCTGACGGCCGCCGCAAAGCCCGCAGCCCCATAGGCTGTGGGGCCACGCGAGCGGCTGCCAAAGAGCTTTCCAACGAGGCACGGCTTTCCCTCCTGGCTCTTCGGGAGTGGGAGCTGTGGCCAGAGCCGTGGCCCTACCGGAAAATGCTTCGCAGGCTGGGTCGGCGGCGCGACATGGGTACCGGTGGCGCCGAGGCTGACGGCCGCCGCAAAGCCTGCAGCCCCAAGGACTGTGCGGCCACGCAAGCGGCTGCCAAAGAGCTTTCCAGCGAGGCACGGCTTTCCCTCCTGGCTCTTCGGGCGTGGGAGCTGTGGCCAGAGACTCGGCCCTTCCGGAAAATGCTTCGCAGGCTGCGCGGAGGCCCCACGTGCGCGCCCGTGGCGCCGAGGCTGACGGCCGCCGCAAAGCCCGCAGCCCCACGGGCTGTGGGGCCACGCGAGCGGCTGCCAAAGAGCTTTCCAACGAGGCACGGCTTTCCCTCCTGGCTCTTTGGGCGTGGGAGCTGTGGTCAGAGCCGCGGCCCTACCGGAAAATGCTTCGCAGGCTGGCGCGGCGGAGCCACGTGGGCGCCGGTGGCGCCGAGGCTGACGGCCGCCGCAAAGCCCGCAGCCCCACGGGCTGTGGGGCCACGCGAGCGCCTGCTAAAGAGCTTTCCAACGAGGCACGGCTTTCCCTCCTGGCACTTCGGGTGTGGGAGTTGTCGCCAGAGCCGCGGCCCTACCGGAAAATGCTTCGCAGGCTGGCGCGGCGGCGCCAAGTGGGCACCGGTGGCACCGAGGCTGACGGCCGCCGCAAAGCCCGCAGCCCCACGGGCTGTGTGGCCACGCGAGCGGCTGCCAAAGAGCTTTCCAACGAGGCACGGCTTTCCCTCCTGGCTTTTTGGGCGTGGGAGCTGTGGTCAGAGCCGCGGCCCTACCGGAAAATGCTTCGCAGGCTGGCGCGGCGGCGCCAGGTGGGCGCCGGTGGCGCCGAGGCTGACGGCCGCCGCAAAGCCTGCAGCCCCACAGGCTGTGGGGCCACGCGAGCGGCTGCCAAAGAGCTTTCCAACGAGGCACGGCTTTCCCTCCTGGCTCTTTGGGCGTGGGAGCTGTGGCCAGAGCCGCTGCCCTACCGGAAAATGCTTCGCAGGGTGGCGCGGCGGCGCCAGGTGGGCGCCGGTGGCGCCGAGGCTGACGGCCGCCGCAAAGCCTGCAGCCCCACGGGCTGTGGGGCCACGCGAGCGGCTGCCAAAGAGCTTTCCAACGAGGCACGGCTTTCCCTCCTGGCTCTTCGGGCGTGGGAGCTGTGGCCAGAGCCGCGGCCCTGTCGGAAAATGCTTCGCGGGCTGGCGCGGCTGCGCCACGTGGGTGCCGGTGGCGCCGAGTCTGACGGCCGCCGCAAAGCCCGCAGCCCCACGGGCTGTGGGGCCACGCGAGCGGCTGCCAAAGAGCTTTCCAACGAGGCACGGCTTTCTCTCCTGGCTCTTTGGGCGTGGGAGCTGTGGTCAGAGCTGCGGCCCTACCTGAAAATGCATCGAAGGCTGGCGCGGCGGCGCCAAGTGGGCGCCGGTGGCGCCGAGGCTGACGGCCGCCGCAAAGCCCGCAGCCCCACGGGCTGTGGGGCCACGTGAGCGGCTGCCAAAGAGCTTTCCAACGAGGCACGGCTTTCCCTCCTGGCTCTTCGGGCGTGGGAGCTGTGGCCAGAGCCTCGGCCCTTCCGGAAAGTGCTTCGCAGGCTGCGCGGCGGCCCCACGTGGGCGCCGGTGGCGCCGAGGCTGACGGCCGCCGCAAAGCCCGCAGCCCCACGGGCTGTGGGGCAATGTGAGCGGCTGCCAAAGAGCTTTCCAACGAGGCACGGCTTTCCCTCCTGGCTCTTCGGGCGTGGGAGCTGTGGCCAGAGCCGCGGCCCTACCGGAAAATGCTTCGCAGGCTGGCGCGGCGGCGCCAAGTGGGCGACGGTGGCGCCGAGGCTGACGGCCGCCGCAAAGCCCGCAGCCCCACGGGCTGTGGGGCCACGCGAGCGGCTGCTAAAGAGCTTTCCAACGAGGCACGGCTTTCCCTCCTGGCTCTTTGGGCGTGGGAGCTGTGGTCAGAGCTGCGGCCCTACCGGAAAATGCTTCGCAGGCTGGCGCGGCGGCGCCAAGTGGCGCCGGTGGCACCGAGGCTGACGGCCGCCGCAAAGCCCGCAGCCCCACGGGCTGTGTGGCCACGCGAGCGGCTGCCAAAGAGCTTTCCAAAGAGGCACGGCTTTCCCTCCTGGCTTTTTGGGCGTGGGAGCTGTGGTCAGAGCCGCGGCCCTACCGGAAAATGCTTCGCAGGCTGGCGCGGCGGCGCCAGGTGGGCGCCGTTGGTGCCGAGGCTGACGGCCGCCGCAAAGCCTGCAGCCCCACAGGCTGTGGGGCCACGCGAGCGGCTGCCAAAGAGCTTTCCAACGAGGCACGGCTTTCCCTCCTGGCTCTTCGGGCGTGGGAGCTGTGGCCAGAGCCGCGGCCCTACCGGAAAATGCTTCACAGGCTGGCGCGGCGGCGCCACGTGGGCGCCGGTGGCGCCGAGGCTGACGGCCGCCGCAAAGCCCGCAGCCCCACGGGCTGTGGGGCCACGCGAGCGGCTGCCAAAGAGCTTCCCAACGAGGCACGGCTTTCCCTCCTGGCTCTTCGGGCGTGGGAGTTGTCGCCAGAGCCGCGGCCCTACCGGAAAATGCTTCACAGGCTGGCGCGGCGGCGACAAGTGGGCGCCGGTGGCACCGAGGCTGACGGCCGCCGCAAAGCCCGCAGCCCACGGGCTGTGTGGCCACGCGAGCGGCTGCCAAAGAGCTTTCCAACGAGGCACGGCTTTCCCTCCTGGCTCTTCGGGCGTGGGAGCTGTGGCCAGAGCCTCGGCCCTTCCGGAAAGTGCTTCGCAGGCTGCGCGGCGGCGCCACGTGGGCGACGGTGGCGCCGAGGCTGACGGCCGCCGCAAAGCCCGCAGCCCCACGGGCTGTGGGGCCACGCGAGCGGCTGCCAAAGAGCTTTCCAACGAGGCACGGCTTTCCCTCCTGGCTCTTTGGGCGTGGGAGCTGTGGTCAGAGCTGCGGCCCTACCGGAAAATGCTTCGCAGGCTGGCGCGGCGGCGCCAAGTGGCGCCGGTGGCACCGAGGCTGACGGCCGCCGCAAAGCCCGCAGCCCCACGGGCTGTGTGGCCACGCGAGCGGCTGCCAAAGAGCTTTCCAACGAGGCACGGCTTTCCCTCCTGGCTTTTTGGGCGTGGGAGCTGTGGTCAGAGCCGCGGCCCTACCGGAAAATGCTTCGCAGGCTGGCGCGGCGGCGCCAGGTGGGCGCCGGTGGCGCCGAGGCTGACGGCCGCCGCAAAGCCTGCAGCCCCACAGGCTGTGGGGCCACGCGAGCGGCTGCCAAAGAGCTTTCCAACGAGGCACGGCTTTCCCTCCTGGCTCTTCGGGCGTGGGAGCTGTGGCCAGAGCCGCGGCCCTACCAAAAAATGCTTCGCGGGCTGGCGCGGCTGCGCCACGTGGGTGCCGGTGGCGCCGAGGCTGACGGCCGCCGCAAAGCCCGCAGCCCCACGGGCTGGGGGGCCACGCGAGCGGCTGCCAAAGAGCTTTCCAACGAGGCACGGCTTTCCCTCCTGGCTCTTCGGGCGTGGGAGTTGTCGGCAGAGCCGCGGCCCTTACGGAAAATGCTTCGCAGGCTGGCGCGGCGGCGACAAGTGGGCGCCGGTGGCACCGAGGCTGACGGCCGCCGCAAAGCCCGCAGCCCACGGGCTGTGTGGCCACGCGAGCGGCTGCCAAAGAGCTTTCCAACGAGGCACGGCTTTCCCTCCTGGCTCTTCGGGCGTGGGAGCTGTGGCCAGAGCCTCGGCCCTTCCGGAAAGTGCTTCGCAGGCTGCGCGGCGGCCCCACGTGGGCGCCGGTGGCGCCGAGGCTGACGGCCGCCGCAAAGCCCGCAGCCCCACGGGCTGTGGGGCAATGTGAGCGGCTGCCAAAGAGCTTTCCAACGAGGCACGGCTTTCCCTCCTGGCTCTTCGGGCGTGGGAGCTGTGGCCAGAGCCGCGGCCCTACCGGAAAATGCTTCGCAGGGTGGTGCGGCGGCGCCACGTGGGCGACGGTGGCGCCGAGGCTGACGGCCGCCGCAAAGCCCGCAGCCCCACGGGCTGTGGGGCCACGCGAGCGGCTGCCAAAGAGCTTTCCAACGAGGCACGGCTTTCCCTCCTGGCTCTTTGGGCGTGGGAGCTGTGGTCAGAGCTGCGGCCCTACCGGAAAATGCTTCGCAGGCTGGCGCGGCGGCGCCAGGTGGCGCCGGTGGCACCGAGGCTGACGGCCGCCGCAAAGCCCGCAGCCCCACGGGCTGTGTGGCCACGCGAGCGGCTGCCAAAGAGCTTTCCAACGAGGCACGGCTTTCCCTCCTGGCTTTTTGGGCGTGGGAGCTGTGGTCAGAGCCGCGGCCCTACCGGAAAATGCTTCGCAGGCTGGCGCGGCGGCGCCAGGTGGGTGCCGTTGGTGCCGAGGCTGACGGCCGCCGCAAAGCCTGCAGCCCCACAGGCTGTGGGGCCACGCGAGCGGCTGCCAAAGAGCTTTCCAACGAGGCACGGCTTTCCCTCCTGGCTCTTCGGGCGTGGGAGCTGTGGCCAGAGCCGCGGCCCTACCAAAAAATGCTTCGCGGGCTGGCGCGGCTGCGCCACGTGGGTGCCGGTGGCGCCGAGGCTGACAACCGCCGCAAAGCCCGCAGCCCCACGGGCTGTGGGGCCACGCGAGCGGCTGCCAAAGAGCTTTCCAGCGAGGCACGGCTTTCCCTCCTGGCTCATCGGGCGTGGGAGTCGTCGCCAGAGCCGCGGCCCTACCGGAAAATGCTTCGCAGGGTGGCGCGGCGGCGCCAGGTGGGCGCCGGTGGCGCCGAGGCTGACGGCCGCCGCAAAGCCTGCACCCCACGGGCTGTGGGGCCACGCGAGCGGCTGCCAAAGAGCTTTCCAACGAGGCACGGCTTTCCCTCCTGGCTCTTCGGGCGTGGGAGCTGTGGCCAGAGCGGCGGCCCTGCCGGAAAATGCTTCGCGGGCTGGCGCGGCTGCGCCACGTGGGTGCCGGTGGCGCCGAGTCTGACAGCCGCCGCAAAGCCCGCAGCCCCACGTGCTGTGGGGCAACGTGAGCGGCTGCCAAAGAGCTTTCCAATGAGGCACAGCTTTCCCTCCTGGCTCTTTGGGCGTGGGAGCTGTGGTCAGAGCTGCGGCCCTTCCGGAAAATGCTTCGCAGGCTGCGCGGCGGCCCCACGTGGGCGCCGGTGGCGCCGAGGCTGACGGCCGCCGCAAAGCCCGCAGCCCCACGGGCTGTGGGGCCACGCGAGCGGCTGCCAAAGAGCTTTCCAACGAGGCACGGCTTTCCCTCCTGGCTCTTCGGGCGTGGGAGTTGTCGCCAGAGCCGCGGCCCTACCGGAAAATGCTTCGCAGGCTGTCGCGGCGCCGCCAGGTGGGTGCCGGTGGCGCCAAGGCTGACGTCCGCCGCGAAGCCCGCAGCCCCACGGGCTGTGGGGCCACGCGAGCGGCTGCCAAAGAGCTTTCCAACGAGGCACGGCTTTCCCTCCTGGCTCTTCGGCGTGGGAGTTGTCGCCAGAGCCGCAGCGCTACCGGAAAATGCTTCGCAGGCTGGCGCGGCGGCGCCAGGTGGGTGCCGGTGGCGCCGAGGCTGAGGGCCTCCGCAAAGCCCGCAGCCCCAAGGGCTGTGGGGCCACGCGAGCGGCTGCCAAAGAGCTTTCCAACGAGGCACGGCTTTCCCTCCTGGCTCTTCGGGCGTGGGAGCTGTGGTCAGAGCCGCGGCCCTACCGGAAAATGCTTCGCAGGCTGGCGCGGCGGCGCCACGTGGGCACCGGTGGCGCCGAGGCTGACGGCCGCCGCAAAGCCTGCAGCCCCACGGGCTGTGGGGCCACGCGAGCGGCTGCCAAAGAGCTTTCCAACGAGGCACGGCTTTCCCTCCTGGCTCTTCGGGCGTGGGAGCTGTGGCCAGAGCCGCGGCCCTACCGGAAAATGCTTCACAGGCTGGCGCGGCGGCGCCACGTGGGCGCCGGTGGCGCCGAGGCTGACGGCCGCCGCAAAGCCCGCAGCCCCACAGGCTGTGGGGCCACGCGAGCGGCTGCTAAAGAGCTTCCCAACGAGGCACGGCTTTCCCTCCTGGCTCTTCGGGCGTGGGAGTTGTCGCCAGAGCCGCGGCCCTACCGGAAAATGCTTCGCAGGCTGGCGCGGCGGCGACAAGTGGGCGACGGTGACACCGAGGCTGACGGCCGCCGCAAAGCCCGCAGCCCACGGGCTGTGTGGCCACGCGAGCGGCTGCCAAAGAGCTTTCCAACGAGGCACGGCTTTCCCTCCTGGCTTTTTGGGCGTGGGAGCTGTGGTCAGAGCCGCGGCCCTACCGGAAAATGCTTCGCAGGCTGGCGCGGCTGCGCCACGTGGGTGCCGGTGGCGCCGAGTGTGACGGCCGCCGCAAAGCCCGCAGCCCCACGGGCTGTGGGGCCACGCGAGCGGCTGCCAAAGAGCTTTCCAGCGAGGCACGGCTTTCCCTCCTGGCTCTTCAGGCGTGGGAGTCGTCACCACAGCCGCGGCCCTACCGGAAAATGCTTCGCAGGTTAGCGCAGCAGCGCCAGCTGGGCACCGGTGGCTCCGAGGCTGACTGCCGCCGCAAAGCCTGCAGCCCCACGGGCTGTGGGGCCACGCGAGCGGCTGCCAAAGAGCTTTCCAACGAGGCACGGCTTTCCCTGCTGGCTCTTCGGGCATGGGAGCTGTGGCCAGAGCCGCGGCCCTGCCGGAAAATGCTTCGCGGGCTGGCGCGGCTGCGCCACGTGGGTGCCGGTGGCGCCGAGTCTGACGGCCGCCGCAAAGCCCGCAGCCCCACGGGCTGTGGGGCCACGCGAGCGGCTGCCAAAGAGCTTTCCAACGAGGCACGGCTTTCCCTCCTGGCTCTTCGGGCGTGGGAGCTGTGGCCAGAGCCGCGGCCCTGTCGGAAAATGCTTCGCGGGCTGGCGCGGCTGCGCCACGTGGGTGCCGGTGGCGCCGAGTCTGACGGCCGCCGCAAAGCCCGCAGCCCCACGGGCTGTGGGGCCACGCGAGCGGCTGCCAAAGAGCTTTCCAACGAGGCACGGCTTTCCCTCCTGGCTCATCGGGCGTGGGAGTCGTCGCCAGAGCCGCGGCCCTACCGGAAAATGCTTCGCAGGGTGGCGCGGCGGCGCCAGGTGGGCGCCGGTGGCGCCGAGGCTGACGGCCGCCGCAAAGCCTGCACCCCACGGGCTGTGGGGCCACGCGAGCGGCTGCCAAAGAGCTTTCCAACGAGGCACGGCTTTCCCTCCTGGCTCTTCGGGCGTGGGAGCTGTGGCCAGAGCCTCGGCCCTTCCGGAAAGTGCTTCGCAGGCTGCGCGGCGGCCCCACGTGGGCGCCGGTGGCGCCGAGGCTGACGGCCGCCGCAAAGCCCGCAGCCCCACGGGCTGTGGGGCAATGTGAGCGGCTGCCAAAGAGATTTCCAACGAGGCACGGCTTTCCCTCCTGGCTCTTCGGGCGTGGGAGCTGTGGCCAGAGCCGCGGCCCTACCGGAAAATGCTTCGCAGGCTGGCGCGGCGGCGCCACGTGGGCGACGGTGGCGCCGAGGCTGACGGCCGCCGCAAAGCCCGCAGCCCCACGGGCTGTGTGGCCACGCGAGCGGCTGCCAAAGAGCTTCCCAACGAGGCACGGCTTTCCCTCCTGGCTCTTCGGGCGTGGGAGTTGTCGCCAGAGCCGCGGCCCTACCGGAAAATGCTTCGCAGGCTGGCGCGGCGGCGACAAGTGGGCGCCGGTGGCACCGAGGCTGACGGCCGCCGCAAAGCCCGCAGCCCACGGGCTGTGTGGCCACGCGAGCGGCTGCCAAAGAGCTTTCCAACGAGGCACGGCTTTCCCTCCTGGCTCTTCGGGCGTGGGAGCTGTGGCCAGAGCCTCGGCCCTTCCGGAAAGTGCTTCGCAGGCTGCGCGGCGGCCCCACGTGGGCGCCGGTGGCGCCGAGTCTGACGGCCGCCGCAAAGCCCGCAGCCCCACGGGCTGTGGGGCAATGTGAGCGGCTGCCAAAGAGCTTTCCAACGAGGCACGGCTTTCCCTCCTGGCTCTTTGGGCGTGGGAGCTGTGGCCAGAGCCGCGGCCCTACCGGAAAATGCTTCGCAGGCTGGCGCGGCGGCGCCACGTGGGCGACGGTGGCGCCGAGGCTGACGGCCGCCGCAAAGCCCGCAGCCCCACGGGCTGTGGGGCCACGCGAGCGGCTGCCAAAGAGCTTTCCAACGAGGCACGGCTTTCCCTCCTGGCTCTTTGGGCGTGGGAGCTGTGGTCAGAGCTGCGGCCCTACCGGAAAATGCTTCGCAGGCTGGCGCGGCGGCGCCAAGTGGCGCCGGTGGCACCGAGGCTGACGGCCGCCGCAAAGCCCGCAGCCCCACGGGCTGTGTGGCCACGCGAGCGGCTGCCAAAGAGCTTTCCAACGAGGCACGGCTTTCCCTCCTGGCTTTTTGGGCGTGGGAGCTGTGGTCAGAGCCGCGGCCCTACCGGAAAATGCTTCGCAGGCTGGCGCGGCGGCGCCAGGTGGGCGCCGTTGGTGCCGAGGCTGACGGCCGCCGCAAAGCCTGCAGCCCCACAGGCTGTGGGGCCACGCGAGCGGCTGCCAAAGAGCTTTCCAACGAGGCACGGCTTTCCCTCCTGGCTCTTCGGGCGTGGGAGCTGTGGCCAGAGCCGCGGCCCTACCAAAAAATGCTTCGCGGGCTGGCGCGGCTGCGCCACGAGGGTGCCGGTGGCGCCGAGGCTGACGGCCGCCGCAAAGCCCGCAGCCCCACGGGCTGTGGGGCCACGCGAGCGGCTGCCAAAGAGCTTTCCAACGAGGCACGGCTTTCCCTCCTGGCTCTTCGGGCGTGGGAGTTGTCGCCAGAGCCGCGGCCCTACCGGAAAATGCTTCGCAGGCTGGCGCGGCGGCGACAAGTGGGCGCCGGTGGCACCGAGGCTGACGGCCGCCGCAAAGCCCGCAGCCCACGGGCTGTGTGGCCACGCGAGCGGCTGCCAAAGAGCTTTCCAACGAGGCACGGCTTTCCCTCCTGGCTCTTCGGGCGTGGGAGCTGTGGCCAGAGCCTCGGCCCTTCCAGAAAGTGCTTCGCAGGCTGCGCGGCGGCCCCACGTGGGCGCCGGTGGCGCCGAGGCTGACGGCCGCCGCAAAGCCCGCAGCCCCACGGGCTGTGGGGCAATGTGAGCGGCTGCCAAAGAGCTTTCCAACGAGGCACGGCTTTCCCTCCTGGCTCTTTGGGCGTGGGAGCTGTGGCCAGAGCCGCGGCCCTACCGGAAAATGCTTCGCAGGCTGGCGCGGCGGCGCCACGTGGGCGACGGTGGCGCCGAGGCTGACGGCCGCCGCAAAGCCCGCAGCCCCACGGGCTGTGGGGCCACGCGAGCGGCTGCCAAAGAGCTTTCCAACGAGGCACGGCTTTCCCTCCTGGCTCTTTGGGCGTGGGAGCTGTGGTCAGAGCTGCGGCCCTACCGGAAAATGCTTCGCAGGCTGGCGCGGCGGCGCCAGGTGGCGCCGGTGGCACCGAGGCTGACGGCCGCCGCAAAGCCCGCAGCCCCACGGGCTGTGTGGCCACGCGAGCGGCTGCCAAAGAGCTTTCCAGCGAGGCACGGCTTTCCCTCCTGGCTCATCGGGCGTGGGAGTCGTCGCCAGAGCCGCGGCCCTACCGGAAAATGCTTCGCAGGGTGGCGCGGCGGCGCCAGGTGGGCGCCGGTGGCGCCGAGGCTGACGGCCGCCGCAAAGCCTGCACCCCACGTGCTGTGGGGCAACGTGAGCGGCTGCCAAAGAGCTTTCCAATGAGGCACGGCTTTCCCTCCTGGCTCTTTGGGCGTGGGAGCTGTGGTCAGAGCTGCGGCCCTTCCGGAAAATGCTTCGCAGGCTGCACGGCGGCCCCACGTGGGCGCCGGTGGCGCCGAGGCTGACGGCCGCCGCAAAGCCCGCAGCCCCACGGGCTGTGGGGCCACGCGAGCGGCTGCCAAAGAGCTTTCCAACGAGGCACGGCTTTCCCTCCTGGCTCTTCGGGCGTGGGAGTTGTCGCCAGAGCCGCGGCCCTACCGGAAAATGCTTCGCAGGCTGGCGCGGCGCCGCCAGGTGGGTGCCGGTGGCGCCAAGGCTGACGTCCGCCGCGAAGCCCGCAGCCCCACGGGCTGTGGGGCCACGCGAGCGGCTGCCAAAGAGCTTTCCAACGAGGCACGGCTTTCCCTCCTGGCTTTTCGGCGTGGGAGTTGTCGCCAGAGCCGCAGCGCTACCGGAAAATGCTTCGCAGGCTGGCGCGGCGGCGCCACGTGGGTGCCGGTGGCGCCGAGGCTGAGGGCCTCCGCAAAGCCCGCAGCCCCAAGGGCTGTGGGGCCACGCGAGCGGCTGCCAAAGAGCTTTCCAACGAGGCACGGCTTTCCCTCCTGGCTCTTCGGGCGTGGGAGCTGTGGTCAGAGCCGCGGCCCTACCGGAAAATGCTTCGCAGGCTGGCGCGGCGGCGCCACGTGGGCACCGGTGGCGCCGAGGCTGACGGCCGCCGCAAAGCCTGCAGCCCCACGGGCTGTGGGGCCACGCGAGCGGCTGCCAAAGAGCTTTCCAACGAGGCACGGCTTTCCCTCCTGGCTCTTCGGGCGTGGGAGCTGTGGCCAGAGCCGCGGCCCTACCGGAAAATGCTTCACAGGCTGGCGCGGCGGCGCCACGTGGGCGCCGGTGGCGCCGAGGCTGACGGCCGCCGCAAAGCCCGCAGCCCCACAGGCTGTGGGGCCACGCGAGCGGCTGCTAAAGAGCTTCCCAACGAGGCACGGCTTTCCCTCCTGGCTCTTCGGGCGTGGGAGTTGTCGCCAGAGCCGCGGCCCTACCGGAAAATGCTTCGCAGGCTGGCGCGGCGGCGACAAGTGGGCGCCGGTGGCACCGAGGCTGACGGCCGCCGCAAAGCCCGCAGCCCACGGGCTGTGTGGCCACGCGAGCGGCTGCCAAAGAGCTTTCCAACGAGGCACGGCTTTCCCTCCTGGCTTTTTGGGCGTGGGAGCTGTGGTCAGAGCCGCGGCCCTACCGGAAAATGCTTCGCAGGCTGGCGCGGCGGCGCCAGGTGGGCGCCGGTGGTGCCGAGGCTGACGGCCGCCGCAAAGCCTGCAGCCCCACAGGCTGTGGGGCCACGCGAGCGGCTGCCAAAGAGCTTTCCAACGAGGCACGGCTTTCCCTCCTGGCTCTTCGGGCGTGGGAGCTGTGGCCAGAGCCGCGGCCCTACCGGAAAATGCTTCGCGGGCTGGCGCGGCTGCGCCACGTGGGTGCCGGTGGCGCCGAGGCTGACGGCCGCCGCAAAGCCCGCAGCCCCACGGGCTGTGGGGCCACGCGAGCGGCTGCCAAAGAGCTTTCCAGCGAGGCACGGCTTTCCCTCCTGGCTCTTCAGGCATGGGAGTCGTCACCACAGCCGCGGCCCTACCGGAAAATGCTTCGCAGGTTAGCGCAGCAGCGCCAGGTGGGCACCGGTGGCTCCGAGGCTGACTGCCGCCGCAAAGCCTGCAGCCCCACGGGCTGTGGGGCCACGCGAGCGGCTGCCAAAGAGCTTTCCAACGAGGCACGGCTTTCCCTCCTGGCTCTTCGGGCATGGGAGCTGTGGCCAGAGCCGCGGCCCTGCCGGAAAATGCTTCGCGGGCTGGCGCGGCTGCGCCACGTGGGTGCCGGTGGCGCCGAGTCTGACGGCCGCCGCAAAGCCCGCAGCCCCACGGGCTGTGGGGCAACGTGAGCGTCTGCCAAAGAGCTTTCCAACGAGGCACGGCTTTCCCTCCTGGCTCTTTGGGCGTGGGAGCTGTGGCCAGAGCCACGTCCCTAGCGGAAAATGCTTCGCGGGCTGGCGCGGCTGCGCCACGTGGGTGCCGGTGGCGCCGAGGCTGACGGCCGCCGCAAAGCCCGCAGCCCCACGGGCTGTGGGGCCACGCGAGCGGCTGCCAAAGAGCTTTCCAGCGAGGCATGCCTTTCCCTCCTGGCTCTTCGGGCGTGGGAGTCGTCGCCAGAGCCGCGGCCCTACCGGAAAATGCTTCGCAGGGTGGCGCGGCGGCGCCAGGTGGGCGCCGGTGGCGCCGAGGCTGACGGCCGCCGCAAAGCCCGCAGCCCCACGGGCTGTGGGGCCACGCGAGCGGCTGCCAAAGAGCTTTCCAGCGAGGCACGGCTTTCCCTCCTGGCTCATCGGGCGTGGGAGTCGTCGCCAGAGCCGCGGCCCTACCGGAAAATGCTTCGCAGGGTGGCGCGGCGGCGCCAGGTGGGCGCCGGTGGCGCCGAGGCTGACGGCCGCCGCAAAGCCTGCACCCCACGGGCTGTGGGGCCACGCGAGCGGCTGCCAAAGAGCTTTCCAACGAGGCACGGCTTTCCCTCCTGGCTCTTCGGGCGTGGGAGCTGTGGCCAGAGCGGCGGCCCTGCCGGAAAATGCTTCGCGGGCTGGCGCGGCTGCGCCACGTGGGTGCCGGTGGCGCCGAGTCTGACGGCCGCCGCAAAGCCCGCAGCCCCACGTGCTGTGGGGCAACGTGAGCGTCTGCCAAGGAGCTTTCCAACGAGGCACGGCTTTCCCTCCTGGCTCTTTGGGTGTGGGAGCTGTGGTCAGAGCTGCGGCCCTTCCGGAAAATGCTTCGCAGGCTGGCGCGGCGGCGCCAAGTGGGCGCCGGTGGCGCCGAGGCTGACGGCCGCCGCAAAGCCCGCAGCCCCACGGGCTGTGGGGCCACGCGAGCGGCTGCCAAAGAGCTTTCCAGCGAGGCACGGCTTTCCCTCCTGGCTCTTCAGGCGTGGGAGTCGTCACCACAGCCGCGGCCCTACCGGAAAATGCTTCGCAGGTTGGCGCAGCAGCGCCAGGTGGGCGCCGGTGGCTCCGAGGCTGACGGCCGCCGCAAAGCCTGCAGCCCCACGGGCTGTGGGGCCACGCGAGCGGCTGCCAAAGAGCTTTCCAACGAGGCACGGCTTTCCCTCCTGGCTCTTCGGGCGTGGGAGCTGTGGCCAGAGCCGCGGCCCTGCCGGAAAATGCTTCGCGGGCTGGCGCGGCTGCGCCACGTGGGTGCCGGTGGCGCCGAGTCTGACGGCCGCCGCAAAGCCCGCAGCCCCACGGGCTGTGGGGCAACGTGAGCGTCTGCCAAAGAGCTTTCCAACGAGGCACGGCTTTCCCTCCTGGCTCTTTGGGCGTGGGAGCTGTGGCCAGAGCCGCGGCCCTACCGGAAAATGCTTCGCGGGCTGGCGCGGCTGCGCCACGTGGGTGCCGGTGGCGCCGAGGCTGACGGCCGCCGCAAAGCCCGCAGCCCCACGGGCTGTGGGGCCACGCGAGCGGCTGCCAAAGAGCTTTCCAGCGAGGCATGCCTTTCCCTCCTGTCTCTTCGGGCGTGGGAGTCGTCGCCAGAGCCGCGGCCCTACCGGAAAATGCTTCGCAGGGTGGCGCGGCGGCGCCAGGTGGGCGCCGGTGGCGCCGAGGCTGACGGCCGCCGCAAAGCCCGCAGCCCCACGGGCTGTGGGGCCACGCGAGCGGCTGCCAACGAGCTTTCCAGCGAGGCACGGCTTTCCCTCCTGGCTCTTCGGGCGTGGGAGTCGTCGCCAGAGCCGCGGCCCTACCGGAAAATGCTTCGCAGGGTGGCGCGGCGGAGCCAGGTGGGCGCCGGTGGCGCCGAGGCTGACGGCCGCCGCAAAGCCTGCACCCCACGGGCTGTGGGGCCACGCGAGCGGCTGCCAAAGAGCTTTCCAACGAGGCACGGCTTTCCCTCCTGGCTCTTCGGGCGTGGGAGCTGTGGCCAGAGCGGCGGCCCTGCCGGAAAATGCTTCGCGGGCTGGCGCGGCTGCGCCACGTGGGTGCCGGTGGCGCCGAGTCTGACGGCCGCCGCAAAGCCCGCAGCCCCACGGGCTGTGGGGCAACGTGAGCGTCTGCCAAAGAGCTTTCCAACGAGGCACGGATTTCCCTCCTGGCTCTTTGGGCGTGGGAGCTGTGGCCAGAGCCGCGGCCCTACCGGAAAATGCTTCGCGGGCTGGCGCGGCTGCGCCACGTGGGTGCCGGTGGCGCCGAGGCTGACGGCCGCCGCAAAGCCCGCAGCCCCACGGGCTGTGGGGCCACGCGAGCGGCTGCCAAAGAGCTTTCCAGCGAGGCATGCCTTTCCCTCCTGTCTCTTCGGGCGTGGGAGTCGTCGCCAGAGCCGCGGCCCTACCGGAAAATGCTTCGCAGGGTGGCGCGGCGGCGCCAGGTGGGCGCCGGTGGCGCCGAGGCTGACGGCCGCCGCAAAGCCCGCAGCCCCACGGGCTGTGGGGCCACGCGAGCGGCTGCCAAAGAGCTTTCCAGCGAGGCACGGCTTTCCCTCCTGGCTCTTCGGGCGTGGGAGTCGTCGCCAGAGCCGCGGCCCTACCGGAAAATGCTTCGCAGGGTGGCGCGGCGGAGCCAGGTGGGCGCCGGTGGCGCCGAGGCTGACGGCCGCCGCAAAGCCTGCACCCCACGGGCTGTGGGGCCACGCGAGCGGCTGCCAAAGAGCTTTCCAACGAGGCACGGCTTTCCCTCCTGGCTCTTCGGGCGTGGGAGCTGTGGCCAGAGCCGCGGCCCTGCCGGAAAATGCTTCGCGGGCTGGCGCGGCTGAGCCACGTGGGTGCCGGTGGCGCCGAGTCTGACGGCCGCCGCAAAGCCCGCAGCCCCACGTGCTGTGGGGCAACGTGAGCGTCTGCCAAAGAGCTTTCCAACGAGGCACGGCTTTCCCTCCTGGCTCTTTGGGTGTGGGAGCTGTGGTCAGAGCTGCGGCCCTACCGGAAAATGCTTCGCAGGCTGGCGCGGCGGCGCCAAGTGGGCGACGGTGGCGCCGAGGCTGACGGCCGCCGCAAAGCCCGCAGCCCCACGGGCTGTGGGGCCACGCGAGCGGCTGCCAAAGAGCTTTCCAACGAGGCACGGCTTTCCCTCCTGGCTCTTCGGGCGTGGGAGCTGTGGCCAGAGCCGCGGCCCTACCGGAAAATGCTTCGCAGGCTGGCACGGCGGCGCCACGTGGGCGCCGGTGGCGCCGAGGCTGACGGCCGCCGCAAAGCCCGCAGCCCCACGGGCTGTGGGGCCACGCGAGCGGCTGCTAAAGAGCTTCCCAACGAGGCACGGCTTTCCCTCCTGGCTCTTCGAGCGTGGGAGTTGTCGCCAGAGCCGCGGCCCTACCGGAAAATGCTTCGCAGGCTGGCGCGGCGGCGCCAAGTGGGCGCCGGTGGCACCGAGGCTGACGGCCGCCGCAAAGCCCGCAGCCCCACGGGCTGTGGGGCCACGCGAGCGGCTGCCAAAGAGCCTTCCAACGAGGCACGGCTTTCCCTCCTGGCTCTTCGGGCGTGGGAGCTGTGGCCAGAGCCGCGGCCCTACCGGAAAATGCTTCGCGGGCTGGCACGGCTGCGCCACGTGGGCGCCGGTGGCGCCGAGGCTGACGGCCGCCGCAAAGCCCGCAGCCCCACGGGCTGTGGGGCCACGCGAGCGGCTGCCAAAGAGCTTTCTAACGAGGCACGGCTTTCCCTCCTGGCTCTTCGGGTGTGGGAGCTGTGGCCAGAGCCGCGGCCCTACCGGAAAATGCTTCGCAGGCTGGCACGGCGGCGCCAGGTGGGCGCCGGTGGCGCCGAGTCTGACGGCCGCCGCAAAGCCCGCAGCCCCACGGGCTGTGGGGCCACGCGAGCGGCTGCCAAAGAGCTTTCCAACGAGGCACGGCTTTCCCTCCTGGCTCTTCGGGCGTGGGAGCTGTGGCCAGAGCCGCGGCCCTACCGGAAAATGCTTCGGAGGCTGGCGCGGCGGCGCCAGGTGGGCGCCGGTGGCGCCGAGGCTGACGGCCGCCGCAAAGCCTGCAGCCCCACAGGCTGTGGGGCCACACGAGCGGCTGCCAAAGAGCTTTCCAACGAGGCACGGCTTTCCCTCCTGGCTGTTTGGGCGTGGGAGCTGTGGCCAGAGCCGCGGCCCTACCGGAAAATGCTTCGCAGGGTGGCGCGGCGGCGCCAAGTGGGAGCCGGTGGCGCCGAGGCTGACGGCCGCCGCAAAGCCTGCAGCCCCACGGGCTGTGGGGCCACGCGAGCGGCTGCCAAAGAGCTTTCCAACGAAGCACGGCTTTCCCTCCTGGCTCTTCGGGCGTGGGAGCTGTGGCCAGAGCCGCAGCCCTGCCGGAAAATGCTTCGCGGGCTGGCGCCCCTGCGCCACGTGGGTGCCGGTGGCGCTGAATCTGACGGCCGCCGCAAAGCCCGCAGCCCCACAGGCTGTGGGGCAACGTGAGCGGCTGCCAAAGGGCTTTCCAACGAGGCACGGCTTTCCCTCCTGGCTCTTCGGGCGTGGGAGCTGTGGCCAGAGCCGCGGCCCTACCGGAAAATGCTTCGCAGGCTGGCGCGTCGGCGCCACGTGGGCGCCGGTGGCGCCGAGGCTGACGACCGCCGCAAAGCCCGCAGCCCCACGGGCTGTGGGGCCACGCGAGCGGCTGCCAAAGAGCTTTCCAACGAGGCACGGCTTTCCCTCCTGGCTCTTTGGGCGTGGGAGCTGTGGTCAGAGCTGCGGCCCTACCGGAAAATGCATCGAAGGCTGGCGCGGCGGCGCCAAGTGGGCGCCGGTTGCGCCGAGGCTGACGGCCGCCGCAAAGCCCACAGCCCCACGGGCTGTGGGGCCACGCGAGCGGCTGCCAAAGAGCTTTCCAACGAGGCACGGCTTTCCCTCCTGGCTCTTCGGGCGTGGGAGCTGTGGCCAGAGCCGCGGCCCTACCGGAAAATGCTTCGCAGGCTGGCGCGGCGGCGCCACGTGGGTGCCGGTGGCGCCGAGGCTGACGGCCGCCGCAAAGCCCGCAGCCCCACGGGCTGTGGGGCCACGCGAGCGGCTGCCAAAGAGCTTTCCAGCGAGGCACGGCTTTCCCTCCTGGCTCTTCGGGCGTGGGAGCTGTGGTCAGAGCCGCGGCCCTACCTGAAAATGCTTCGCAGCCTGGCGCGGCAGTGCCAAGTGGGCGCCGGTGGCACCGAGGCTGACGGCCGCCGCAAAGCCCACAGCCCCACGGGCTGTGTGGCCACGCGAGCGGCTGCCAAAGAGCTTTCCAACAAGGCACGGCTTTCCCTCCTGGCTTTTTGGGCGTGGGAGCTGTGGTCAAAGCCGCGGCCCTACCGGAAAATGCTTCGCAGGCTGGCGCGGCGGCGCTACGTGGGCGCCGGTGGCGCCGAGGCTGACGGCCGCCGCAAAGCCTGCAGCCCCACAGGCTGTGGGGCCACGCGAGCGGCTGCTAAAGAGCTTTCCAACGAGGCACGGCTTTCCCTCCTGGCTCTTTGGGCGTGGGAGATGTCGCCAGAGCCGCGGCCCTACCGGAAAATGCTTCGCAGGCTGGCACGGCGGCGCCACGTGGGCGCCGGTGGCGCCGAGGCTGACGGCCGCCGCAAAGCCCGCAGCCCCACGGGCTGTGGGGCCACGCGAGCGGCTGCCAAAGAGATTTCTAACGAGGCACGGCTTTCCCTCCTGGCTCTTCGGGCGTGGGAGCTGTGGCCAGAGCCGCGGCCCTACCGGAAAATGCTTCGCAGGCTGGCACGGCGGCGCCAGGTGGGTGCCGGTGGCGCCGAGGCTGACGGCCGCCGCAAAGCCCGCAGCCCCACGGGGTGTGGGGCCACGCGAGCGGCTGCCAAAGAGCTTTCCAACGAGGCACGGCTTTCCCTCCTGGCTCTTCGGGCGTGGGAGTTGTCGCCAGAGTCGCGGCCCTACCGGAAAATGCTTCGCAGGCTGGCGCGGCGGCGCCACGTGGGCGCCGGTGGCGCCGAGGCTGACGGCCGCCGCAAAGCCCGCAGCCCCACGGGCTGTGGGGCCACGTGAGCGGCTGCCAAAGAGCTTTCCAACGAGGCACGGCTTTCCCTCCTGGCTCTTCGGGCGTGGGAGCTGTGGCCAGAGCCTCGGCCCTTCCGGAAAATGTTTCGCAGGCTGCGCGGTGGCCCCACGTGGGCGCCGGTGGCGCCGAGGCTGACGGCCGCCGCAAAGCCCGCAGCCCCACGGGCTGTGGGGCCACGCGAGCGGCTGCCAAAGAGCTTTCCAACGAGGCACGGCTTTCCCTCCTGGCTCTTCGGGTGTGGGAGCTGTGGCCAGAGCCGCGGCCCTACCGGAAAATGCTTCGCAGGCTGGCGCGGCGGCGCCACGTGGGCGCCGGTGGCGCCGAGGCTGACGGCCGCCGCAAAGCCCGCAGCCCCACGGGCTGTGGGGCCACGCGAGCGGCTGCCAAAGAGCTTTCTAACGAGGCACGGCTTTCCCTCCTGGCTCTTCGGGCGTGGGAGCTGTGGTCAGAGCCGCGGCCCTACCTGAAAATGCTTCGCAGCCTGGCGCGGCAGTGCCAAGTGGGCGCCGGTGGCACCGAGGCTGACGGCCGCCGCAAAGCCCACAGCCCCACGGGCTGTGTGGCCACGCGAGCGGCTGCCAAAGAGCTTTCCAACAAGGCACGGCTTTCCCTCCTGGCTTTTTGGGCGTGGGAGCTGTGGTCAAAGCCGCGGCCCTACCGGAAAATGCTTCGCAGGCTGGCGCGGCGGCGCTACGTGGGCGCCGGTGGCGCCGAGGCTGACGGCCGCCGCAAAGCCTGCAGCCCCACAGGCTGTGGGGCCACGCGAGCGGCTGCTAAAGAGCTTTCCAACGAGGCACGGCTTTCCCTCCTGGCTCTTTGGGCGTGGGAGATGTCGCCAGAGCCTCGGCCCTACCGGAAAATGCTTTGCAGTCTGGCACGGCGGCGCCACGTGGGCGCCGGTGGCGCCGAGGCTGACGGCCGCCGCAAAGCCCGCAGCCCCACGTGCTGTGGGGCAACGTGAGCGGCTGCCAAAGAGCTTTCCAACGAGGCACGGCTTTCCCTCCTGGCTCTTTGGGCGTGGGAGCTGTGGTCAGAGCTGCGGCCCTACCGGAAAATGCATCGAAGGCTGGCGCGGCGGCGCCAAGTGGGCGCCGGTGGCGCCGAGGCTGACGGCCGCCGCAAAGCCCGCAGCCCCACGGGCTGTGGGGCCACGCGAGCGGCTGCCAAAGAGCTTTCCAACGAGGCACGGCTTTCCCTCCTGGCTCTTCGGGTGTGGGAGCTGTGGCCAGAGCCTCGGCCCTTGCGGAAAATGCTTCGCAGGCTGCGCGGCGGCCCCACGTGGGCGCCGGTGGCGCCGAGTCTGACGGCCGCCGCAAAGCCCGCAGCCCCACGGGCTGTGGGGCCACGCGAGCGGCTGCCAAAGAGCTTTCCAACGAGGCACGGCTTTCCCTCCTGGCTCTTCGGCGTGGGAGTTGTCGCCAGAGCCGCAGCGCTACCGGAAAATGCTTCGCAGGGTGGCGCGGCGGCGCCAGGTGGGTGCCGGTGGCGCCGAGGCTGAGGGCCGCCGCAAAGCCCGCAGCCCCAAGGGCTGTGGGGCCACGCGAGCGGCTGCCAAAGAGCTTTCCAACGAGGCACGGCTTTCCCTCCTGGCTCTTTGGGCGTGGGAGCTGTGGTCAGAGCCGCGGCCCTACCGGAAAATGCTTCGCAGGGTGGCGCGGCGGCGCCACGTGGGCACCGGTGGCGCCGCGGCTGACGGCCGCCGCAAAGCCTGCAGCCCCACGGGCTGTGGGGCCACGCGAGCGGCTGCCAAAGAGCTTTCTAACGAGGCACGGCTTTCCCTCCTGGCTCTTCGGGCGTGGGAGCTGTGGCCAGAGCCGCGGCCCTACCGGAAAATGCTTCACAGGCTGGCGCGGCGGCGACACGTGGGCGCCGGTGGCGCCGAGGCTGACGGCCGCCGCAAAGCCCGCAGCCCCACGGGCTGTGGGGCCACGCGAGCGGCTGCCAAAGAGCTTTCCAACGAGGCACGGCTTTCCCTCCTGGCTCTTTGGGCGTGGGAGTTGTCGCCAGAGCCGCGGCCCTACCGGAAAATGCTTCGCAGGCTGGCGCGGCGGCGCCACGTGGGCACCGGTGGCGCCGAGGCTGACGGCCGCCGCAAAGCCCGCAGCCCCACGGGCTGTGGGGCCACGCGAGCGGCTGCCAAAGAGCTTTCCAACGAGGCACGGCTTTCCCTCCTGGCTCTTCGGGCGTGGGAGCTGTGGCCAGAGCAGCGGCCCTTCCGGAAAATGCCTCGCAGGCTGGCGCGGCGGCGCCACGCGTGCGCCGGTGGCGCCAAGGCTGACGGTCGCCGCAAAGCCCGCAGCCCCACGGGCTGTGGGGCCACGCGAGCGGCTGCCAAAGAGCTTTCCAACGAGGCACGGCTTTCCCTCCTGGCTCTTCGGGCGTGGGAGCTGTGGCCAGAGCCGCGGCCCTACCGGAAAATGCTTCGCAGGCTGGTGCGGCGGCACCAGGTGGGCGCCGGTAGCGCCGAGGCTGACGGCCGCCGCAAAGCCCGCAGCCCCACGGGCTGTGGGGCCACGCGAGCGGCTGCCAAAGAGCTTCCAAACGAGGCACGGCTTTCCCTCCTAGCTCTTCGGTTGTGGGAACTGTGGTCAGAGCCGCGGCCCTACCGGAAAATGCTTCGCAGGATGGCGCGGCGGCGCCACGTGGTCGCCGGTGGCGCCGAGGCTGACGGCCGCCGCAAAGCCCGCAGCACCACGGGCTGTGGGGCCACGCGAGCGGCTGCCAAAGAGCTTTCCAACGAGGCACGGCTTACCCTCCTGGCTCTTCGGGCGTGGGAGTTGTCGCCAGAGCCGCGGCCCTACCGGAAAATGCTTCGCATGATGGCGCGGCGGCGCCAAGTGGGCGCCGGTGGCGCCGAGGCTGACGGCCGCCGCAAAGCCCGCAGTCCCACGGGCTGTGGGGCCACGCGAGCGGCTGCCAAAGAGCTTTCCAACGAGGCACGGCTTTCCCTCCTGGCTCTTCGGGCGTGGGAGCTGTGGCCAGAGCGGCGGCCCTGCCGGAAAATGCTTCGCGGGCTGGCGCGGCTGTGCCACGTGGGTGCCAGTGGCGCCGAGTCTGACAGCCGCCGCAAAGCCCGCAGCCCCACGTGCTGTGGGGCAACGTGAGCGGCTGCCAAAGAGCTTTCCAACGAGGCACGGCTTTCCCTCCTGGCTCTTTGGGCGTGGGAGCTGTGGTCAGAGCTGCGGCCCTACCGGAAAATGCATCGAAGGCTGGCGCGGCGGCGCCAAGTGGGCGCCGGTGGCGCCGAGGCTGACGGCCGCCGCAAAGCCCGCAGCCCCACGGGCTGTGGGGCCACGCGAGCGGCTGCCAAAGAGCTTTCCAACGAGGCACGGCTTTCCCTCCTGGCTCTTCGGCGTGGGAGTTGTCGCCAGAGCCGCAGCGCTACCGGAAAATGCTTCGCAGGCTGGCGCGGCGGCGCCAGGTGGGTGCCGGTGGTGCCGAGGCTGAGGGCCGCCGCAAAGCCCGCAGCCCCAAGGGCTGTGGGGCCACGCGAGCGGCTGCGAAAGAGCTTTCCAACGAGGCACGGCTTTCCCTCCTGGCTCTTCGGGTGTGGGAGTTGTCGCCAGAGCAGCGGCCCTACCGGAAAATGCTTTGCAGGCTGGCGCGGCGGCGCCAGGTGGGTGCCGGTGGCGCCAAGGCTGACGTCCGCCGCGAAGCCCGCAGCCCCACGGGCTGTGGGGCCACACGAGCGGCTGCCAAAGAGCTTTCCAACGAGGCACGGCTTTCCCTCCTGGCTCTTCGGCGTGGGAGTTGTCGCCAGAGCCGCAGCGCTACCGGAAAATGCTTCGCAGGCTGGCGCGGCGGCGCCAGGTGGGTGCCGGTGGCGCCGAGGCTGAGGGCCGCCGCAAAGCCCGCAGCCCCAAGGGCTGTGGGGCCACGCGAGCGGCTGCCAAAGAGCTTTCCAACGAGGCACGGCTTTCCCTCCTGGCTCTTTGGGCGTGGGAGCTGTGGTCAGAGCCGCGGCCCTACCGGAAAATGCTTCGCAGGGTGGCGCGGCGGCGCCACGTGGGCACCGGTGGCGCCGCGGCTGACGGCCGCCGCAAAGCCTGCAGCCCCACGGGCTGTGGGGCCACGCGAGCGGCTGCCAAAGAGCTTTCTAACGAGGCACGGCTTTCCCTCCTGGCTCTTCGGGCGTGGGAGCTGTGGCCAGAGCCGCGGCCCTACCGGAAAATGCTTCACAGGCTGGCGCGGCGGCGACACGTGGGCGCCGGTGGCGCCGAGGCTGACGGCCGCCGCAAAGCCCGCAGCCCCACCGGCTGTGGGGCCACGCGAGCGGCTGCAAACGAGCTTTCCAGCGAGGCACGGCTTTCCCTCCTGGCTCTTCGGGCGTGGGAGTCGTCGCCAGAGCCGCGGCCCTACCGGAAAATGCTTCGCAGGCTGGCGCGGCGGCGCCAGGTGGGCGCCGGTGGCGCCGAGGCTGACGGCCGCCGCAAAGCCTGCACCCCACGGGCTGTGGGGCCACGCGAGCGGCTGCCAAAGAGCTTTCCAACGAGGCACGGCTTTCCCTCCTGGCTCTTCGGGCGTGGGAGCTGTGGCCAGAGAGGCGGCCCTGCCGGAAAATGCTTCACGGGCTGGCGCGGCTGCGCCACATGGGTGCCGGTGGCGCCGAGTCTGACAGCCGCCGCAAAGCCCGCAGCCCCACGTGCTGTGGGGCAACGTGAGCGGCTGCCAAAGAGCTTTCCAACGAGGCACGGCTTTCCCTCCTGGCTCTTTGGGCGTGGGAGCTGTGGTCAGAGCTGCGGCCCTACCGGAAAATGCATCGAAGGCTGGCGCGGCGGCGCCAAGTGGGCGCCGGTGGCGCCGAGGCTGACGGCCGCCGCAAAGCCCGCAGCCCCACGGGCTGTGGGGCCACGCGAGCGGCTGCCAAAGAGCTTTCCAACGAGGCACGGCTTTCCCTCCTGGCTCTTCGGGTGTGGGAGCTGTGGCCAGAGCCTCGGCCCTTCCGGAAAATGCTTCGCAGGCTGCGCGGCGGCCCCACGTGGGCGCCGGTGGCGCCGAGACTGACGGCCGCCGCAAAGCCCGCAGCCCACGGGCTGTGGGGCCACGCGAGCGGCTGCCAAAGAGCTTTCCAACGAGGCACGGCTTTCCCTCCTGGCTCTTCGGGCGTGGGAGTTGTCGCCAGAGCCGCGGCCCTACCGGAAAATGCTTCGCAGGCTGGCGCGGCGGCGCCAGGTGGGTGCCGGTGGCGCCAAGGCTGACGTCCGCCGCGAAGCCCGCAGCCCCACGGGCTGTTGGGCCACGCGAGCGGCTGCCAAAGAGCTTTCCAACGAGGCACGGCTTTCCCTCCTGGCTCTTCGGGGGTGGGAGCTGTGGTCAGAGCCGCGGCCCTACCGGAAAATGCTTCGCAGGCTGGCGCGGCGGCGCCACGTGGGTACCGGTGGCGCCGAGGCTGACGGCCGCCGCAAAGCCTGCAGCCCCACGGGCTGTGTGGCCACGCGAGCGGCTGCCAAAGAGCTTTCTAACGAGGCACGGCTTTCCCTCCTGGCTCTTCGGGCGTGGGAGCTGTGGCCAGAGCCGCGGCCCTACCGGAAAATGCTTCACAGGCTGGCGCGGCGGCGCCAGGTGGGCGCCGGTGGCGCCGAGGCTGACGGCCGCCGCAAAGCCCGCAGCCCACGGGCTGTGTGGCCACGCGAGCGGCTGCCAAAGAGCTTTCCAGCGAGGCATGCCTTTCCCTCCTGGCTCTTCGGGCGTGGGAGTCGTCGCCAGAGCCGCGGCCCTACCGGAAAATGCATCGAAGGGTGGCGCGGCGGCGCCAGGTGGGCGCCGGTGGCGCCGAGGCTGACGGCCGCCGAAAAGCCCGCAGCCCCACGGGCTGTGGGGCCACACGAGCGGCTGCCAAAGAGCTTTCCAGCGAGGCACGGCTTTCCCTCCTGGCTCTTCGGGCGTGGGAGTCGTCGCCAGAGCCGCGGCCCTACCGGAAAATGCTTCGCAGGGTGGCGCGGCGGTGCCAGGTGGGCGCCGGTGGCGCCGAGGCTGACGGCCGCCGCAAAGCCTGCACCCCACGGGCTGTGGGGCCACGCGAGCGGCTGCCAAAGAGCTTTCCAACGAGGCACGGCTTTCCCTCCTGGCTCTTCGGGCGTGGGAGCTGTGGCCAGAGCGGCGGCCCTGCCGGAAAATGCTTCGCGGGCTGGCGCGGCTGCGCCACGTGGGTGCCGGTGGCGCCGAGTCTGACGGCCGCCGCAAAGCCCGCAGCCCCACGTGCTGTGGGGCAACGTGAGCGGCTGCCAAAGAGCTTTCCAACGAGGCACGGCTTTCCCTCCTGGCTCTTTGGGCGTGGGAGCTGTGGTCAGAGCTGCGGCCCTACCGGAAAATGCTTCGCAGGCTGGCGCGGCGGCGCCAAGTGGGCGCCGGTGGCGCCGAGGCTGGCGGCCGCCGCAAAGCCCGCAGCCCCACGGGCTGTGGGGCCACGCGAGCGGCTGCCAAAGAGCTTTCCAACGAGGCACGGCTTTCCCTCCTGGCTCTTCTGGCGTGGGAGCTGTGGCCAGAGCCGCGGCCCTACCGGAAAATGCTTCGCAGGCTGGCGCGGCGGCGCCAAGTGGGCGCCGGTGGCGCCGAGGATGACGGCCGCCGGAAAGCCCGCAGCCCCACGGGCTGTGGGGCCACGCGAGCGGCTGCTAAAGAGCTTCCCAACGAGGCACGGCTTTCCCTCCTGGCTCTTCGGGCGTGGGAGCTGTGGCCAGAGCCGCGGCCCTACCGGAAAATGCTTCGCGGGCTGGCGCGGCTGCGCCACGTGGGCGCCGGTGGCGCCGAGGCTGACGGCCGCCGCAAAGCCCGCAGCCCCACGGGCTGTGGGGCCACGCGAGCGGCTGCCAAAGAGCTTTCTAACGAGGCACGGCTTTCCCTCCTGGCTCTTCGGGCGTGGGAGCTGTAGCCAGAGCCGCGGCCCTTCCGGAAAATGCTTCGCAGGCTGGCACGGCGGCGCCAGGTGAGCGCCGGTGGCGCCGACGCTGACGGCCGCCGCAAACCCCGCAGCCCCACGGGCTGTGGGGCCATGCGAGCGGCTGCCAAAGAGCTTTCCAACGAGGCACGGCTTTCCCTCCTGGCTCTTCGGTCGTGGGAGTCGTCGCCAGAGCCGCGGCCCTACCGGAAAATGCTTCGCAGGCTGGCACGGCGGCGCCAGGTGGGCGCCGGTGGCGCCGACGCTGACAACCGCCGCAAAGCCCGCAGCCCCACGGGCTGTGGGGCCACGCGAGCGGCTGCCAAAGAGCTTTCCAACGAGGCACGGCTTTCCCTCCTGGCTCTTCGGGCGTGGGAGCTGTGGCCAGAGCCGCGGCCCTACCGGAAAATGCTTCGCAGGCTGGCGCGGGGGCGCCACCTGGGCGCCGGTGGCGCCGAGGCTGACGGCCGCCGCAAAGCCCGCAGCCCCACGTGCTGTGGGGCCACGCGAGCGGCTGCCAAAGAGCTTTCTAACGAGGCACGGCTTTCCCTCCTGGCTCTTCGGGCGTGGGAGCTGTGGTCAGAGCCGCGGCCCTACCTGAAAATGCTTCGCAGGCTGGCGCGGCGGCGCCAAGTGGGCGCCGGTGGCACCGAGGCTGACGGCCGCCGCAAAGCCCGCAGCCCCACGGGCTGTGGGGCCACGCGAGCGGCTGCCAACGAGCTTTCCAACGAGGCACGGCTTTCCCTCCTGGCTCTTCGGGCGTGGGAGCTGTGGCCAGAGCCGCGGCCCTACCGGAAAATGCATCGAAGGCTGGCGCGGCGGCGCCAGGTGGGCGCCGGTGGCGCCGAGGCTGACGGCCGCCGCAAAGCCTGCAGCCCCACGGGCTGTGGGGCCACGCGAGCGGCTGCCAAAGAGCTTTCCAACGAGGCACGGCTTTCCCTCCTGGCTCTTTGGGCGTGGGAGCTGTGGCCAGAGCCTCGGCCCTACCGGAAAATGCTTCTCGGGCTGGCGCGGCTGCGCCACGTGGGTGCCGGTGGCGCCGAGGCTGACGGCCGCTGCAAAGCCCGCAGCCCCACGGGCTGTGGGGCCACGCGAGCGGCTGCCAAAGAGCTTTCCAGCGAGGCACGGCTTTCCCTCCTGGCTCTTCGGGCGTGGGAGTCGTCGCCAGAGCCGCGGCCCTACCGGAAAATGCTTCGCAGGGTGGCGCGGCGGCGCCACGTGGGCGCCGGTGGCGCCGAGGCTGACGACCGCCGCAAAGCCTGCACCCCACGGGCTGTGGGGCCACGCGAGCGGCTGCCAAAGAGCTTTCCAACGAGGCACGGCTTTCCCTCCTGGCTCTTTGGGCGTGGGAGCTGTGGTCAGAGCTGCGGCCCTACCGGAAAATGCATAGAAGGCTGGCGCGGTGGCGCCAAGTGGGTGCCGGTGGCGCCGAGGCTGACGGCCGCCGCAAAGCCCGCAGCCCCACGGGCTGTGGGGCCACGCGAGCGGCTGCCAAAGAGCTTTCCAACGAGGCACGGCTTTCCCTCCTGGCTTTTTGGGCGTGGGAGCTGTGGTCAGAGCCGCGGCCCTACCGGAAAATGCTTCGCAGGCTGGCGCGGCGGCGCCAGGTGGGCGCCGGTGGCGCCGAGGCTGACGGCCGCCGCAAAGCCTGCAGCCCCACAGGCTGTGGGGCCACGCGAGCGGCTGCCAAAGAGCTTTCCAACGAGGCACGGCTTTCCCTCCTGGCTCTTTGGGCGTGGGAGCTGTGGCCAGAGCCGCGGCCCTACCGGAAAATGCTTCGCGGGCTGGCGCGGCTGCGCCACGTGGGTGCCGGTGGCGCCGAGGCTGACGGCCGCCGCAAAGCCCGCAGCCCCACGGGCTGTGGGGCCACGCGAGCGGCTGCCAAAGAGCTTTCCAGCGAGGCATGCCTTTCCCTCCTGGCTCTTCGGGCGTGGGAGTCGTCGCCAGAGCCGCGGCCCTACCGGAAAATGCTTCGCAGGCTGGCGCGGCGGCGCCAGGTGGGCGCCCCTGCCGCCGAGGCTGACGGCCGCCGCAAAGCCTGCACCCCACGGGCTGTGGGGCCACGCGATCTGCTGCCAAAGAGCTTTCCAACGAGGCACGGCTTTCCCTCCTGGCTCTTCGGGCGTGGGAGCTGTGGCCAGAGCCGCGGCCCTATGGGAAAATGCATCGAAGGCTGGCGCGGCGGCGCCAAGTTGGCGCCGGTGGTGCCGAGGCTGACGGCCGCCGCAAAGCCCGCAGCCCCACGGGCTGTGGGGCCACGCGAGCGGCTGCCAACGAGCTTTCCAACGAGGCACGGCTTTCCCTCCTGGCTCTTCGGGCGTGGGAGCTGTGGCCAGAGCCGCGGCCCTACCGGAAAATGCATCGAAGGCTGGCGCGGCGGCGCCAGGTGGGCGCCGGTGGCGCCGAGGCTGACGGCCGCCGCAAAGCCTGCAGCCCCACAGGCTGTGGGGCCACGCGAGCGGCTGCCAAAGAGCTTTCCAACGAGGCACGGCTTTCCCTCCTGGCTCTTTGGGCGTGGGAGCTGTGGCCAGAGCCACGGCCCTACCGGAAAATGCTTCTCGGGCTGGCGCGGCTGCGCCACGTGGGTGCCGGTGGCGCCGAGGCTGACGGCCGCCGCAAAGCCCGCAGCCCCACGGGCTGTGGGGCCACGCGAGCGGCTGCCAAAGAGCTTTCCAGCGAGGCACGGCTTTCCCTCCTGGCTCTTCGGGCGTGGGAGTCGTCGCCAGAGCCGCGGCCCTACCGGAAAATGCTTCGCAGGGTGGCGCGGCGGCGCCACGTGGGCGCCGGTGGCGCCGAGGCTGACGACCGCCGCAAAGTCTGCACCCCACGGGCTGTGGGGCCACGCGAGCGGCTGCCAAAGAGCTTTCCAACGAGGCACGGCTTTCCCTCCTGGCTCTTCGGGCGTGGGAGCTGTGGCCAGAGCGGTGGCCCTGCCGGAAAATGCTTCGCGGGCTGGCGCGGCTGCGCCACGTGGGTGCCGGTGGCGCCGAGTCTGACGGCCGCCGCAAAGCCCGCAGCCCCACGTGCTGTGGGGCAACGTGAGCGGCTGCCAAAGAGCTTTCCAACGAGGCACGGCTTTCCCTCCTGGCTCTTTGGGCGTGGGAGCTGTGGTCAGAGCTGCGGCCCTACCGGAAAATGCATCGAAGGCTGGCGCGGTGGCGCCAAGTGGGTGCCGGTGGCGCCGAGGCTGACGGCCGCCGCAAAGCCCGCAGCCCCACGGGCTGTGGGGCCACGCGAGCGGCTGCCAAAGAGCTTTCCAACGAGGCACGGCTTTCCCTCCTGGCTCTTCGGGCGTGGGAGCTGTGGCCAGAGCCTCGGCCCTTCCGGAAAATGCTTCGCAAGCTGCGCGGCGGCCCCACGTGGGCGCCGGTGGCGCCGAGGCTGACGGCCGCCGCAAAGCCCGCAGCCCCACGGGCTGTGGGGCCACGCGAGCGGCTGCCAAAGAGCTTTCCAACGAGGCACGGCTTTCCCTCCTGGCTCTTCGGGCGTGGGAGTTGTCGCCAGAGCCGCAGCGCTACCGGAAAATGCTTCGCAGGCTGGCGCGGCGGTGCCATGTGGGTGCCGGTGGCGCCGAGGCTAAGGGCCGCCGCAAAGCCCGCAGCCCCAAGGGCTGTGGGGCCACGCGAGCGGCTGCCGAAGAGCTTTCCAACGAGGCACGGCTTTCCCTCCTGGCTCTTCGGGCGTGGGAGCTGTGGTCAGAGCCGCGGCCCTACCAGAAAATGCTTCGCAGGCTGGCGCGGCGGCGCCACGTGGGCACCGGTGGCGCCGAGGCTGACGGCCGCCGCAAAGCCCGCAGCCCCACGGGCTGTGGGGCCACGCGAGCGGCTGCCAAAGAGCTTTCTAACGAGGTACGGCTTTCCCTCCTGGCTCTTCGGGCGTGGGAGCTGTGGCCAGAGCCGCGGCCCTACCGGAAAATGCTTCACAGGCTGGCGCGGTGGCGCCACGTGGGCGCCGGTGGCGCCGAGGCTGACGGCCGCCGCAAAGCCCGCAGCCCCACGGGCTGTGTGGCCACGCGAGCGGCTGCCAAAGAGCTTTCCAACGAGGCACGGCTTTCCCTCCTGGCTTTTTGGGCGTGGGAGCTGTGGTCAGAGTCGCGGCCCTACCGGAAAATGCTTCGCAGGCTGGCACGGCGGCGCCAGGTGGGCGCCGGTGGCGCCGAGGCTGACGGCCGCCGCAAAGCCCGCAGCCCCACGGGCTGTGGGGCCACGCGAGCGGCTGCCAAAGAGCTTTCCAGCGAGGCACGGCTTTCCCTCCTGGCTCTTCGGGCGTGGGAGTCGTCGCCAGAGCCGCGGCCCTACCGGAAAATGCTTCGCAGGGTGGCGCGGCGGCGCCACGTGGGCGCCGGTGGCGCCGAGGCTGACGACCGCCGCAAAGCCTGCACCCCACGGGCTGTGGGGCCACGCGAGCGGCTGCCAAAGAGCTTTCCAACGAGGCACGGCTTTCCCTCCTGGCTCTTCGGGCGTGGGAGCTGTGGCCAGAGCGGCGGCCCTGCCGGAAAATGCTTCGCGGGCTGGCGCGGCTGCGCCACGTGGGTGCCGGTGGCGCCGAGGCTGACGGCCGCCGCAAAGCCCGCAGCCCCATGTGCTGTGGGGCAACGTGAGCGGCTGCCAAAGAGCTTTCCAACGAGGCACGGCTTTCCCTCCTGGCTCTTTGGGCGTGGGAGCTGTGGTCAGAGCTGCGGCCCTACCGGAAAATGCATCAAAGGCTGGCGCGGCGGCGCCAAGTGGGTGCCGGTGGCGCCGAGGCTGACGGTCGCCGCAAAGCCCGCAGCCCCACGGGCTGTGGGGCCACGCGAGCGGCTGCCAAAGAGCTTTCCAACGAGGCACGGCTTTCCCTCCTGGCTCTTCGGGCGTGGGAGCTGTGGCCAGAGCCTCGGCCCTTCCGGAAAATGCTTCGCAGGCTGCGCGGCGGCCCCACGTGGGCGCCGGTGGCGCCGAGGCTGACGGCCGCCGCAAAGCCCGCAGCCCCACGGGCTGTGGGGCCACGCGAGCGGCTGCCAAAGAGCTTTCCAACGAGGCACGGCTTTCCCTCCTGGCTCTTCGGGCGTGGGAGTTGTCGCCAGAGCCGCAGCGCTACCGGAAAATGCTTCGCAGGCTGGCGCGGCGGTGCCATGTGGGTGCCGGTGGCGCCGAGGCTGAGGGCCGCCGCAAAGCCCGCAGCCCCAAGGGCTGTGGGGCCACGCGAGTGGCTGCCGAAGAGCTTTCCAACGAGGCACGGCTTTCCCTCCTGGCTCTTCGGGCGTGGGAGCTGTGGTCAGAGCCGCGGCCCTACCAGAAAATGCTTCGCAGGCTGGCGCGGCGGCGCCACGTGGGCACCGGTGGCGCCGAGGCTGACGGCCGCCGCAAAGCCCGCAGCCCCACGGGCTGTGGGGCCACGCGAGCGGCTGCCAAAGAGCTTTCTAACGAGGTACGGCTTTCCCTCCTGGCTCTTCGGGCGTGGGAGCTGTGGCCAGAGCCGCGGCCCTACCGGAAAATGCTTCACAGGCTGGCGCGGCGACGCCACGTGGGCGCCGGTGGCGCCGAGGCTGACGGCCGCCGCAAAGCCCGCAGGCCCACGGGCTGTGCGGCCACGCGAGCGGCTGCCAAAGAGCTTCCAAACGAGGCACGGCTTTCCCTCCTGGCTCTTCGGGCGTGGGAGTTGTCGCCAGAGCCGCGGCCCTACCGGAAAATGCATCGCAGGCTGGCGCGGCTGCGCCAGGTGGGCGCCGGTGGCGCCGAGGCTGACGGCCGCCGCAAAGCCCGCAGCCCCACGGGCTGTGGGGCCACGCGAGCGGCTGCCAAAGAGCTTTCCAACGAGGCACGGCTTTCCCTCCTGGCTCTTCGGGTGTGGGAGCTGTGGCCAGAGCCGCGGCCCTACCAGAAAATGCTTCGCAGGCTGGCGTGGCGGCGCCACGTGGGCGCCGGTGGAGCCGAGGCTGACGGCCGCCGCAAAGCCCGCAGCCCCACGGGCTGTGGGGCCACGCGAGCGGCTGCCAAAGAGCTTTCTAACGAGGTACGGCTTTCCCTCCTGGCTCTTCGGGCGTGGGAGCTGTGGCCAGAGCCGCGGCCCTACCGGAAAATGCTTCACAGGCTGGCGCGGCGACGCCACGTGGGCGCCGGTGGCGCCGAGGCTGACGGCCGCCGCAAAGCCCGCAGCCCCACGGGCTGTGTGGCCACGCGAGCGGCTGCCAAAGAGCTTTCCAACGAGGCACGGCTTTCCCTCCTGGCTTTTTGGGCGTGGGAGCTGTGGTCAGAGCCGCGGCCCTATCGGAAAATGCTTCGCAGGCTGGCACGGCGGCGCCAGGTGGGCGCCGGTGGCGCCGAGGCTGACGGCCGCCGCAAAGCCTGCAGCCCCACAGGCTGTGGGGCCACGCGAGCGGCTGCCAAAGAGCTTTCCAACGAGGCACGGCTTTCCCTCCTGGCTCTTTGGGCGTGGGAGCTGTGGCCAGAGCCGCGGCCCTACCGGAAAATGCTTCGCAGGGTGGCGCGGCGGCGCCAGGTGGGCGCCGGTGGCGCCGAGGCTGACGGCCGCCGCAAAGCCTGCAGCCCCACGGGCTGTGGGGCCACGCGAGCGGCTGCCAAAGAGCTTTACAACGAGGCACGGCTTTCCCTCCTGGCTCTTCGGGCGTGGGAGCTGTGGCCAGAGCGGCGGCCCTGCCGGAAAATGCTTCGCGGGCTGGCGCGGCTGCGCCACGTGGGTGCCGGTGGCGCTGAGTCTGACGGCCGCCGCAAAGCCCGCAGCCCCACGGGCTGTGGGGCAACGTGAGCGGCTGCCAAAGGGCTTTCCAACGAGGCATGGCTTTCCCTCCTGGCTCTTCGGGCGTGGGAGCTGTGGCCAGAGCCGCGGCCCTACCGGAAAATGCTTCGCAGGCTGGCGCGGCGGCGCCACGTGGGCGCCGGTGGCGCCGAGGCTGACGGCCGCCGCAAAGCCCGCAGCCCCACGGGCTGTGGGGCCACGTGAGCGGCTGCCAAAGAGCTTTCCAACGAGGCACGGCTTTCCCTCCCGGCTCTTTGGGCGTGGGAGCTGTGGTCAGAGCTGCGGCCCTACCGGAAAATGCATCGAAGGCTGGCGCGGCTGCGCCAGGTGGGCGCCGGTGGCGCCGAGGCTGACGGCCGCCGCAAAGCCCGCAGCCCCACGGGCTGTGGGGCCACGCGAGCGGCTGCCAAAGAGCTTTCCAACGAGGCACGGCTTTCCCTCCTGGCTCTTCGGGTGTGGGAGCTGTGGCCAGAGCCGCGGCCCTACCAGAAAATGCTTCGCAGGCTGGCGTGGCGGCGCCACGTGGGCGCCGGTGGAGCCGAGGCTGACGGCCGCCGCAAAGCCCGCAGCCCCAAGGGCTGTGGGGCCACGCGAGCGACTGCCAAAGAGCTTTCCAACGAGGCACGGCTTTCCCTCCTGGCTCTTCGGGTGTGGGAGCTGTGGCCAGAGCCGCGGCCCTACCAGAAAATGCTTCGCAGGCTGGCTTGGCGGCGCCACGTGGGCGCCGGTGGAGCCGAGGCTGACGGCCGCCGCAAAGCCCGCAGCCCCAAGGGCTGTGGGGCCACGCGAGCGGCTGCCAAAGAGCTTTGCAACGAGGCACGGCTTTCCCTCCTGGCTTTTTGGGCGTGGGAGCTGTGGTCAGAGCCGCGGCCCTACCGGAAAATGCTTCGCAGGCTGGCGCGGCGGCGCCAGGTGGGCGCCGGTGGCGCCGAGGCTGACGGCCGCCGCAAAGCCTGCTGCCCCACAGGCTGTGGGGCCACGCGAGCGGCTGCCAAAGAGCTTTCCAACGAGGCACGGCTTTCCCTCCTGGCTCTTTGGGCGTGGGAGCTGTGGCCAGAGCCGCGGCCCTACCGGAAAATGCTTCGCGGGCTGGCGCGGCTGCGCCACGTGGGTGCCGGTGGCGCCGAGGCTGACGGCCGCCGCAAAGCCCGCAGCCCCACGGGCTGTGGGGCCACGCGAGCGGCTGCCAAAGAGCTTTCCAGCGAGGCATGCCTTTCCCTCCTGGCTCTTCGGGCGTGGGAGTCGTCGCCAGAGCCGCGGCCCTACCGGAAAATGCTTCGCAGGGTGGCGCGGCGGCGCCAGGTGGGCGCCCCTGCCGCCGAGGCTGACGGCCGCCGCAAAGCCTGCACCCCACGGGCTGTGGGGCCACGCGAGCTGCTGCCAAAGAGCTTTCCAACGAGGCACGGCTTTCCCTCCTGGCTCTTCGGGCGTGGGAGCTGTGGCCAGAGCCGCGGCCCTACGGGAAAATGCATCGAAGGCTGGCGCGGCGGCGCCAAGTGGGCGCCGGTGGCGCCGAGGCTGACGGCCGCCGCAAAGCCCGCAGCCCTACGGGCTGTGGGGCCACGCGAGCGGCTGCCAAAGAGCTTTCCAACGAGGCACGGCTTTCCCTCCTGGCTCTTCGGGCGTGCGAGCTGTGGCCAGAGCCGAGGCCCTACCGGAAAAT